>NW_026000000.1:7785760-7991336 GCF_001458135.2 Marmota marmota marmota | reverse complement strand
GTTGGGGGCGGGGAGGTTGGGGGCTGGAGTGCATCTACCAAATCCCTGGCCTGAGGCTTACTGAGGATCTCCTGCAGCCACGCCACAGGGACCTTTATAAGCCCCAGAGCGGAGTAGGAAGGAGAAGCCAGCCCTCTTCTGCTGCCTAAAGTTGGAGATCCGGGACCGGTTTCGGACTCCTGGAAAATTAAAGGGTTCACACAGGCAAATCCAGAAAATGTGGAAACTGTTAACAATTATGACTATTTAGGGCGCCCTCAGCCTGTCCTGGGCTAAGTGGTTTGCACAATGTTACCAAATCCTTCCACTGTGAGACCCTAGGACAGCTCCTTAATTCTCATGTGCCTATCTGTACAATGGGGAAACAGTTCCATCCCTCAAGATGTTGTTTAAGAAGATCAAGAAAGGCAGATCCAGTTCCAGTAAAGATGTGTAGTCCAGCACCTGACATGAACATCAGCTATCATTTACTATTATTAATATAGATAGGGTTGCAGAAGCAAAGAGATAAAGGAACAGACCCACATCACTTGGCAGGGAACAGTGAGTGACAAAGGACCCACCACAGGTGCCTCTGAGCCAGGGAACTGGTCTCTTCATGGTGGCTGTAAACTTGAGATCTGACCTTAACTGGTGTGTTAGCTCAGGATCTCTAAGCAAGAAAAATCTGTATTGGGTAACTGTGTGTATGTGTGTGTGTGTGTATCAGGGGAGGGTTTTGTGGGCTTACAAAAAAGGAGAGAGGCAGCCAGCAGGAAGGTCCTGATGGAGAGCAGGTCCCTGGAGGATGAAGTGGTGGATAAAGAGGCTCCCATATCTTTACCACTAAGCAGAGGGAGAAGGGGTGGAGGAGGCAGAGAGTGGTGCTGAACCTCAGGGCCAGTCCCAAGGGACCATTCACTCCTGGAGCCCAGGCCAGTGATACAACTGTTTTGTGAGCTCTCTAGAAAGCAGGCACTTCCTGGGGTCTTTTGAGTCCTTTGGGATCTCCCAGCTGGGAGGATCTCCCATGGAACAGGGCCTGCAGGGCATGAGGTAACCATGGAGGCAACAGGAATAGAAAGCAACCCCTCTCAGCCAGGTCTGTGGAAAGTCCTGAGATGGTTAGCTGGCTGCAAGGTCACTGGGTCTAATACCAAGGACAAGAAGGTCAAGAACTGGAGTCAAATAGAATCCTGTAGCTCAGAAATGAAAATGTTCCTATCAAGCTTCCGGAAAAGAGCTCGAAAACCACTATGCATGAACAAGCAAGCAACCCAAATATCCCATGTGAAGTCCCAGGTCACTTTATAGATTAGTAAACTCAAAAAGGACTGGAGACCTGTCCAGGGTTCTGTGGGCCACCGAATATATGAACTGGGAACTTGAATTCTGACTGTAGATTGCCAGCTTGGACCTGGAGCCCATGGCAGTGTTTGGCCAGACTGGGGAGAAAGTTCTGGAAAAGGGGCTCTAGGTTATCTGGAAGATAGTTCTGAAAGCATACTCACGTCCCATACTGAGCAACAGCTGTGGGTCTTTGAGCAAGATGATCTCTCTGAACATTACTCTAAAATGACATCTGTAAAATGGCATGTCAACATGAATACACATGAGCAGGGAGCTGAGGGGCAGTTTGATGTCCTCCATGACCTCCAACCCCAGCTGTGCTGCTTGCAGTTAAGTCTCCCAGCTGATGGAGAAGACATATTGGCCACACTTTAGGGAACCAAATCCTGCTTGGGTTTTGTGTATTTCTAAATATCAGTCTGTCCTTGCAGAACTGAGCAAATGTTCAACCCAGACACACTTTGTCCTGTTTTCTCTTTGCCCACATTGGTGCTTACTGGAGATTTGGGGCTGGAAAGTGCTTTTCTTGCAGTTTTGTGATACATCGCATTGTACTGTTTTCAACTCGGTGCTCTGTCAGTACTTCTCAGCTTCTCAAGTGATCTAGCAGAACATCTTAGTGAGACCTTTGCTTCATGAAACAGGAATGGGAGGATATTTTCAGTCCCCATGGAAGACATAACCAGTGATCCCAGTGAAATGGTATTTTTGCTGTTCTAGACTACGTTAGCAGAAACCTTCCTGATCTTTCCCTTCTCCCTGCTCCCTACTAACTCATGCACAAGCTTTCGATGATTTGAAAACCTCTACTGATTTATTTATTTAGCCCTGGCTCTATAAGATCTAATTTTGTTCTTAATGAGAATAATACTCAAATTATTTTTTTTAAAAATGATTACTTTCCTAAAAATTCCCAACTGAGGTTTCTAAATAGGCATTCATTCAGATCATACTTTTTTTCTTTTCTCCTTCCTTCCTTCCTTCCTTCCTTATTTTATTTTTATTTTATTGTTGCTGGGAATTGAATCCAGGAGTGCTTTACCGCTGAGCTGCATCCCCAGCCCTTAGGGTCTGAGTCTGTCCTTGAACTTTGAGGTCCTCTTGCCTCAGCCTCTTGAGTCTTTTGGATTACAGGCATGCAACACCATGTCCAGCTACATTCAGATTATTCTAAAGTTGATCCAGGTCCCTGGGCATTGAACACTCAACCAATTCTTGGTTCAATCAGTCACCACTGAAAGAATCATAGAAATCCAGACTCAAAATAAATGCATTTTGTTTTTTTGGAACCTAGGTCAGAGATGGAAGAGTATTGTATAGTTTTGTAATCAGTTTCATTCTGTATATAGCTAATACATCCCTATACTAAACACACCAAGGAAAAGTAAATATACCTTCTTGGGTCTACAGCAGATTTCTATGTATTGTTCTTTCAGTCTGGACGTATCCACATAATTGTAAGATTTTCTCCTCCATATTGCTTATAGGCACTTTTCAGCTAAAAGCAAGAGTTACATGCTTGAATTGACACGAAAAGGGAATAAACAAAAAGTAGACTCTGGATAAAAGAGTTTTCATCTATGAATGATGGTGGGGAGGATAAGAAAGAGATCATGGTTACAGACGATACATGCATCTATCCATCCAATCAGTAGGAAAAGCCTAAAACCATTCATGGTAAAATTTTCAAGAAACCTATAGCTGGGAGAGAGATGTGAAGTGTACTTCTTTTTCCCCTAAAGGTAAGTGATGGATGGGCACCATTTGTGACCTTAGCAATAATTGTGAGTTTGGTGCCAAGTTTAGTGCCAACTGGCTGAATGCAGCAACTTGGGCCAACTCCCAGGGAACAGAAAGAAAGGACCCCATGTTCTTAGAAGGCTCCAGAAGAAGGAGATTGGAACAAGGAAAATTCTGGATTGGTCATCTATATAACTGACCACAAAGAAAATGTACCTTCAAATTGACCGCTGATATTCAAGACTAAAAATCTTAGTTCCTTCCCTCTACTTCCATTGACTGAAACATTCAATGAGTGAAAAGACTGAAGAATTGTCCAGAATAAAGGAGGTTAAAAAGACTTAGCCACTAAATGTACTATGTGATACTGGATACGATTTGGGATCAGAAAAAAATTGCTAAAAGGACATTATTGGCATTGTTGGAAAATTTTGAATATGGATGGATTGTACTGTTTATCAAATAACTGCTAAATTTTCCAAGTGTGGATATGGAAAAGAATACTTTTTGTGCTTCAGAAGATCTACACTGAAGTATTTGGTGTTAACAGCCATGATGTCTGCAGATTACTCTTAAAGGATTCAGCAAAAATAAATGTATCTATGTTTTATATAATATGCATGTAGAAAGAAAAAGCACAGAGAAACAAAATGAGAAGTGCTGAAGCTAGACAAAGAGAATACGAAAACTGATGTACTATTCTCACAACTTTTAAGTTTTAATTTTTTTCAAAATAAAACTTAGAAATAAAAAATTGTCTTTGATAAGGCATGATGGCACATGTGTATAGTCCGAGCTACTTGGGAGGCTGAGGCAGGAGGATCACTTCAGTCTAGAGGTTCAAGGTCAGGCCAGACTATCTGGGGAAATAAAAAAGGAATTTGTTTATAAATTTTACTTTAAGAGATCTCAGTTTTCTTTTATTTATATGCTGGTTATAAGTGCAGTATAATTATCTGATATAATTATATGGAATATATGAAAAATTTTATATTTAATTTACAAAATGCTCCCTCCCAATTTCAGAGATGTCACGATGAATACATTTCTAATATTTTGTGAATTTATGCAGAAGTATTGACTTTCTAAAAGATTCCATTTGGACTCTTAAAAAGTGGAAGATTAAGATATTTCTGTATAGTAAAGGCAACCATTGCCAGTTTGGAGCAAGTCTGGATTAAAAGTATTATAGAAGCAACAGGTTGTAAGCAACAGAGGTCTGGGGTGAGCAGGTTTGACCCAAGTGGTCATTTCACTCCCATGGGAGTGAAAACATCTAACTCATCAACTCGTTGCTGCAACTGACTCCCTTTCTGGGTACATGATGCTGAGGGCCCATCACCCCCAGAAGAATCTGAGCTACATTCAGTCCCCAAATCACTGAAGAATCATTTTGGTTTTACAAACCATCACATAAGATTAGTGTTAGTTGTGTTTTATTGCTGTCACAATTGTGTGTGTATTTAATATCGTTTTCCAGTTAAAAAGCAACCACAAACTTGGATGTGCTGTGTTTGTGTTGTTTAAATTGCTTCAACAGCAATGACTTGAAGACAGCACAAGTTCCATAAGAATGTTTTTGGCCTTCAAAAAAGAGTACTCAAGTACTCTGTGGTGAATTCCCATGCTCTTCTCCTGAGACTGACAGCACCTCAATTTGGTGGTTCCTGGCTGTGTACTTGGAGGTGCTTCAGTAAGTCTGACAGCAGAGTGTAAATAAGTCTGGGGGGCGGGGTTCATGCATCATTTGTGACCTCCTCATAGGGCCCTTGTGCTCTGCTCCAAGCTAGGAATGAATATGATTCTGTGCAAAGCACCAGGTTATTCGTACACACATGCACTCTCTCATACTCACACATTGAGACATGGCATTTTCATGAAATTCTTTGTTCCATCTTCCCTATAGCTCAGCACATCTCCTCGTCCCTATGCCCAACTCCTTTCCCTGTGAGGCCTTCTTATCAGTATTACTAGAAAAAGAAGCACTAGGGACTGAGAGTCTACCCTCATGCACCCAGTTCCTTCTGTCGGTCAACCCTCTGGACATGCAAACTGCACACTGCTTGCTCTCAGTCAGAGACCACTCTGAATTAGCCAAATGTCATCCATTTGTTCCTACAGATAATTATGCTTTTTCCAGCACTTAAATTCACAAATACTTATGGGGCATTCACTGTATGTTTATGCTTTTAAAGACCCTTGACCAAGAGGGCTCCCGTCCTTTAGAGTGGACCTCCTCAAGCTCTCCTGGCTGCTGCCTTCTTCCCTGCCTCTGGCTCCTGCTCCTCAGAATCATAGTTTTTTTCATGCAAAGTGCCACAGTCAGGATGGCCAACAACAACCATGTCATCTTACAGTACTGAAGGCTGGAAGTCTGAGAGTCTGTTGTCAGTCTCACACCTTGATTGACAAGCTTGTTTTTTTCTGAGTCTTTGCTCTGGCTTATGGATGGCCATCTTCTTGTCGTCCCCCCTGTGTCTTCACATGGCACTGCAGATTAGATCTTAAATGCTCCCCAAAGGTCCATGTTAAAGGCTTGGTCCAATAGTGTTATTGGAAATGGTAGAACTTTTAAGAGGAGGAGCTTAATGGAAGATTTAGATCCCTGGGGGAGTATCCTTGAAGGGGATTATAGGACCCTGTTCTCTTCCTCTCTTTCTCTTTCATACTCAACAATTAGGTTCCTCCGCCACATGCTTCTGCCATGATGTACTGCCTTATCATAGGCCCCAAAGTAACAAAGCCAAATAATCATGGAGTACAACTTCCAAAACTGTGAGCCAAAATAAACCTTTCTGTTCATAAGTTGTAAATTTGAGGTATTTGTTACAGTAACAAAAATCTGATTGATTCATGTCCTTTATTAGGCATGGCAGAGATGACTAACACACATGGTCTTTCCTCTGTACATATCTGACATAATCTCTTCTTCTTGTAAGGCCACCAGTTATATGGAATTAAAGCCCTTCTATATGCCTTCATTTTATCTTAACTACTTTAAAGGCTCTATCTCCAAATATAGTCACATTCTGAAGTACTAGAGGTTGACTCAACATAGGAATTTGGGGAGGACACAGTATCAATTACTGAGCCCCTCAAAGACTGTTTATGTCCTTGGAAAGTTCTAATAGGATCTCAACCACTTTTATGGGACTCTCATCAAACCCTTATCCAAACCCCCTTTGTGATGTCAAATTTCTGGCCCATGCCTTACAAATTCTCTCTTTCTCTCTCTCTCTTTTTTTCTTTTGTACTGAGGAATGAACCCAGGGGCATTTTCCACGGAGCCACATCCCCAGACCTTCTTACTTTTTGAGACAGGGTCTCACTAAGTTGCTGAGACTGGCATCAAATTTCTGATCCTTCTGCCTCTGTGACCTGCATTGCTCCAGTCTCCTGTGCCATCTCACCTAACTACATGTTATTCTTTTTGTTTTTTTCCACTATTAGAATTCAATTTATTTTTTATGTACAAATAGTTTTATTAATTGATTCTTTTTAGTTATAAATAACAGCAGATTCCATTTTGATATGATTATACAAGCAGGGAGTTTATCTTATTCTAGTTAGAGTGCCACTCTCATGGATGTACATGGTGGTGGGATTCACTGTGCTGTTTTCATATACGTACCTGGGAAAACTAGGTCAGATTCATCCCACTGTCTTTCCTTTGCTTACCCCCACTCCCTTCCCTCCATTCCCCATTATCTAATCCACTGTCTTTCTGTTCTTCTCCTCACTGCCCTCTCTTATTGTGGGTTAGTTTCCACCTATCAGAGAAAACCTTCTTAACATCTCCACTTCTCTGTTTCTCCTTTTATCTCCTGGTCAATTTCCTCATCTCCTTCCCCTCCTCCTGTTATTCTCCTTACATGGCCCTATGTAGGTGATTTTTTCCCTGTCCTGGACTCATCGTCTTTGCCCTTTCTCTCAATTGGGTTCCCACCATGGTTGAGGACCTTCCCACCTAAAACTTTCGACCTGTGTAAGAAATAAGGACACACTTTCAAACCAGCTTTGTCATTTCACTCTTTTGAGTTGGTTGAGTCCTTATCCACTATAAAGTGCTAAGAAAATTAAAGCTAATTTAATTCTGAAGAACCAGGGTTTAAGATGTCAAGAGCTAGGTTTCTCACATTGCGGTCTGAAGACCACGAATGTGAACAAGAACCTGCGCGCCCCCCGCTCCCGCCACACACAAAGTTATTTCAAACTGAGGCACTGTTACAATGAAATGTTTCATTGCCTTTTTCTCAGAAGACACACTTGCTAAACTCAAAACATGATATAAACTAAAGGGAAAAAATTGTCAACTGGTACCCCCCCAAAAATTTATCAACTAGTGATAATCACTTGGACATTTCATTGTGTTTGCAATATTTCCATGAATTTCTGTTATCTAGTGTGATCTGCTCTGAATGTGTCCCCCAAAAGTTCAAGTGTTAGAAAAAATCCCCAAATTTATGTTAATGTACTCGGAGGTGGGTCTTCGGGTGGTAGTTAGGATTACATGAGATCTTGAGGGTGGGCCCCCATAGTGGCCTTATAAGAGGAGGAAGACAGACCCAAGCAGATATGCTTGCTCAGTCTTACCATGTGATACATCTCCACACCATGTTTTGTTTTCAGAAAGAATACCCCCATCAGATACCAGAGCCATGATCTTGGACTTCCCATCCTCCAGAACCATGAGCCATATAAACATAGATTTTTTTTTATAAATTACTTAGTTTCAGGTATTTTGTTGTAGAAACCAAAAATGTACTAAGAAATAGTGAATGGGCTATTTTCCGTGTTATTTCCTTTTTAGTCATAGTTATTTTTCTTTTTTTATTAGGAATAATGTTGCTGTGAATATTGTGTGGATGCGTTTTCAAATTTACACCTATGTTACCTTTAAGAGTTTTAGTTTTAGCTCTTTTCCATTTGGCGTCTTTTCCATTTTGAGTTAATCTTTATGTATGGTGTGAGGGAAGGATCCAACTTCACTCTTCTGCATGCAGATATCCAGATGTCCCAGTACCATTTATAAAAAAGATTATTCTTTCTCCTTTGACTTAACTTAGTATTCCTTCTTGAAAAGGTCATTGACCATACATGTACAGATTTATTTCTGATTATCATGTTCATTTAACATTTTTTTGAGATAACCATTTGTTCTTTCAATATGAAGTATTTCTAGATGCAATAATTTTAATTAATCAAGGGATGATGCAAACTTAGTAATGGTGAATTATCCCTTTCATATTCAGTTATATTTAATTAGTGATCATTTTGTGTTTATAAGTGGGACTCATATGTCATTTACTTCATGTCATCTTTGTCAGGCTTTGTCACCAGGTTTATGTAAGTCTTGTGAAATGAGTTCCATCTTTTTCTATGGCTTGGGAAAATGAAGTTTAAAGTAGTTTATAATCTAGAATGTTTGGGGTCCCCCTGAACCCTCCAGTTTCCCCTATCTCTGGAGGTCACAGGTCTCTGTAAATTGATAGGTTTAAACCACAAGTTACACTTAACTCACTTGAGGAAGTAGTCACTACCTTAAGAATAATTGTGTCCTCTCCTCCTCCCTCCATGTCAGCTGAAGCCATCCTTTCCTTAAAAGGTTTGCTTACCTGAAGTTGTTGCTATCCTTCATTTGTCCTAAATACCTATCAGCTTTTCCCTGGTCTCCAGTTGTTGCTACTTAATCTAAAGAAAATACAGCCTGTGGAGCTGACATGTTTGCTCTCCTAAATACCTTGCATCTGTCTTTACATTAAAGTATGAGTGCTGGTGTGATGGTAAAACATAGGTTTGGTGCCAGGCTGCCTGGTTATGAAAAACACCTGCATATGGGCACAAATCTGTCTTCATCCTAGTTTACCACTCTTCCAAGCTCCACTCCCTTTCTAGATGTTCCTATCTTAAACTCAGCATCTTCAAAAGGGGGCTTAGCTTCTCAGTCAACCGTTGTCATCCTCCCGCTCCTCCTCCTCCACCCACCCCCCCTCCTTCCCCTTCTCTTCCTCCTCAGTGTTCCTTTATTTGCAAATGGCACCAACATTCAACAACCATCCAAGAAAAAAATTTAAAAATCCATAAGTTATTCTGAACGCTTTACTCTCACCACCCTCAACAACCACCCGCCATGCTCCATTGTTTCAATCTTTAAAATTTCTCTTCAGTTCCTCCTGCCAGCATCTCTACCTAAGCTTCCTGTCCTCTGTGTTGCTCTCCTACCCATCCTTTACCCCATTCATTGAGGTGATCTTTCTCAAACGCAAATATGACTTGCTTAAAATCTTTCCTTGTTATTTGGTGGGGAGTGCTCAAGTTCCTTAATTTGGGCTCCAAAGTTCTACCTGACCTAATCTGTGCACAACAGAGGATACAAAACCACTCATTTGAAGCCCGTCGTTTTCCTATCTACTCATTCCTCTCTCTCTCCTGCTTGCCTCCTCAGACTTTCCCAGTTTTTCTTGCACAATCAGTTTCTCTCTCTCTGCTAGATCCTCTCCATTACCACATAGGTTTACTCTATCAACTTTGGTTTTTAGTTTCCTTTGGTCCAGCTATAAACATTTTTTTCTTCTAGCTAAACTTGCCAGCAGGGATGTCTCATGCTTGTCCCTGGAGGTTTGTCTTGTGTCCATGACTGACCATGACCTTTCCCCTTCTTGGCCACTGAGACTGCTTCATTAGAGCCATGAGCAACCTCCAGGCACCAAAGGAGGTGGGAAACATCTCATCGTCTCCTTACTCTAACTCTCCCTGGCACTTAATACTTCTCACCATCCTGAGAATCATATTTTCTTTCTTTGTTGACTTTGAAGAAAAATCTTAGAACATGCACTACACCCCATTTCTTATTTTCCAGATCCTATTACTGGGGTAGAGTTTGTAGAGTTGAAAATAACCTCATGCTAACTCTGCACTACCTACCCACTCTTGGGGCCTAACATGTTACCATTCATGTGCTGTTATCTTCCTTATTTAGGTTTTCAATTCAGACTTGTCGGAGTTCTAAATTAGAAACCTCTTTCTATTCCACATCTCTACTTCAATACGCCATCAGCATTTAGAAGAGCCCATGTCCTAACTGACCCCTGTCACCCTACCCACACTTATTCCTGCATGTCTACATGCAGGCAATGCTCACACATACGGTCACACACACACACACACACACACACACACACAGACATGCTCATTGCAAACCTGTACACACTTACACACACACAAACTTGCACACACAATCACACTGATCCTCCTCCCAAAGTCCTTCCTTATCAATTAACGCCCACACTCCTCATCTGCTCCTGCTAGGAACCAGAGTCCCCCTTGAGAACCCCCTGCTGCGTCTTCACTTGTGCCCATCCCCAAGTCTTTTGGTCTCTAATTTCCCAGGGTCTTGAATATAACCATTCCTATCCCTCTTGGCTTGTGACCAGCCTTGTCCAAGTCATTCCCTTCCCTGGCCTGGACTTGTGCAATAGGCTCCTAAATGATCTCTCTACTTCTCACTTTCCCCTTTTAGCTGCCATCCCAACCCATACACTGCAAAGATAGCTTTTTTAAAATATGAAATTGTCACTTTTTCTTAAAACCAGCTGCACTTAGTATGAGGCATAAGCTGAGACAGCATGACTGAGGACAGCCTCAGAGCTGAAACCTTAGAGGTGAGCAAAGAGATAGCCGGAGGGTTAGCCCGAGGAAAGACAGGAAAGGGTTGCATTCCACTTCAGAGAGAATGCAGGCGCAAAGGCTCTAAGGTATGAAAGCTTTGATAAGTTAGGGAAAGAAAACATTCTATGTGGTTGGAGCACAGTGAGGCAGAGAATGCTAACAGATGGTGGAAAGAGTGGCAAAGGCTGAGTTATGTAGGGCCCTATAGGCCATGAAAAAGTACTTTAATAATTATTTTAAGATATATATATATATATATATATATATATTTCCCCTCACCCACTGGCCATAAGCTCCACATACAGACATGGATTGCTTTTCCCCCCTTTGCTCACTTTTTATTCCCCATGCTTAGTACAATGCCTGGAACATGCAGCCAGGTCAAAGCACCTGTCAATTCCCAAAATGTACTGTGTCTTCTCTCCTCTAAGGTCCCTGTTTTGGTCTAACTCATCAGGGGATAGCTGTATCTGAAGATATTTTTTTATTATTTCTGCAACTGCAGGGGAGGCAATGCTACTGACAGCTAT
The DNA here is from genome assembly GCF_001458135.2 of Marmota marmota marmota. Taxonomy (NCBI): domain Eukaryota; kingdom Metazoa; phylum Chordata; class Mammalia; order Rodentia; family Sciuridae; genus Marmota; species Marmota marmota. The sequence goes on along the minus strand of NW_026000000.1, from coordinate 7,980,069 downwards.
TGGTTAGAGGCCAGCTAAAAAACATTTAGCCTACGATGTCAACAAAGCTGCCATTGAGAACCCTTACCCTAGTTTAGACCACCTATCCTCCAAGTCCTGTGAGCAGTGCCTCTTCTGGAAAGGTTTAGCCTCCTGATCAAATGGTGTGTATCTGAGGCTCCTCTTCTGGGATCACCAACTTCCTCCATGTGATCCATCCTTTTGCCTGTTTTATGTCATGGAAGTGATAGAGTTTGGTGTATAGTGGAGCCCCTTATCCCAAAATCTGAACTCTGAAATGCTCCAAAGTATGAACTCTGAAATGCTCCAAAATCTGAAATTTTTGAGCTCTGATATAACATTACAAGTGGAAAATTCTATACTTGACTTGTCTAGATGGGTCACAGTTAAAACAGGCAAGCTATCCCAGCAGCTCAGGAGGCTGAGGCAGGAGGATTGCTAGTTCAAAGCCAGCCTCAGCAAAAGCGAGGTGGTAAGCAACTCACTGAGACCCTGTCTCTAAGTAAAATACAAAATAGGGCTGAGGGTATGGTTTAGTGGTTGAGTGCCTCTGAGTTCAATCCCCGGTACCCACCCACCCCCCAAAATAAACAGGCACACTAAAAGTATTATATAAAATTACCTTCAAGATATAAGGAGCATATGGGAACATAAATGAAATTTATATTTAGACTTTGCTCCCATCCCCCCAAAATCCCACACCCCATATATTTCCGGTACCAAGCCCTCCAGATAAGGGATGCTGCTCAGCCTGTATGTGCTCCAGCAGCTGGTATATCTAATGCAAACTGGATGGAAATTGATAGCTTTTATTGAATGAGTGCAGCCTCCCCCCCACCACCTGCAGGGGAAATGGGTTGAAAGGTGTAAGTGAATTTCATGGCAACATTTAAACCCATATAGTGGACACCTGTGAACTCACAGAAGGACTTCCCCAGCCTTGTGTCTATCCTGCAAAGCTACCTGACTCCCCAGGTGTGTGCTAGTTCATAACCTACAGAAATAGCCACTTCTTATGGGTACGACCTGAAAACATGGTCCACTCAATTAGTCACTGCCTTCTTAGAGTTATTCAAGTTTAATCCCAATAACATAAGACATAGAACTAGGGCATATGACAGATTCCTAACAATGAAAAAAAAATAGGGCGGAAGCTTCATTTGCAGTTGGCTTGCTTGTGAGTCACATCTACTTATAGAGCAAGCATGGGCCTGCTGATGCCCAGCAAAAATAGAAATCCCTGTAGTCACACACTTGTGTTTCTGATCTTGTGCCCACCATCAGGAATGCTCAAAGCCTTCTGCTTTGGATTCAGGTTTGAAACAGACGCTGGTGGAAATGCTGTGCCCTGGGGAAGGGCCTCTTCCCCTCCTGTCTTGCTGCTCCAAGCTCCATTGCTTTCTTCCTCCAAGACCCTGGTCCTCTCTCCCTGCCCAGGTGGCTCTGTTCCTGCTGACTGGGGAAGGAGCAGCCCCAGGTGCTGCAGGTGAGGGCAGGGGTGGGCACCTCACCTCCAGCTCACTGCTGCTGCTGCTGCTGCTGCTGCTGCTGCTGCTTCTCCTCCTCCTCCTCCTCCTGCTGTGAAAGAAGCACCTTGCTCTGGGACCTGGAACATTCACTACTGTTAGAAAGGCTTTGTTCCTCTTCCTCCAGCGGTTGGTCCTGCCCTTGGCCCTGGGTCTTCCTCCTCTCCAGCATCTCCTCAAAAAAGATCTGGCAGCTGAAGCCTTCTCGGATGCCATGTTGGGCATGCTCCAGCAATGCCTCCAGTGAGGGGAAGACACGGCAGCAGGCCAAGCAGCGGAGCCCATAGTTGGTGGTGACCAGCCAGTCTGGGTGGGTCCGCAGGTCCTGGAGGCAGCACTCCAGTGGCTCCAGCAGCTCTGCGTCGTCGGTCTCTGGACAGCAGTTGTTTTTGCTGGCTTCCAACTCCCAGTGCAGGTCAGTGTTGGAAGCCATCTCAAAGGAAGAGCCTTTCCGCCTCTGTCTCTTGATGAACTCGGCTTCACGGATGCGGGGCTTCCCGCTGACCGGCTGGAAGCCAGTTTCTGTCTCCCAGGCCACTGCCACTCCACGTACTGTCTGCACTCGGGTGTAGAGGGCACACAAGCTCTGCGGGGTGGCGTCCTGGTCGTTGCACATACAGGAGAAGCAAGACCGGTATTGGGAGTAGGACTGGTAATCTGAGGACTGGGATGATGGAGAGCTGCTCCAGCCCAGCATCCCCCGAGCCCGGGCTGTGAAGAGGGCGTCCTTCTCATGGGGAAGGGTAGGTCCTGGCTCTGGAGATGTTTCCTCATTCTTTATGTTTCCTGAGAAGCAGAAGGACATTCTCATCAGTGCCCTCTCCAAGGGATTCGTATATTACCTACTTCAGCAGCCACAGATTCTGGATGGTACAGGCTTTGGGGGCCCCAGGGCAGGTCCCATAACCTGTCTTTACCAGTTTCCTCATAACTCGGAGATACAATAGTGCCTACAGTGTGCAGTGATGGTAAGCATCAAGTAATTATATGCAATGTTATCACCAAAGACTTGAATAAGCCCCCCGAAGCCATCATCTGGTGAATAAACAGATTGTATAGCCACAGGATGCAATTCTATCCAGGAAAAAAAAATGAATAAACTATGGATATGTGCAACAATATGGGTGAATCTCTAATGCATTCGATAAATGAAAGAAGCCAGATATAAAAGGCTGCACAATTTTTGATTCCATTTAGATGACATTCTAGAAAAGGCAAATTTATAGGAACAGAACAGGCTGCCAAGAGCTGGCAGCAAGGACTAAGGGGTGGGGAGGAAGGCCCTGACCATAAAGGTACATGAGGGAACCCTTGAGAGTTATAATGCTCTGTATCTTGATCCAGGTGGTGCTTACACATATGTACGCTTGTAACAATGCTTAAAATTTGTACATTTAAAATCTGTGAAGTTTTTGAACATACATAACAGTGAAACCTATGTACAAAAACAACGAATGGCAAGTGCTTTGGCCATTCAACCACTCCTTCTCCTTCTCAGTTTGTGACATATCTCTGTTTTACCCAGAGGAGCATCTCCCCCATCCCTCCTTGAACCCTGACTGTATCCATCACCATATACGCGCTTGCCATGTTTTAACTCCTTTAATATTCAAAACAATCCTAAGAAACTGCGTCATTATGAACTCCCATTTGACAGATGAGGAAACTGAGGCACAGAGACTTTAAATGACTCGTGGAGCCACTTGGCCTCCAGAGCAAATGCTACCCTGAGGACACATCCTTTGCCCAAGGACATATCCTGGTAGCTTTCAAATGGATGTTCTAGATAAACTTGAATCAATTTATTATAAAGAAATTTTTACATCACTGCTAAAGTCAAAGGATTAACGTGTTATTTCTTCAAAGACACATAAAAATAAACATACAACGGTGAACATTTCACATTTTCAAACATATATCTCCTGAAACCACCTTGGGTACTTGAATAGCAGCTTAGGTCTCCTGTAAAGACTGATTTCCTCCTTCATCACCATCAATTTTGATGGTGAACACACCCCTAATGCCTTCCCCTGGGTCTCCGTCCCAGAGAGTATACCTAGCTCAACTCCAGCCCTTCCTTTTGACCCACCTGGATGGCACAATTCCATATTCTCTTCTGTGGACTCAAGGCTGGTCACGCTGAGGGTGGTCCCATCAATGGGTGACTGTTCTCCCCTGTGGTCCATGAAAAAGCGTCTCATGATTTGAAATCAGCACCCAGGGTCTCAGTGCTCCAGCTGTTTGGTGAAAGTTGGCTTGGGCTGTACTGAAGCCCTCTGGCTGGCCCCAGCCCAGTGGCTGCTGGGCTCTTCACGGTCACTAGGATCCTGACTATATTCTATGATGTCATCAGTGACATGGGTCTGTTCTATGACTCATGGCAAGGACAGAGACCCAGCCAGGGTGATAGGAGAGGTTTCCCAGTGTGAGCTCATTTCCTCCTGAGACCTTTTCTGTCTGGTGTGTTATCAGGGATACAAACACAAAACACAGATGCATACATGTATGCATATAAAGACATGAAATATAAACACATACATAGACACTTATACACACATAGACATGTGCACACACATGCATGATCACATAAGTTAAAAATGCTTGAACACACACAAATATTCTATACAGTAGCATGAACACACAAAACACATCCATACACACCTGGATATGAAAGACACACACATTCACTTAACCCCACAAACATACACACACACAAACTCACACCAGGTGCACTCGACCGACACACACGCTCACATACCTACCTCATCACCCCACATCCAAGTGGGCTTACTTCACACCATGGACACAGGATGAAAAAAAAAAATCTCACCTCCTCTATATTACCTAGCCCAGAGTTCCCACCTGGTCCTCTTTAGGCTCTTGGCCCTCTGAGCCTCCACCTGTCTCCTGTATATATACCCTGGCTCCGTTCCTGCAGCTCCAGACTTCTCTCTGCTGCTCAAACATTACCAGGGGTCCTCCTCTGCCACGCTCAGGGCCTGGTATTTGTTTTTCCTCCTGTCTTTCTAGGCTCTCTCCCCTGCCTCCCTGTGGGGCTCACTCATGACCATCTCTGCTGAAATGTCACCCCATCAGAGAAGGCTGCTCATACCACAAAGGAAAGCGTACTCTTCAGCTCTCCATCTCTGTTGCCTGAGACTAACTGGCTTTTTGTTATGGTGTCACCACCCTCAGGAATACATAATTCATGTGTGTGTCCCATGTACTTACCTGTATCTGTCTCTTCCTCCTTAAAAGCTAGCTCCAAGAAGGTAGAGATGTCCTTTCTTTCCCCCATTATATTCCTAGTATCTAGAGCAATGTTTAACATATTACCAAACACTCTGGAAATAATTGTCAAGTTAATGGATGAATAAGCAACCAACACATCAGGTTGACAAGGGCATCCCGTGCCTCATGGAGCTGGCTGCTCTCTCTGCACCTCAGATCTCTGCAGCTCCAAGGCATGCTGGTTCTCTCCCAGGAGGACTCTGAGACTCGACTCTCCTGCACTTGCACAAACCATGCTTTGGCCACAGTCAGCCTGGCACAAATCCAGCACGCCTTGTCTCTTAGCTCCAGGATGTCCTCACATTTGAATATACTTCCTCTAGCGCACTCAGCACCATTTTGCTCTGCAGCTAATTCTTTCCCAACCCCTGCTCAGTCCCATCAATCCTATTTAGAATTTCCTAAAAGGTGATGGATTGAAAATAATCCTAATATTCCAGAAGCAATACCAACATCATCCACACAGCTAGCATTTTCCTGCCTCCTTCTCTTGCCCAGAGGGTGAGGTCCCTGCATGGAGGAAAATAGGGAGCTCCAATGAATGATGAAAAGTCACACCTGCAACAACAAAGAGACATTCTTTTTTCTTTCTGGTACCCAGGGGTGCTTAACCACTGAGCCATATTTTCAGTACTCTTTAGTGTTTTATTTTGAGACAGTCTCCCTAAGTTGCTTAGGGCATTGCTAAATTGCTGAGGCTGGCTTTGAACCTGGGATCCTCCTGCCTCAGCAGTTGCAGGGATTACAGGCATGCACCACTGCACTCTAAAAGTATTTTTTCTAGCCAAATAAATACAGAGAACTGCCTTACAAAAACAAGGGTGTAACAGCACACACACAAAAATAAGATCAACAATATGACAGTTAATTGAGAAATAAATATTTTAAGTTAGAATTTCTTTCTTTCTCTCTTTCTCTCTCTCTCTCTCTCTCTCTCTCTCTCTCTCTCTCTCTCTCTTTCTTTTTTTGTACTTGGGTTTGAATCCCTGAGCAACATCCCCCATCCCTTTCTTGGTGGGGAGTATGCACTGGAGGTTGAGACCAGGGACATGTTACCACTGAGCTTCATCCCCATTCCTTTTTATTTTGGGGGACAAGATCTCACTAAGTTGCTGAGGCTGGTCTTGAGATCCTCCTGCCTCAACCTCCAGAATCATTGGGATTACAGACATGTGCCACCATACCTATCTGGGGGAGGTTAAAATTTTTAAGGGATAATGTCAATAACAAATGTATGGAGGAAAAGAAGGCTCAGCCAATTAAATGATACACAAGATTGTATTTACTATTATAAAAAATTAACTTTGGTGTGAAACAACTAGAATGGTTTCATATGGTTCAGATGTTGTGTTTTAATTAAAAATATGTAGAAAGAAAATACAAATTAACATTTATAATTATAGGGTTGATTTTCTCCACTTAAAATGATAATCTTCACAAGCATTATGGGTCTTGGTCATTTTCCTTAACTTCATTGTTTTAAAAATATCTTACTGTTTCAATTTGCATTTCTCTCTCTTTTAGTGAGACTAAACAGAAAAACAAGTAAAGGAAATGAACAGGGAATTCCCATGAGAAGAAATGCAGATGGCTGGTGAATGTATGAGAAGATGTTCAATCCAATTTTAATAAGGGAACTACAACTCTAAAAACCATGATATACAGTACATCAGTTTCCACCTATAACATAGGCAAGAGTTAACATGATTGACAACACCAAGTTCTGGTGAGGATTCAAGAAAATGAATTTTCTTATACTGTATTTTTAACAATGTAATTTTCCTTCTCAGAGGAAATGTGGTGATACCCTTTACAATTACAAGTGGGCATATTCTTTCATCAAACACTTATCTATCACCCTTTTCCTGATAAACAGTCACTTTGGGGCTACATACATAAAATGGCACCTAGGGAATTATTTACTGCAGCAACATTTAATAATAGAAAAATAGGAAACATTTCAAAGATTCATCAAAATAGAGAAATGGTTAAATAAATTACAACATAATCAAATTATGGAATACTGCTCTATAATTTTAAAAAGAAGTACTGATAAATTCCTTTCACATGAAAATTCAAGATGCAAGAGAATGTAGAGATGGTCCTATGTATGTAAAAATTAAACATGACATTCTTCTTCACAAAAGCCCCAAATCAAATTCTATAGTGTCCATTATGCAAAGGCACATAGAACATCTGAAAATAACCACACCTGAGGAAACAGCATTGACCTCAGAAGAGGAGAAAGATAAGATGAAGCTCTGGGAGTCTGGATTTCCCAAAGATTGCTACGCCAATGTATATTCTATCCTACATGCTCTCCTTACACATGACAGGATCCCTTGTTCTGAACCTGAGTGGATTTTGTAACTGCTTCATCCAATAGAATCCAGAGGAGTGATGCTTTGTGACTGTTGGTGGAAGCTCATAAAAGATGATATGGCTTGCACTCTCTTTTCGACTCATCCACCATGTTGTGAGGAAGCTCATATTACATGAAGAGGCCACAGGAAGGTGTTCTAAGCAACAGGTTTCAGTTAGCCATCAGATGTGTAAGTGAAAGTGACTCCAGATGATTCTGCCTCCAAGCTTTCGCATTTCATCTAGGGCCCTGGACATCACAGGGTAAAGACAAGCCACCACCTCTGTGCCCTGCCTGAATTCTCCCATCCACAGAAACTGAGCATAGTAAAAGGTGTTTTTTAGGCACTAGATTTTGGGATAATTTGCTTTGCAGCCAAAATAATTGAATGGCTGTTGATTGTTACTATAATACTTAAATATGCCCTAGTAGGACAGCTCATAGACTAGTCTCTGTGTTCTGTGTGCCTCCCTTGTCCGGTCAGGGAAACTTAATGGCCAGTGAGCACTGCGGACAACTTGGACGATGGCTCCCATCACCACCTTTCTTTTTAGTCTGGTGTGCATGTCCATCTACTTCAGCAGTACTAAGCCTGACCCTATATGAAACTACTTTACCAAACAGACAACCAGGTTTACAAATGGTTGTCTTTGTCTTTAGCCTTATATTTTCTGGTCTCCGCACCATTTGCCCAAGTCCCTTGATTCAGTGAATTTTCCCCTAGAATCTACATGTGATCTTTCTGATCCTCTCAGTGTCCCCACCAGGTGGGCACTGTTAATCCTCCTTGTAGATAGGGAGTTGGGTGGTCCAGAGGGGTGCAGGTGTGTGGTTGAGGATGGCGGCGGGTGGGGGGGGGTCTTCCATCTCAAGCCCTGAAGGCAGGGCTACTTTGCCAAGCTGCTCTCAAAGCTGCCCCCTAGGCTGCTCCCCAGGATACAGCTGAGAGTGAAGCCCCTCTAGTGGCGTGCAGTCATCCTTCACCCTCATGTGGCCTCTGGGCTGCCTCTGCTCATGGAAAAGGCCTCTATCCCAGCCCCTCTGCTTGCTCCATGCTACTCAGCTGAGACCACCCATCTAGGGTTCCCGCGCACCCCCACCCCCTACCCCCCATCCCAGCGCCTGCAGTTTTCCAGCTGGTTCTCTGGTCTTGCCAGGAATCTCCTTGCTTCACTGCCGTAGCCAACAGGGGTGGTGTGCAAAACCCCAAAAGGACCAACGCAGCACTTTCTTGGAGCGCTGTCTGACTCCAGGCCAACTCCTTGCACACATCGCATGTGAGCCCTAAACTTCATCCAGAAGGCCTGGAGTCTTTTCTTTCAAATCCTGCTCTTCCCAGCCTCTGTTTTTCTGAGAGGAAGGCAGCTAACAGGAAACAAACCAGCCACAGCCACTTCAGGAAGCAGAGACACCGCATCTCACTCGCTTTCCTTTGCTTCTAACATCGGAGATGGGTTTGTGCCATCACCCAGGCTACCGGCAGCATCAGACCATTCATCCCAACACCAGGGAGAGTCCAGAAATAGCCTGTTCTCCTGGCCACGGAGGCTGAGATGGCAGGCAGGACGCATGGGTCGGTGCTTGAGGCATTTCTGTGGCTGCGCCCTGTGTAACTGTTTCAAGTGGTGGAGGTTCTTCTCTTCACACTAAAAGTAGGACTCCTTGAGTGGGGATGACTACCCTGCCGCCCTCCCCAAAGTACTGCTGGGATCAGACTTAGTACCCGGGGGAGGGAGGGAAGTCGGCAGCTGCCCCAGATGCTGTGGGGCCAGGTGTAGGCAGGAGGAGATGGGGGGAGGGGGCGTTGGCAGTGGAGGAATTAAGGATGACCTCATCCTTGTGTTCATTCTGCAGAGAAAATGCCAGAAGCCATCAGACAAGTTGAGGATTGAAATGGGGAAGTATTATCTTTTGAGTTCATTTTCTGTTGTTTCTCGTAACTATTTAAAAAGAAGTGAGTCAGTACCCCGTATAAGAAATGTAATGGGAAGAACTCCTTCTCAGGTCCTGCAAGCAAATGGGGAAGGAAGCTCTGCTTTTGTTTTCCTTCAAACTTAATAACAGGCTATTCCTTTTGCACGGTCTGTTTGTCACTGTCTTGGGGTTTTGACCTTCATTTCCAGGCACCCACACAAAAAGCCTAGGATTTCTCAGTCATCAGAGATCAGGGAAGAGCAAGTCCCTGGATCTGAGCCCTCAGGAACATCTATGTCCCCACCCTGGGGTCCAGAGACCTCCTCTCTCCTGCTCAGCTCTGGCTCAGTGGGACTGTAATATTTAAGGAGGTTGCTGAAGGCAGAAGAATCTGCGTCTAACACATGCTTTCTTGTAAGGGTGATCCAAGCCAGGACATCCCACTGGACACACACATGACCAGAGCTCCAGCATCCCAGCCGCTAACCACACCCTTCGAATGTTCTTAGAGAGCCACACAGGAAGCTCCAGGGAAAGGGCTGGGCCTTTCCTTTCTCTATGTCCAAAATGATCTGGCCAGGGGCCACCTGGAAACAGCTCTCAGGCTGCAGTTGCTAAGTCTTACTGCATGAGCCTCCCAGCTGCATGGCCCAGGTCTCTGACTTGGGGGATGAGAACCGAGGACCCCAAAGGCCAACAGTGAGTTACCTCAATTTCTAAGTATGCTGTGCATACCCTGGTGCAGACTTCAGCTCACATACAAGGCATATGGGTGTTAGTTGCTAGAAAATAGCATGTGCATTCACAGGTTATCCCTGAGCAGAACTGGAATGATTTATTTTTTATCCTCACTATTAGAATAGTTATTTCAGAAACTGCCTTAAGATTGGCTTCTTCCCACGCCATCCTTCAGAGATGATGTGGTTGCTTAATGGATGGAAGAGTTGTCCCAAGGGAGGGCAGCAACTCTGTTCCTTCCCCAGCACACTACCCAAAACCTTGAGCGGATCCCAGACTCTCTAGTAATTAATAGGGATGGGGTGAGGGACTTCTGGGAAGGGTGGATCAGGCTACATGAAATTCCCACAAGAGAGTTCCCAAGAAAAGAATCTGAGGCCAAAGCATAGGGACCAGAACATGAATCAGTCCATTCAAGCCACACCTGTCAGCTGCCCACTGTGTCCCCTCCAGTGCAGTGAGATTGCATAGACATTGACTGAGACACCAGCTTCTAGCTTCACCACATACATGCCCCAGGCCTGAGCTTTGCCTCTAGTAGGGAGGTCTGGTCCTAATGTCCCTTCATTGCTCCAGTCACTCAGCATATTCACAGGAGGACCTCAAGGGAAAGAGAAATGGTTTCAGTGGGGGCAGAACTGGGCTCTTGAACATTCATAGTGCAACAGGGAGTGAGCAGAAAGGACCAAAGCAGCATGCCTTCCACCTCTTCTACCTATGTCACCTGAAGCAGCCAGCATCACGGGGAGGAGAGAAGAACCCTGACAATGTTGGTGGGAAGGAGAAAGTCAACTTTGATTCACTTTATAAGAAAAAGACAGCTGTATTAGTCTGCTTTTTATTGCTATAACAAAATACCCAAGGTTAGGTATTTTATAAAGAAAATAGGTCTATTTGGCTCATGATTCTGGTGACCGGAAAATCCAAACATTATGGTGCTGCCATATGGTGAGGACCTGCTGGCTGTATCACATCATGGTGGAGAAGTGGAAAGGGAAACAGCTCCCTGCAGAAGAGTCCAAGCACAGGGAATGGTGGCCTCACTTTTTTTGTTTTTTTTTAGTAGTAGGTGGACTCAATACCCCCATTTTATTTTTATGTGGTGCTGAGGATCAAACCCAGAGTCTCATGCATTCTAGGTGAGCTCCCTACTTCTGAGCCACAACCCCAGCCCGGTGGTCTCACTTTGTAACAATTAGTCCTCTTGAGAGTACAAAACCAGTCCTTTGAGAACTACAGTGATTTCCTAGGGTGATGTTCCCATGACCTGATCACTTTCTACTAGGCACCACCTTATATAGAGCCACCACCTTTAAACACCGATACTTTGTGGCACCAAACTTCTGGCATGTGGGCCTTTCAGGTCATATACAACCCATAGCAAGAACTCTTCTCAGAAGTCAATCCCAGTTCACCCTGGCTGTCTGAAATTCAACAAAGATGGTAGAGATGGGAGGCCAGCGTATAGGAATCTTCTATTATGTACAAGACAAGACAGTAGGCGTCTGCCTATTACTCAACGTTCAATTTCTAGTTTTAAAATTATTTACAATAAACCTGAAAATAATTCAGCAAATGTATTGTTCCTTTATTAGCTATAACACTTAATTGACTATGTAGCACAATTTCACAGATTATGGGACATTACAGTGAAATATCACTGACCCATCTAGAAGATGATTTTTATACTATCTGCCTGCCTTAGCACAATAGATGTAAATGGCTCGTACTTGAACCACAGTGGAGACACAAACATCAGTAATCGATAAGGAGCAGTCACTGCAGGCTGCACCACCTAACCCACAACAAAATTAAAGAGATCACAGAAAAGCCAAACTATAATAATTAAGAGGCAAGAATAACAGCAATTGGAAACTGATCTCTCAAGTCCTCAGGATGAGAGTCCAGAAACAAAGCTGCTCTCTCCACATCGCCCTCTGTCCAGACTGAAATGTGTGCAGGAAGCTCTGTGGCCTGAGCATCAGAGGGCGTAGCAGGACCCCCAGGCTCAGTCCTTGAAAGTCTAATATGGACTACTTTAAAATACAACTGCCAAAATAACTCAGATGGCTAAGGTATAGCCCTTGGTCAAATGTTAAAAATGAAAGTTAGTGTCCCAGCTCAAACCATTCCTCCATAAGAAGGGAAAAAGTACTTGGCATTTGTAAGGTGTTCACAGCCAAAAAGGACATCTAGTGGTGTGCAGGGACCAGCTAGTGCTCGTAAGCTAGTGAGAACCAGTGGTTAAATCTCTCAAGAACTTTGCAAGCTAGTTGTTAAACATAGCCATTATCAAAATCAAAGTCATATAAACTATAAAATCATATAAGTCACATAAAATAAATGTTATTAAAGACAAAATTAATAAAATACTAAAAAAAATCCACTTCTGCCACATGCAGTGGTATATGCCTATTATCCGAGCAACTCAGGAGATGGGAGCAGGAAGATCACAAGTTCAAGGCCAGTTTCACCAATTTAACAAAACCTTTAGCAGCTTAGCAATAACCTGCCTCAAAATAAAAAAAAAATAATAAGAAGAAGAAGGGCTGAAGACGTAGCTCAGTGGTGAAGCACTCCTGGGTTCAACTTCCAGTTAAGGAAAAAAAAAAAAAGTTGCTCCAGGTGAGTGGTTCTGGGGCTTGTGTGTCTGCTAGGGTTGGTAGGGTTGAAGAATTCCTGGGTTTAATAGGTGAAAGAAAAACGGAAACAATGGAATTCCACATAGTTAATAAAGAAATGGAAAATATGTTCACAATGTCATGAGTGAAAAATATACTATATAATCCCAGTTATGTGAAACCTAGTGCATGTGCACATATGTACACATCCACACACATGTACAGTCTGGGATTAGGCATACCTGAACCTTAATGGTGTGTATTTCTGTATGGAAAGGGGATTCCTCATTCTTTAGTTTATTTTCTAATTTTTCTATAATAATCATGTGTCAAGGGACAAAATTACAATAGTTTAGTTTAATTTTTTTTAATTTTTTTTTTAGGTGGACACAATGTCTTTATTTTATTTTTAGTGGTGCTGAGAATCGAACCCAGTGCCTCACGCATGCTAGGTGAGCGCTCTACCACTTGAGCCACATCCCCAGCTTCAGTTTAGTTTAAATTTTTAATTGGCTTTATTTTTTATTCTACAATCAAGCAACAAGTCATTCTATAAAATAGAATAAGTATTTAAATGGGCTGAGAAGAAGAGTTTGGTTTTAGGGACAGAAAAGGGCTGAAAAAGCAGAAAAAAAAAATAAAATGTATGTCATTAACATATATTTTCAAAATTAAATAACATTTTCAAGTTATTTTCCCAGTAAAACAAGGTCAGGCAGACAGAACAAGAGAGAAATAATCAATTGGTTAACATCAGCTTGCATTTTTGTTTAAGGATTAAGGCGGAAAAAAAAAAAAAAAAAAAACTTCATTATCGTGCCAATTGAAATCACCCTGTTTGGGAACTTTAATTATTACCTCTGCTTCTAATTTCCTAGACATGGAACTTTAACATCAATGATTCCATTTTGATTTTCAGTCTTTTTCTGTTGGGGCCCAGGGCAGGAGCCCAGTCTCAAACAATGATTCCTATAACTTTTATTTAATACATGTAAGAAAATAAGCAACGAATTGTTTCTAATTGTATTTGAATGCTAATGGAACTGAGGTGGGGGGCATATAGTCCCACAAGCAAGATACTGCAAACCTGCATGCTTCGTGGCCACTTCATCCCCAGGAAAATACACCAGCCCTCAGGCAGGTCCTTTAGCCCAAAGACCCCGAATGGGCACCAGTCTCTGGGGTTGAGAGCAGCACGTGGCTCTCTGAGTAGAGGAAACTGGGTTAAAACCAAACAGGCCAGAAGGAGGCTCGTGGGAAAGACATGACATTTGTTTGCAAGGAAGCATAAACAAGGACAAATGAAGACAGGGAAATGTGGCTCAGGGAGGGCCTGATCAAAGCCAGCTGGGCTGCAGGGAGAGATGCCCAGGGGCAACTTGGCAGCACGGGCCTGCGCCTGAGGCCAGAGCAGCTTCTCTAGCCCTGGGGACTGCCAGGGAGTGTGACCTAGACCATGAACATCATATCTGGAGATTGAGCACAATGAGCTGCAGACACTGAAGACTTGAGTAAGTTGTTCCCACTGCTGGGAAGAAGACCCACCCGGATCTATCTTCTCGGCCCCAAGGAAATGGAACAGAAGAGCATTGATATGTACCACCAACCACATGCCAAATAGAGCTGGGAATTTCCTTACATCATTGAGTCCTTGTGGTATTCCTGGAGGACATGAATATGACCCCCTACACCCCACCAGTTTTCCAAGGTCAAATAGCTGCTGAGTTGTGAAGCAGGCGTCAAGCTCAGGGCCCATGTCCATCTACACAGCACAAGTTTTCCCCATCCAAGCAATCCAGATTGTCACCAGGGTCCCACCAGAGCCTTCTCAGTGCCTTCCAGTGCCCTTTTCTCCTTTGAACATGGGCCCCAATCCACAGATCTCCACTGGCCTCCATTCATCACTCTTTCTAAGCATGGGAGCTCCTGAAAGAGCTAGTGTGAGGTCCAGGCTTGGGCCTTACAAACACCTCAACTTAAGATGGTTTGACTCACAATATTTTGACTTTATGCTGGTACAAAAGCAAGAGTCATTCAGTAGAAACCATTGAAAGTTGATTTTTTTTTTTTTTAAATTTCTTATAGTGCTGGGTATCCAGCTCAGGGCCTCAAGCATCCTAGGCAAGCTACATCCCCAACCCTGGAATGTTTACCTTTTCCTGGGCTCGTGATATGCATTATGGTCCTCTTGCAATGCTGAGCAATGGAAGCAAGCCACAGCTCCCAGTCAGCCACACAATGACAAGGTGAGACACTCTCCCACAGTGTTGCTGACCTGTGACATTCAGTATGTCAGGTGTAGTAAATGCAATTTTGACTTGCCGATATTTTTAATTTACAATGGGATTATTGAGATGTAACCCTGTGCAAGTCAAGAATCTGTTTTCTATCCCGGAAAAACTAGAGCAGCTTTACAACGCTTATTTAAAATCATGCCAGGCAAAAGCAAAGCACAAATTGCAAATTATCATGTGATAGTTCACTGATTCAATGGACAATAGCTGATGCTTAAAAGTCACAAAACATTTAAGATTTTCTCAACTGGTTGGACCCAAGTAGGATTTTTTGCTGTTTTTCCTCATTGCTTTTAGAGAACAGACACGGGCTCCCTGCTCAGAATGGGGAGGTGATAGAGGTGTTCCCTTCAGTCCCAGGTACTGTATAAGGATGTGATCAGCCTGTAGTTGCCAAGCATCTGAGTCAACTCCTGTCACTGTCCTCTGAGCAGGTCCCCTGGATCCTTCCCCTTTGATTGTCTCTTATCTTGGGTGAGTTATCACCACCCCCATTTTTTTAAATAATTATTTTTTAGTTGTAGTTGGACACAATACCTTTATTTCACTTACTTATTTTTATGTGGTGCTGAGAATCGAACCCAAGGTCTCACACGTGCGAGGCAAGCCCACCACCCCCATTTTTAAAGTCTTTGAAAAATCGTAGAAGTTATGGAATGATTTTCACCTGCCTGAGCTCACATCATGGATATCTCTTTTTTCCTTAATTTTTTTTTAAATTATGGATGGACACAATACCTTTATTTTGTTTATTTATTTATTTTTATGTGCTGAGGATAGAACCTAGTGCCTTACAGGTGCAAAGCAAGCACTCTACCGCTGAGCCACAACCCCAGCCCCACATCCTGGATATCTTGACTGGCATCCATCTTTCCTGGAAGTGATCTCAAAGAATTTACATGGTGAAACTTTCCAAAAGTCCTCCATAGGCATTATTTCCTCTCTACAAAGTGTTCCTCCTGTGGAACTTGTAAAAGACTCTTTCTGTGAAGGCAGGTTCCCTTCCTGTCGTCTGGCTCTTCTACCTACCCTCTTCTCTGGGGACAGAGCCTGCCCTGTGAGCCTGGGCTGTGTGGTCAGGGGAGGAGCCGCTGCGATTCACAGGCATAAAAGTCTCCGTGTGGTTCTCTACGACTTTGATCATTCTGGAAGGTCGAGCTGTTATAGATCCACAGCCACCAGGAAGAGCAGAGACTTTCTAGACCCAGAGCTTCCATTGTGCCTAGAAGTTCCCATTCTGATTGGAGGCCATTTCCTTATCTGTTCACCTAACTAGTGGGAATAAAAGACATCTACTCCCCAGAAAGAGAAGACAAATGAATGTACTCTTGTCATCATGTGGAGCCGAACCTGGGCTGCAAACTCGAAGAGGCCAGAGAGGAACACACGTTCTGTCCCAATGTCAGGGTTACAGAAACTTTGGAGACCAGACTCCCCATGAATGCTGTTACCCAGGTCCTTCCTCACTGGCCATGCCCCATGCAAACTGTGGTTTTAGGGGAAAAAAAAAATCTACCTGTCCCCAGAGAAATTTTCACATCTGCACCAAAAGAATATATGCAAGATTTTTCATTGCATGTGGTTTATATAAACAAAAAATTAGAAACGGTACATATTTAAAAAAACAAGTGAAACATGAGGAATTATTTCAATCAGTGAAAAAAGTAGCAAAATGTTTAAAAAGCAAAAAGCATTTGTGAGTATGTGTGAAAGAGTACTGGTTGTATATTGGTAGAAACACAGTGATGAAGATTTAAGCAGTAACTACTAGAGCTTTTATTTTTAATTTTCTCCCATGGTAATTATTTTGTTTAGTTCCCTATTTCTTTTTGAGATAAGTGTAGTCATTTAAATTTTCTGAGAAAATCATTTATTTTATCTAGATTTTCAAATTGGTTTCTCTAAAAGTATTCCTTATGCTCACTGGTACTATGTCTGGAAGAGATATCTTGTCCCTGACCCCTTACTCACATTATCTCTGTGCTTCCCAGCTTTTCTTCACCCCACCTTTCTGCCATGATGCAGTACTTCTCCACAGGTCTGGAAACAATGGTACCAGCTGACCACGCACCAAAATCTCTGAACCCAGAAGCCAAAATAAATCTTCCTCCCTCTAAGTTGATTTTCTCGGGTATTGTGTCACAGTAACTGAGAGTTGACTAACACACCTACCAAGTGTTCCTCTCTGTTCACCTTTCTGTTCCAATAATAATTAGAACAGAATTATTCTAATATTGTTCTGATAATAATTTCTGTTATAGTAATTATTTCAAAGTCCTTGACTGCTAATTTCAATATATGGATTATCATAAGTCCATTCTAGCATCCATTAGGTCTCATTATGTGTCACAATTTCCTGTTTATTTGAGTGTCTTTTATTGTTCTATTTAATACAGAACATTGTGGATAGTACATTATAGAAACTCTGGACTCAGTTATCTTCCTTCAAAGAATGTTGATTTTTAGTATTGTGTTTTCATAAATTCAGAATTTGTCCATTTTGCATCCAGTAGTTACAGGGCCAAACTAATAGCTAGAGTTGTTTATATCTCCCTGTCAATCAGCTGTCATAGGTGCCAGGAAAATCATATCACAAGCCTTCTAAGCAATCCCAAGTCCATGCCCCAAGCACCTCCTTTTATCTGACTTACACACCAAGTCAATGTTATTCTGATGAGCAAGTTCTAAAACAGCCCTGCCCTTCACGGAAGACACATTCCTTCTGCCTCTTGACTAAACACGGTACTTCCACCCTGTGGCCTGGGTAACATGATGTGTCCCTTTCTTTTGGGAAATGAAAGTAATAATTTCTCTATGTTGTCACTCATACATCTTTATAAATTAAGACCTGGGCACGAATCTTTAGTCTGGCAAGTTAAATTATTGTCAATTACTTGGATTCTATAGAATCCTGGTTTTAGACTGTGTTGGTCTATATAAGTTTTATCTCTAGTCCTAGGGCATAACCCCTAGTCTTAGTTCCAATACAAGTACACTTATGCTTGCCAAGAGTGTTTGTGTTCTTTAAAATAACAGAACAAACAGGACTTATTTATATAAAAAGATTTATTTTAAGGAATCAGCTTACACAATTACAGAGGCTTGAAGTACTAACTCTGCATGGTGGGTGGCAGGCTAAAGATCCAGAAAGAGTTCATATTGCAGTTCAGGTCTGAAGGTCATCTACTGCATAATTTCTTCTTCATCAGGGGAGATCAGTCTTGTTCTATCTGGATCTTCAACTGATTAGACCAAGCCCAGTGACATAATGGAGGGCAATGTGCTTTACTTTCAAAGTCCACTAATTTAAATAAAAATCTCATCCACAAACACTCTCATGGAAACATCCAAAATAATGCACACCAGGCACTGTGGCACAGCCATATTGACATAAAATTAATAAAATTAACTGGCATTCCAAATCCCTAATTTGGTAGAATTGGAACTCCAAGCTGTCTCTCAATTTCAGGACAATTGCTGAATTCGCTGCTCAACATTTTTTTAGCCTTCCAGCTATTTCTTCTCAATGAGTCTCTGGGAGACTTGCCCAGATTAGAGAATCAGTCAAGGATTGAAAGGCGATTTTAAAGCAGATTTTGGTTTTGTTTCTAAAGATGCTTCCTTTTTTGAGATAGTTCCCCTAAATTGTTAGAATTTTATTATATTTATTAAACTGTGATTGCTTCAAACCCCAATGTGTGTCTTCCCAGCCCAGTAAGATTGCCATTTGCTGCTTAAACTCTCTCCCCCAGTGTAAACTGGCACTTGCCCTCAGGAACAAAGCTGGGTCAGTATGGAACTCACCACTTCTCCTCTTTCAATGACCAATTTCCTTCTAGCTTCTGCCAGTTTTTCGTGACTCTTTAGTGACTCTAAACAGTTGTATTGAGCTTATCGTTGTTATTGGTAGAAAGGTTAGAATTAGAACACTACTCTGTCATTACTCTAGAATTTAGAATTTCACAAATTATTTTTAAAAATATTTTAGGTTTCCAAACAAAGAATGCCTTTGTATTAGCAATTTTTGGGGGGAGGGGGATTTGAACTCAGCCACAACCCCAGCCCTATTTTGTATTTTATTTAGAGACAGGGTCTCACAAAATTGCAACAGCCTTGCTATTGCTGAGGCTGGCTTTAAACTGGTAATCCTCCTGTCTCAGCCTCCCAAACTGCTGGGATTACAGGCATGCACACTGAGACCAGCTGTATTAGCAATTTATTAGATGTGTGTGTGTGTTGCTGGGGATTGAACTGGGTCTTGTGGGTCCACCAGTGCTCTCTACCAATGAGTTACATTTTAAATTTTTTAAAAATGTTTTATTTCATTGTGGTCAGCCAATGTAGAGTACATAATTTCAATTCTTTGCCATTCATTGAGATTATTTTTTTTGTTTCTTTTTGGCCTACTTAAAGGAAATTCCACACCCAGTATGTTGATACTTTGAGAGAAATGGTTTCAAACCTCTGACAATTTCTCCCCATGTGAATGTCACATTTCATTCTATTTCTGAGCTATGCTCTTAGGTACAGAGAGCTTCATGTGCTTCTATTATGTTGGTGGGTAATCAGTGTCAAATATCTTCCTCTGAACCTTGCCAAGCTTTTCACTTGAATCCAGTTTTTCTGATATTACAACTTCTACATTTGTTTTATTTTTCTGTAAGCATTAGCATATGTTTTTTTCAATATTTATTTTTAGTTGGACCAATATCTTTATTTTATTTATTTATTTTTATGTGGTGTTGAGGATCAAACTCAGGGCCTCACACGTGCTAGGCGAGCGCTCTACCACTGAGCCACAATCCCAGCCAAAGCATAAGTTTTTATTTATTATTTTTAGATATATATGACAGTAGAGTATATTTTGACATATTATGTATACATGAAGTATAACTTATTATAATGAGGTTCCCGTTCCTGTGGTTGTACATGATATGAGGTTTTATTAGTACATATTCATATATGTACATGGGAAAGTTCTGTCAGATTTTAAATTTTTAATCTATTTTCAATCACACTGCAATTTTTATTTTAGTTGTGTCCTTTATAAACAGCATCTGATTGAATTTTTAAATCAAAATAAATGGTTTTTTAAAAGGTAAATTTCATTTATTTAATCAATTCACATTTAATGTTCTGTATTAACACGTGTTTTTGCTACCCAGATTTGCTATTTATTTATGATGTTCTCTTATTTGTTCCTCCTCTTCTTCCCTCTCTTCCTACTCCTTCTTCATTTCCTCCTCCTTCCCCTTCTTTGGACTACAATTATTTAAAAGTTTTTCATGCTATTTTAAAAAAATTCTGAGTCCTCTCATGAATTTGCACTAAGCAAATTAAATACTAAATTTTTCTATCAAGATGTAGAATTAATCATACCTCCACATTTTGTCACAAAAAGGTCTGCATGAGGTTCCCAACAGAATGCTTTCATTTCTCCTCCTTTTCTTCCATACAACTGCCCATGTTGAGATCAGGTGGGATTTTAATGTATGATATTAGTGTCACTTCTTTAAAAATCAATCATCACTTTCTGAAATATAAATTTTTCATACCTTTATTTTGTTTATTTTAGTTTTATGTGGTTCTCGGGATCCAACCCAGGGCCTCATACAGGCTAGGCAAGCGCTCTTCCACTGAGCTACAATCCCAGCCCCATGAAATATAAATTTTATGTGCATCCTTGTTTACTGCCAATTCCTTGATCCTAAATTTAGAGGATCCTTATTTCTCTAAATTCATTTTTCATTTTCTGAAGTTCATCTGTTAATCTCTCTGTCAGAATGGATTATCGGGACATTATTTGCTTATCATAAGGATTTTAGTGTTTGTTTTCTTTTTGTTTTCTCATTTTCTGCCTTCTAATCTGAGTGGTAGTTTGGGTATGGGATATTGTGGAATGGAATCATTGCCCTAGAAAGTTTTGAAAACGTTGCTCTTTTATCATCTTTTATTCAGTTCTGCCAACAAGAAATCTAATTTCAGTAACAGTCTCATATTTTTCCAGGTAATTTTATGTTCTTTGCTCTTGGTTCTCTCAAATTTTGCTTGGATTTTTCTGGATGTAGTTAGCTTTGCCTTTATCTCACTAGATCCTTCCTTTTCTGCTGAGGTTTATTGTCTCTCTATATATACATGCTTTTGTTTTGTTTTGTTCTATCTGCTCTCTTCGTCTAGAACATTTATTAAATGAATGTTAGAACTTCTGGATCTTTCCTCTGCATCTCAGAACTTCCATTTCATATAGTCACTTACTGTCTTTCTGCAGTGACTTTGCGAAAGATAAAACCAATTTCACAAAACACAAATGGCCAAATGGCCCAACACACAGGACCTTGTCTGACCCTAGTCTTCCTGACCCTCCTTCCATGCAGCCTTACTGGGCACAGTGATTCCTTGACCTTCCTGAGCTTTGCTGTGCTCTCTTATGTTTCTGGATATTGGCACACCAGATATCAGAATGCTCTGCCCCTCCTCCCTGCCTGGCAAAGTCCTTAAAACCAGACTGAGGTCACTCTGCTGGTGGTCAAGATTTTCTTTTTTTCCCCCCCATGCTGCAAAAGCACCCTGTTCACATCTCAAAAACAATGCTTGCTCACCTGCTTGCCTGAGATTTCCTCTGATCAAGGCCACGTCTCTGTCTTCTGTGTTTATTTTTACCAGTGTCTCGTACTATATATCACAATAAGGAACATTTATATAGAGTACTTACAAGTTTGAACACTCTTCAAACTCATAATTTCTTGGAAGATCCTAGCAACCCTTGTGGTCATCAACCTCATCTTACAGATTAAGAAATGGAAGATAAAGTTGAGTCACTGTGGAGGGTAACACACAGATAGTAAGAGGTAGAACAGGAAGAATTAGACTTCAGCCAGCGAGGTTAGAGTTCAGATCCTTATCATGCCCAATGAACAGGTCCCTTCTTGAAGGAGCACATTGGTAGCCATGGCAGTCTGGTATTGTGAGTGAAACTACAGTTGTCTCCATGTGTCTACAGGGAGCTGTTCTAGGACCCCCTATAGTTACCCAAATCAGAATATGCTTATTATGGTTTAGATATGTGGTGTCCCCCAAGCTCATGTATGAGACAATGCAAGAACCTTCAGAGGTGAAATGATCAGATTATGAGAGTTGTGACCTAATCAGTAGATTAATCCATCTAAGTGGATTAACTGGGTGGTAAGCCAGAAGGGGTGGCTAGAGGAGATAGATCACTGGTGATGTGCCTTTGGGGTATATATTTTGTCCCTGGTGAGCAGAGCTCTCTTCTTCCTGATGTCCTGTCCTGAGCTGCTTTCCTCTGTCATGATGGTCTGCCTTGCCTCAGGCCCAGAACTATGGAGTCAGCCATCTATGGACTGAGACCCCTGAAACCAAGAACCAAAATAAACTTTTCTTCCTCTAAGTCATTCATGTCAGGTCATAATGATGAAAAAGATGACTAAAACAATGCTCAAATCCATACAAAGGACATGATGTTTGCCTATAAACCATACTCATCCTCTCATACACTTTAAATACCTCTAGATTATTTACAATACCAAATGTAATGTGAAGGCTATGTAAATAGTTGCTATGCTGGATTGTTTAGGGAACATATCTATTTAACACAGATGCAATTTTTTTCTGAATATTTTGGAACTATGATTGGTTGAATCATGGATGCACAAGCAGGGATGACCAATTGTACATTTAAAAAGTCTAGGCTTAGAGGAGTAGATGTATTTTAATTAAATGAAATATCCGCAGAACACAATAAAGGTAGCAGGTACCTGCCACCACCCTCTAACTGAGAAAGCTTCCTCCTTTTCTGTTGTGTATTATTTTCCTTCTGAAACCAGTTGTTTCCTTATGGCTATATTTCTGTCACTATAACAAATACCTGAGATAAAGCAACTTATGAAAAGAAAGGAATATTTTAGCTCATAACTAAAGATGAAAGGTATAGTTTTTGATCAATTGGCTTGGTTGTTTGGGGCCTATGGTGGTACATCACAGCAAGAGCATATGGTAAAGCAAGATTATTTTCCTCATGACTGAGATGAAGGGAAAAAAAAGACGAAGAGAAGGGGTTCCCCATATCCTCTTCAGGGGATGCCTCTAATGACCAGAAGACTCTACCTTATAATGTTTTCCATCACCTCCCAAAAGCACCAACCTGGGGACCAAGCATTCAACACATGGAAATTTGGGGTCCATCTGGACCCACACCAGAGCGCCATCAGTCCCACTTACACCCAGACTGGATGAACTCAGGTCATGGTGTGATGGGGAGGCAGGAGCCATCAACAGGACCTGGCTTCAGAAGGCTGGTGAAGGCAGGAAGTTCATCTTCTGCAAAGGCAGTGGTGGAGCCCCTGGAATGGCATGAGCAAGAGTCATGGAGTCTCCTCTTGGAGTGAGCCACTAGAGACAGGAGCAGAACCTCGCAGCTGCTGCTGCTGTAGACACCATCAGAACAGATTTGGGGTGATTCTTGGACATGGTCAGCAATTGTGTCATCTTCTGATTTAAACTCAGGGGAGGAAATAAAAAGCAGAACCACATGGTAAAGGATTCCCAAGGGGTATTTTTTTGCTGAGAAAAATAATGGGCAACTCTGATTCCTTTCCCAGGTGAACCAACCACACCACCAAGACCTCCCCGACTGTCCACAGAATGGAAAAGAAAAAAAGTGGCTTAGCATCTCATCTGGCTGAGGGAGGACAGCAATGTCAAATCTACCCTAGTGCTCCCTTGGTCCCTTCTGCTACCTAAAGCACACAGTGGCTGTATGATGCTAAGCAGAGCAGCCCCTCCCTCATTAGAAAGACTTGTTTTACTTTATTTTATGTATTTGTTAGTTTTGATGCTGGGGATTGAAACCAGGACTTCATGCTTTCTAAGTCCATACTTTAGAACTGAGCTACACCCTCAGTCCAATTTTGCTTTATTTAAACAATAAAAGTTTTCCTTTTTACTTAACCTACCCAGCTCAAATGTAAGTGGGATTTGTCAGCTATCCGGTTAATTTTGTTTGTATGAGTAATAATAAAATTAGTGAAAAATTGGTTTTTGTACAGTTCCAATCAATTTTCCATGCAACTTAGCTTTAAAGAAATTTATCTTCATGAGAAATATGTCGGCCAAATCCCAGTTGAGGGACAGTATACAAAATGTCTGATCAGTGCTCCTTGAAACTATCAAGGTCATCAAAAACAAGGAAAGTCTGTGAAACCACCACAATCAAAAGAGCCATAATCTCTAAGAAGACCTGAGGACTTAATGTCAATCCTAGTTGGGGTCCTGGACCAGAATAAAAGATATTAGGTAAAAAAAACTAAGAAAAGCCAAATAATATGTGGATTTCAATGATTAGTAATGTATCAGTTTTGGTTCATTAATTGTGACAAATGTACTCTATCAATGCACAGTGTTTCTAATAGGGAGGCTGGGGGGTGGGGCATATGGGAACTTCAAATCATCCTCCCAAATGTTTGGTAAAGCTGTCTAAAACAAAATTTTAAATAAATCTAAAGCTGTCTAAAATAAAATTTTATTAAAAACATATAAACAAGTTAGTGTCTATGAGAAACTTCCTTAATCTTATTTTCTCATCCTCTTGAGTAAAAGTTGACCAAAACCAATGGTAAATGTACTTATGACATTCATGCTTACTGAGTGCGGACGATAGTCACTGTGCTAAGAGCTTTACATGCATTACCTTATTCAATTCTCAGAAAGACCCTACAGGGTAGGAACAACTATGAGCCCACTGTACAGGTGATAAAACTGAGGAATTGCTCAGTTCTTCAGCCCTGTTCACAAAGCAGCTTTTGGTTGCAGAACCTACATATTATGACACTATTCTGCACTTCATAGAGAGTGGCCACAGATGCAAAAGTCACAAGTCAGTTGAAATTAAGGACCGTGAATATTCAGACTTAAAATATGCTGATAAGCGAGGCTAGGCTGATGGGGCTTGAGTGACAACCCCACACTCTGCATGCGCAGCCTGGGAGACGTGCCATTTGTTTGTCATCCAACGATAACATGCTTGTGAAAATTCATATTCTTTGAAGGATGATTAATTAATCTGACAAGTCTAGATTATGACAAATGACCCAGAAGGGAAGGAATCAGTCAGCAGGCTATGCCCTGAACACAGCCCAGACCTGATCCATTTAGGCTTCCTGTCACAACCACTGCCCTCTCTGTGTGCATCTTGGGGCTCTGCTTCCTCTGCCTAAGCAACCCTGTATGCACACTCCATCCCAGGGACAAGGAGTCAGGCTGGTTCTCCCCAGAGATTTCTCATGGATTTCCAAGCATGTGTTAGAGCAATCTTGAACACTGTTTTTAACCCCAGTTCTCGGGCTTGAACACCTACAGAAATGTGAAGTCCATGCTCTCCAAATGCAGCCCATTTGGGTTCCCTAAGTATCAACATTAGAGACAAAAGACCCAGCCGCAGACTTTTCCCCAGGCTAGTGCTCCTCTGGTCCTCCCCAGTGGCTTCCAAACCTGGGGATGAGGCTCATGAGCCTCCTTCTTCTTTTCTCTCCTACCAAGACCCAACCCTCAGTGAGTCCTGGCATCTCTTCCTTGAAAGTCCACTCCAAAGCAGTCTGTCCTTTATGTCCTTGCAGACGCCCTCCAGCCCCAGCCACACTCCCCTCTTGCTTGGACTGGCCAAGGTTACTGAGAGATATTGGCATGCCATGACTCGTCGGAAAAGTAGAATCACCTGATATTTCCATTTCCACCTGCCTAACTTGTCGTGTCTCAGCTGTTTCCAACCTTGGATGATGAAAAAGACTCTGTATTAAATCCTCTGAACTCTGTATAATTCTGAGAATTGCATGATACATATACTTTTGGGAAGAAGAGGGTATTGGGGATTGAACTCAGGGGCACTCAACCACTGAGCCACATCACCAACCCTATCTTGTATTTTATTTAGAGACAGGGTCTCACTGAGTTGCTTAGTGCCTCACTTTTCCTGAGGCTGGCTTTGAACTCAGGATCCTCCTGTATCAGCCTCCCAAGCCAATGGGATTACAGGTGTGTGCCACCGTGCCTGGCCCATGATACATATACTTTTTTATTTTTATGTTTTAGTTATAGGTGGACACAATATCTCTGTTATATTTTTATGTGGTGCTAAGGATCAAACCCAGCACCTTATGCATGCTAGGCATGTGCTCAACCTCTGAGCCACAACCCCAGCCCATCATGATACATATACTTTTAACACACAAAGTGGAGGACACACATATACAGACATGTTTAATTTTTATGAATTAATTTTAATTTAGAGATGTAGCATAAACATTTTTAATTTATAGATATAAATTGATAGATGATTTTTAATTTATTGATCTTGATCAGATAACCCTCTCCCAATTCACCTTTTCCCCAATTCACCTTTTCCCTAGGTACTAGGCCAAGAGGCCCTAAACCAAAGTTACATCCTCAGACTCTGGTTGGCTGCTGCCATCTGCAGCCTGCTTCATCCATGTCTCTTTCCTCTTAATGTTTCAGAGTCATCTGTCCTTTCCTTTGAGTATGGTGTTCTCCAGGCTGTAATGAGCTGTCAGGGGACTGCATGTGCTTTGGGGGCCCCAAGGCATACAGAGCCAAAAGGACAAGGCTTATCCCAGCCCAGGGCTCTGCTAATATACTCCAAATCACAGCATGAAGCAACCATGTCAGAATGTCCCTAACTGAAGACATTGCATGCACCACAGGTACAGGGACTTCCTGTAGTTGCTTCCAAATCCTTCCAAGAGCTACTACCCATTGGACACCATCTCTAGGAACTCCTCCCAGGGCGAGGAGCTGCCAAGAGGGGCTTCGGAGAGTTTCCAATAGAACTGGAAGGACTTCCACAATGAAGCCATTGAGCTTGGTTTGGGATATAAGCCAGGGAGACCTCATTGCCAAAGACTCCCACACCATTCTGCTTCCTAGATGATGATAGCATTTACACCCCAAGGAAAGGACACTGGCCTTCACATCCTGTCATGTATAGCATAATGACATAGCAGTCAACAATGGACTGCATGTCTGACAAAGGTCCTATAACATTATATCACCTAGTGAGGTCATAGCCAACTTAGTTCATGTAAGTGTGCTCCATGATATTCACAAAATGATGAAATTGACCAACTGTGTATTCCTTGGAATGCATTCTCATCATTAAGCAATATATGACTGTCCCTGACTTCACACAGGGACCCTTATGAGGGGCTAAAACAAAATCAGACTCCAGGTATGATTCCAGGAAAATATGTCACAAGTTGTGGCAATGGATTGGATCCCATGGTGCTTTGTATGTATGGAACATAAAACGGTGACTGAGAAACCAGAGGTTTTCGTCTTCAGCTCATGAGTGTTTCTGCCATTCACAAACCAGTTGTCTTAATTAAAATGCTGCTAAAAGAAGCAAATCAATTAACAGATCCCTTACAAGATGGTTTATTCTATCTTACACACAGAAAATTGCTTATGAGTACCACGTTACCACTTTAGGTTATCAGTTAACAAAGGCTGCTAATGAACAACATTGTTATCAAGTTAGATAAAAGATGCCCTGGGAATCCAGGCAAATTATTATAACACAGCACTTTTTTAAAAAAAAAATATAGCTCATCTTTCATCACACACAAGGAGAGTTAACCCAATTTAAGGAGAACCAGTCCACAAAGGCACCCGGATTTTTGAAGAATGGAAAGGCAAAGAGACTTCCATAAGGCATTCCTAGAAATATGGGGTTGATAATACTGGCAAGAGGAATTTTCATGGAGCCTGTGCCACAGAATATTAGGCTGATGACAGTAAGAGAATGACATGGGTTTCCTGAGCCTCTGCCAGTCTTGTCTTCCATGTGTGCACCATACAAACTGTAAAACTCACCACAAAATAATTATCTGAGGATACCAATGATAACTTATGTTTGTGTTGTTCTTCACAAGGCACACCATCTGCTTTCTCATTTAATCCTTTGTTGGCTCCTTCATTTGGAGATCTGCACAGCCACAGGCCCAGCCCATGGCTGTCAAGAGCACTTTCTTTCACTCCAAGCCAAGCTACCATTTCTCCCTTAGAAGGTCAGTCATTGATAGCATTGGAGACTGGCTCATGGTCTCCATGTTTCCTGGCAGCTAAGAAGTTGAGGCCAATGGTTCTGCAAGTGCTATTTAATTGTTGATAAGATGGTAGTGCTGAGGAAGCTGCATCTTGTGTTTGGTTCCCACTTCCATGAGTCATTGCTGTGGGTAGGTTCCATTGATGTGGACATAATGACCCTGTAGAAGCATGAACAGCTCCAACATGGTGGACCAAGCTAGATGATGTGCATTCATTGGCTTCTACCTATTTCTTACTGTTGGATAACGTACTCACCCTGAGCAGTTACTTCTGGTAGAAAAGGAGTAATACTTTCTCTCAGAGCAGAGACACTCTTGATTATAGTCCTCCTATTATTTTCCTTGTATATTGAGTCCATGTGACGTTTCATAACCAGCCTTCAGTGCTCAAATTCAAAACATTTTGAGATTCTGTTGTCTAGACAGTTGAATCTCTCCCAGAGAAGCCACTTGTTTACAATTCAATCACCTGAGCATCTCTGGAAAGAAAGAGAAAGATCTGGAAGATATTTAGACAAAGAGACTTTGCTTTGACTAATCACTGTGTGCTTATGCACCACATTAAGCAGCTGTGAAGGAGTTCATCAGCAATGGCAGCAAGCTGGGGCATTTTTTTGTGTGTAACGTACAAAGAGGCCTGAAGGCCAGTGTCTTCCAGGTAAAGGAGAATTTTTCAGATAAAGCTCAACCTTGAGGTTGTTTTGTGCCTGCTGAGCTGAAGACCACAAACACCTCATCTGCTTTGGTGAAAAGGGAAGAAGTCATCCCTAAGGTCAGCAGATATATTTGGGGAAAAGTGTCACTTTCTAAAGTTGAAGAGTTTGTACAGATCTGGGCAGATGCTATGAGGAACAAAGTAGATAGACCTATGTGAAGATAGGTAGAAAGTTTTGCCTTTAAGTCTGAACCATAAGCTGTTAAATGGATGAGACTTTCTATATTTAGTCTACCAGCCTAGACAGGAGGGAAGGGAAGCATAGATGTGTTTTAAAAAAAAAGAGGAAGACAGAAGAAAAGGTCAGAGCACCAAATCAGACCCTGATAAGAGTTATATAATTATATAATAATGGAAGCATGTATTTATGTTTACTTCAAATGCTGCATAATTGCATATGGTATTCCTTATGCATATTCAGTCACAATCTCTTGACATCTGACATCTCCCCAGGGGAGAGAGAAAAGCAACAGCAAAAAGACAGAGGAGAGAGAAACATTAACGGACAAGCCAGGCAGGGGCCACAAAATGAATATCACATGTCTGTCTAGGCTACATTTGAGGACCAAGGAGGTCAAGGTCAAAGATACAGAGTTTTTGGCAGATGAGGCAACACTGAAGACAAGTAAGTTGCAAACAAGCAAGTCATGCTGAGGGAGAATGGAGAGAGAAATGGAGGAAAGTATTCTAAGAGAGGGCAATCCAATGCCGTTTGTGGATCTACCTTAAAGAACTGTTGATCCAGAAGAACACAGAGTTCAAATCTGCTGAGCTGGACACCCACCAGCTGAGCAGAGAATTTATTTCTCCTATTGATTTAATAAGCCCTGAGTTAAAACGCCCCTGCAAGTGTTGTTAAGGAGGGGATATTTAGTGTCTGGATGTCCCAGAATTTGCATTTGAAATACTGATGCCCAGAGTGGGTGAGTACCGCAGAAGGGCAGGCCACTCTTGTTCCTGGCAGCTCTGAGATGAGGGAAGTGGCACCTGCTGAGCTATTTCATGGAGAAAGTTGACCTCTGACAGGAAGGGATGATTCTGGATGGGTGTATCATCAGTCACAAGGGAGCCAGGGACAACCTGCAGTAAAAGGCAAGCTGAGCAGAAGCTAGGATGGCATCTGCTGGCTGGATGAGTAAGTGAATTAGGCCACATGATACCCTGGACTGGTACAGGGAAAGGGAAGGAGTTTGGGGATATTATGCAGTTGTAGTGCTGTTAAAGCCAATGTTTTACCACATCCTCCAAAGATCATAGAAGCCAATAAGAAGAGAAGGAAAACTAAATAAACTAATATGTACCTCTATGTTCTGGCTAGCCAATAGGAGTATCAGGTTATATCATTTGAGGATGAGTTAATGATTGCTAATGCTGAAAAGATTTGTTAAAAAAAATTCAATGGCCATTTCAGAGTAGGAAGGATAGTAGAATGAATCGGACATTATTGCCCTTATGTGCATATATGACTATAAAACCAGTATAATTCCACATCCTATACAACCAGAAGAAGGAGAAGTTATATTCCATTTAAGTATGATGTGTCAAAATGCATTCTACTGTCATATATAACTAATTAGAACAAATTTTTTAAAAACTCAATAACACAGAGTCTGATGGAAGCTTCCCTTACATCATAAAATATATGCACTTTAGCCACAGAGCCAACATCTTATTTAATGAACACTACTGTTGTATTTTTCACCAAGATCAGGTGCAAGGCAAGTCTGTGCACTGTGTCCACTGTTATTTAACATGGATAGTTTTTCCCCAATACAGTCAGAAAGGAGAGAACCATTAGAGGCATAAGAATTGAGAAGGAAGATATGCAAACTAAAGGGGATAGAGGGAAAAACAAACACAATAAAAGCATTCAATAAGGAAACCACTGTGATGTTAACATACAAAAGAGGGGGTCAATATACAGTCAACAACCAAGTAGGAGACTTAATGGGAAATTATCTTTTAAAAACAACAAAAACAAAATAATGAACTTATCAAGAAACATAAGAACCTCATCAGAGTAAAATCTGAGAGCTCCTTGAAACACATGAAAATAGTCTTATACAAGAAGTATGCAACAAAATGTAGCATATATACACAGTGAAATATTATTCAGTCACAAAGAAGAAAGAAGTCCTGTAATTTGCAGCAAAATGGATGGAGCTGGAAGGCATTATGTAAGTGAAATAAACTGGATACCCAAAGACATGTATTGCATGTTCTGTCTCACAGGTGAATGTTAAAAAAAAAAAAAAAAAGTCAACCTTAATGTGGAATAGTGATAACTAGAGACTGGGACATAGGGAAGGCGGATATGGCAGATAAAGAGGCTGGGTTTAATCAGTGAACACTGATTATTCAGGCATTAAATGTATTCATTCATTAAAATATTGCACTGACCCCCCATTAGTGTATACAATTAATGCATGTTAATCAAAAATAAAGTAAAATAAAATATCTTTTTCATGGAAGACTACATAAAAAAGTCAATAAACTTACATGTTCAAAAATGAAATTGTTAAACAATAAAAATGAAAATATTAAAATAGAATATAGTCTCAAACCAGTGTTTCTAATGCTATATCAGAAATCAATAGTATTAACCACACTGAGAAAACAATTGGATTTGAACACAGTACTCTGTATACACAGAGAGGGCTAAATGCTAAAAGCAGAAAGTACCATAAATAAAATTTCAAGTTTATGAAGCAGTTTGTAGCTGTACGATGCTGGAATTCTGGAAGTATTTTGTGTGTATTATTGGGATAGAACAAGTAAGTCATATTTTTATGTTTTTTTAAAGAGAGAGAGAGAGAGAGAATTTTTAATATTTATTTTTTTAGTTTTCGGCGGACACAACATCTTTTTTTGTTTTTTTGTATGTGGTGCTGAGGATCGAACCTGGGCCGCACGCGTGCCAGGCGAGCGTGCTACTGCTTGAGCCACATCCCCAGCCCTAAGTCATATTTTTATATGGTTGAGAACCAGGGTTTTCACTTTAAGAAGAGAGAAAATAGAAATATGGACTGGGGAACGCTTTGGATGAAATCTAGGACACTGAATTATTGACTTGAATATATATTTCTTGACTGTCCATTGAAAACACCTAGAAACAATGACATCTTAGTGGCCATGAGAACACAATGTGTCCAGACCTTGGTTTCTAAAAATCACTCTCCAGTAAAAAAAAAGAAAAATCAGGAGTCCCTGGAGAAACAGTTGACTCCAGGTGGGAGAAGTACAGGGTGAGCCTGGAGTAACTTGTAGTGTCACAAGTCTAGGAAACACTCCAGGAAGAATGGGGTCCTGTCACAAAGGCACCATTGCCAAGAAATACTATGTACTAGCCATTTGGGGACAATCTGAGCATCAAAAAGACTCATGATACTAATGAATTAAAATGTACTGTACTGAAGTCAATAGTGATATTACTTAGCAAGTAGGAACAGAAGAAAAGAGGAGACAGGAAAAAGCCTTTTGGTCCCCAAATGTAGAAAGAATATGCTTGAATGGGAAAGAGTATTTTGTAACCATAAGCTGCAATGCCTGATTCAGGCATAGATCATGAATAGATGTAAAATCAGTGGGTAAAGAAATGATAGGGGTCAGGGAATTCACATGCTCTCCAAGTAGCAACCCTCGGATTATTTACTAATCACAGAGGGGAACATTCTAATCTCTGTAATGCAGAGAGCCAACGTTGCTTCCGTAGCCAAGCCATCAAACGAAGCCTTACCAACAGTGAACTGGCCTGGCGTTTCGTGCCTGCAGACACAACACAATAAAAGATAAGCAATGTCACCTCCGTAGTACTCTTGACAAAAAAATTCAGTTTGAAACTACTCAGGAGGAAACAATCATACAAATCCAGAACATGGGACATTATACAAGATGACTGCCTTAGATATTTCAAAGTGTGCAATGCCCCCGGGGGAAAAGAAGAAAGAGAGAGATCCTTCAACACTGAATGACACTAAAAGAGACAAAATCAAATACAAAGGTTTTTCTTGGATTGGACAATAGAGGAATAAAAGAAGACTTTTGAAATAATCAGAGAAGTTTGAATGTGGACTGGATAATACATGATATTATCTTCTTAGGAGTGGTCATTGTATTGGGATTAAGTGGGAGATAAAATGGTGATATATTTAGGGGTGAAGTCTCATGATATCTACACTGATATTCAAGTGGATCAGTTAACAAGGGGAGGTTCTGTATACAGAGATAAAACAAAAGCTGCAAAATGTTAGTGGATCTGGGTGCAAGAGGTATACGTTTTCAAGGTACTGTTCTTTCACTCCTTCTGTGTATTTGAAGATTTTTTAAATAGACAAAAGGCAAGAGAGAAGACAGGAAAGCACTCTGGCCTTGGATGACCACCCTGTGCACATTATACAGAGCCTGTCATATAAGCTACAGTGCATGAGCCATTCCTTAAGTGAGGAGAAGTAGGTTGGGGATTGTGGATTGTGAAAGCATCATTCAGATAAGCCAGTGGAGGTGTTCTCTTTCCTAAGAATAGGGCTTGTTCAATCAGGAGACCAAGATCCTGTCCCGCTTCCTGCTGCCCCTGTGTGGCACAAGCAGCCTTTGTTCACTCTGAGACCCCAAAGCAGCACTGAGAAGCACACATTCAGCCAATCAGACAGCTTGATAACAAAGAGAGATGTTTGGAATTTGTTGTTCATCAATTGAACTAAATTGACTAATGATTCGCTTGGCCACTGTCAAAGAAAAGGTCTTGATAAGTGGAGGAGAAAAAAACTATCCTCCTGTTAAGACCCAGTTTCCTGGGCTCTACTTCAGCAAATGGCCCACCGCTTCACTCTGAGTCTTGCCAAAGTCTCACCCTGTGAGAATGTTCCACAGCATCCAAAAAGATGCTGATTCCTGGTCTCTCAGCTGTCTTGGTGTAAGGTTTCTGGCCAGTGGCTAGCAATCCCTGCCTAGGCATGCAGAAGAGCCACCGTCACCGTGGGGCAGTGACCACCTCCTCTCTTTGAGTAAAAATGATCATTCTTAAAACTCTCCTCTCAGAGAAATTGAGGTTTAGCCTGTGTGTGTGTGTGTGTGTGTGTGTGTGTGTGTGTGAGAGAGAGAGAGAGAGAGAGAGAGGATGTTCATTTACCAAGTCCTAAAGACAGAAAGCACACGTGAAGCCCGACTGCAGGAGAATGGCTTCCTTGTGATCAACTGCTTTAACTGCTTCTTTGGGGCCTACCGCCTTCCTGAATTCAGCCTGACTCCATCCAGTGTTAGTTTTGGAAACTTGAACTGTGCCTCCCTTCTCTTCCAAAGTCCCTCTATTCCTTCCCTTCCTTTGCCCACCCATCTTCCTCCAGTACCTCTTCACATTCACACTCCTTATATGGAACTTTGTTTCAAAAGGTTCATTATTGAAACAACGACTGTAATCTTCCCATCTGGTTTATGGGAATGGCCTCCTCTAGGCTAACGCCTCAAAATACTCCAGAACTTGCCCCTCCCTCATCTCCTCTGTGGCCTCCAGCCAGCTTGCTCCTCCAGCAGGGCTTTGCAGCAGGTTGTGATCTCTACTGGGACTTCCAGCCTGGCTCCCCATCTCCACCTGAGCCCCTTCCCATAATGAAAAACACCCCATCTCTCCCCATCTTAGAATCCATCAGTGGTTGGCTGGAGTTTCAGGACAGGGTTCAGAATCCTTCACTTAACACAAGACCATCGGATCCTCCAGGAGTAGAAATTTCTTCTCTCCCCAACCCCTTCTCTCTGCACCTCCATATGAAGCACTTGCTTCTGCCCTAACGTTTGCTCTTGGCCAGATGTTTTCCATGGTACCCAAGGGAGCCTGCATGTGCCAGAGTTCCTTCTGCCTGTTTGATCTGCTCCTTCCACAGGCCGACTGAGGCTCGCCTTCTCCCCATACCTATTGCTTCCCAGCCAGCTGTGCACCCCTCTGCACCTCATGCCACATGTGTGTAGCTCTGTCATGGTCCCTCCACCAGACAGAAGTCACTTATAACTGCCTGTGTCCTCTGTAGGGTGAGGGAGCTTGTTTTCTCTCATGCTCATTCATTTATTTATTCAATTCATGCATGAGTATCCACTATCCTAAGGCACTATCCTAAGGCACTATCCAAAGTACAGGGCTACAGATATGAAAAGGAAGACCCTACCCTCAAGGAGCTTGCATTTTAAGGACAACAAACATCCAAAAGAGACAAACTCATATCCCTATAATGTCAATTAGTAGAAAAGTTATGAAGAAAAATAAAGCCAGGTAGAACTGTGGAGGGGAGATTTCTATTTATAATGGGCCATCTGAAATGAAATGGTGACACTGAAGCATAGATGTGAAGGAAATGAGGGATGAGGCATATGGCTATCTGGGGAAAAGAGTATTCCCATGTTAGAAAATAGTAAGTGCAAAGGCCCCGAGGTAGGACTGTCCGTGGATTAAAGCAGAGTGGCCAGATACCAGCAAATAAGCTAAGAAATTTGGGACAGACTCTATATCCTCCCTACCAGGTCAGGGCAGGGGCTGCCTACCTCATTCTGAGCATGGGAGATGCACTGGAGGGCTCTGAGCACAGGGTGGGGCAGAATCTAATCCAGGGAGTACAAAAGCAAGCTCCAGCCCCTTTGGGCTACTATATCCTGTGTCCCCTATTCTCATGATAACTGCCCACTGATCCAAAGCAGAGAGCAGGAGGAGGGAGGTATGGGGTGCATTCTAGTCCCCTAGAGAAGCTGGTTGATAGCAGAGAGGTAGTGGCTAAGACAGAAGGGAAAGTGACCCCCTCACTGACCACCTCAGCATCGACCTTACCTTGAGGGTCTCTTCTTTCGCACGATGGTGTCTAAACAGAGAAAGCAGGGCATTAGGAAGGAGGTCCTGTGGCCCCTGGGGCAGCTCTCAGCACCAAAGCTACAGATGTGAGGGGCCAGAGCCAGACAACTTGGGCAGTGCTGAGAAGCTGGCTCCTGGGCTGGGGTCACTGGCTGGGAAGTGGTATGGGACAGAGTGTATCCTGCCCTCTTCCTGCTAGGGATACAACCTCAGGGATAAGCTGGTGACCAACGGCGTCCTTGTGCACCTGGAAGCCCACGGTGCTGCACATGGCCCTGACCACCCCTTTCCACATATTTTCACAGATCATGATTGAAGTTTCCAGAAACACAGTGAGGGTCCATCCTCCTCATCCTCAGAAATACCTCATGGAAAACTGCATCACCATGGTGTTAAGAGACTAACACGGCAGAGAATATTTTGTGGGTGACACCTTGAGAGAAAGGGCTTGTAAATCAAAGTTTCATTTCTCTACAAAAAGTCAGAAGCTGACTGCTCTGCATCAGCTTAGGAGGCCCTTTTCTGAAGATGCCACAGGACAGGGGCAGCAACACCATGGTTCACCCGAGCCCAGCTCTGTTGGGACCATAAGGGACCGCTAGGCACCAGTCTGAGAAGGACTTGCCCAATTTAGTCCACCTAACAATGACCGCAGCACCTTCTACCACCCACTCATGCTTAGGACCACCTGATCTCCTGGGATCAATTTTATCTGATCACATCATTTGCATAAAAGGATAGAAATCTATTTTATAAGCCAATTGCTCGTCTTCTTTCCACCTTTCTCCTGGAAACTGGTTCTCAGGAATACCAAGAGCCACTGAAAAAAGAAAAGTACAGAGAGAGAGACACCGAAGAGACAGAGAGACTGAGACACAAGAAGAAAGAGATAGAGACAGAAACAGAGAGGCCACTGCGCTTTTTTGCCTGAAGCCTATGGGGCTCTGGGCTTGGGGTTTTTGTAGTTTCTCTGGCTGTTGTTATGGAATTGCCCTCACAGCCATGCTTCATGGTGGGTGGCTTCCCAGAACACTGTCAGCTACTTTTTGGATCAGGAATGTTTCCCCAGTGCCCAGGTGTTAAAGGCATCCCCAGTTTAGGGTGCTACTGGGAGAAGGTGAACCTTTAAAATCTGGGACTTCATGGGAGGCCTTAGGTCTTGGAGGCCTCTCCAAGGAGATCATTAGATGGAGGCCTCTTCCCTCTCTTTCTCATCCTGGCCCTGAGATATAGGCACTTCTACCACCATGCACTACTGCTGTGACATACTGTGCCTACATAGGCCCCAAAGCAAGAGGGCCCATCAATCATGGACTGAAACCTTCAAAACTGTGAGCCAGAATACACCTTTTCTCTTTTTAAGTTGATGTGCTAAAGTATTTAGTCACAGTAAAGAAAAGCTGACTAACGCACTGTCCCTTCTCAGGCAGGGAAGAGCAGGGTCTGAGTGTCACAGGCCCCCTACCATTGCAGGCCGGGTGTACAGTCTTCAGGTCTGAAGAGTCATCGTCTGTCAGGTGCTTCCTGATTAGGCAGATCTTCAGAGCCAGGAAGCTGGCGGATATGGCAAAGCCCAGAGCAGTCCCAATGATGGCGTATTTAAAATCTACAGCACAGGTAGGAATTGAACACAGGATTACTCATCACCCTGCAAAGCTCTTCTACAGCTCTGGTGAAGTCCAAAGTCATGCATCTGGACCTTCACATTCCACACTCAGACCTGCTGTGGCAGCCTCTTTTCCCCTCTCCTGAGAGCACATTAATTCTCTTCATTTCCCATCTCACTGGAAAACTTCAGCTATGGGAACAATTCTGACATTTCTAAGGTCATTCAAAGTCAGCCCTTGAGGTGACCAGTTCACCCCAGCCCTAGGTGGTGGGCAGCTAACCTTTGTGGTCTCCTGTAGCCCTTCCTCACTTATCCCTTCGTTAATTGATTGATTAATTTATTGAGTGTGTTAGTCTGATGCTATGTGACAAGGCTGAAGGCAAATAAATAAGGTCCTGTCCTGTCTTTGAGGGACGTGGAATCAGCTGGAAAGACATACAAGGAGCTCACCCTAATGCTACATGACAAAAGTGGGCTGGGCTGGCCTGGGAGTCCTAGGAGTCAGGCAGATGCGGTTGTCTGGGGGATCCCAGCTACCACATGGGGCACTGTGGGTGCTGGAGCTGAACATCAGACACAGAGAGGAGACAAAGGTGCCCTTGATGTCTCATATCTCCTTTGAGGACAGGCTTGCAGGACCTGGCCCCAGGATAAAGCTGTTGGCCACTCAGGCTGGCCTGCAGGTAAACCCAGCCCAGTCCTATGTGCTGACCAGCAGGAAACTGACACCAGCAGCCACCCACCATCGTGTGCTTTTTGGAGGGTCTCTTTCTTGACTCTCATCTGCACCTAGAATAACCTGGGAGACCACCTACCAATTTCTTCCCCAGCAGACTTGTCTGTTGCCAGCACTTGAGCTCCTCCAACATCTGCAAAGAAAGAAAACCCAGATCCTGGTTGGAAAGCCAGAGGTTGGAACAGAGCTGCTGAGATCAGCCATGGGGTCACAGGCCCAAACCACATCCCCGACCACCCTCAGGAGCTCAGTGGACTTCTGATTGCCACAGAATCGTGGGATGTTGTAGGGATGCTAGCACCTCCTCCTCAAAACCCAGAGCAGGGACAAGGTTCTGCAAAGCTCAGGCAAAACAGCAGCTTAACAGTTTATAAGACCCACATGCCAACCTTAGCCTGCCTCAAGGCTAGGAAACCTGGTCACTTTCACAGGCCCCTAGTTCAGGGAGTGGTAGAACTTTCAGTTCCCTAGTACATGGACTGAGCATCTCCTGCCCTGGCCCACTCCTTCTGCTTGGCCCCATCTGTTCCCCTCTATTTCCTTGCCTGCTGTTAGTTCTATGTCACTTTCCTAATGCTTCTTTGGGGCCCCATAGCCACCATGCATACCACCTCACTGCCAATGCTGATATTTATTTAGGAACATTTACATAGCAGCCCCCTGTGCCAGGCACCATCCTAAGAGTTTCTCAGCTATTAACCCATTGAATGCCTCTTTTTTCTGGTCTTCCCCTTGGGCTGCATAGTACATAGCCAGCATTTGACCCAGCATCTGACACATCAGGTATCAATATATGACTGCTGAATGAGTTAATGAGTGAAAGTGATAGAACATGCTATGGGGTGTCTCATACTTCTAGCCAGGATTTGAAACCTTAAGACAGGAAGTCCTGCTCAAACAGGTCTGGTGGTGTCACAGACAGGCTGAGTAAGACTGTGAGACGTGGAGAGGAAGTTGTGTGTTCGTTGGCCGCCTACTTTGAGACAGATATGGGGTTGCAGAACAGGCACTCACATATTTAATACAGCAATGGTTCTGTGAGATGGACACTGACTATTACCATTGAATGAATGAGGAGCCAAGACCATAAGGACTTAATGTGCCCAACAGCTAACAGAAGAAAGTGGCAGAGCCCTGTATTGTATCAGAGGAAAGTAATGATAAAATACAGTACCCCCCATCCACAGAAATACCCTCCAAGGCCACCAGTGGATGCCTGAAACCACAGAGTACCAAACCTTACATACCTATGATAAAATTTACAAATTACACACAGTAAGAGATTAGCTATAATAACTAATAGTAAAGTAAAATAATTATAATAGGATACTATAAAAAGTTATTTAACTTTAAGAATTGCTTATTTCTGGGATTTTTCCATTAATATTTTCAGATAGCTCTTAGCTATAGGTAAATAAAACCTCAGAAAGCAAAAACATATATAAGGGGGAACGGTAGCATCCAAACCATCAAAAGTCCATGGCCAAATGGGCTTGGGTTGGGGACAAATGGTTAGGTCCCAGCCTCATTCTTATGTTCAAGTTTCCAGGAAAAGGCAGAGGAGAAAGTGCCACAAGCCATTTCCCACGAAAGGAAAGAGGTGACTTGGGTGGGAAAGACCAGTTCTTCCCAACTTTGCTTCAAGAGGATTTCGCCTTATGACCCATGTGGCAAAGACCTTCTTCACCCACAATGATGCCCAGCATTATGTAAGGTTGGATCTCCACAGAGCACAATCTTGTTCTGCATGTAATTGGTGGGAAAGGAATTGTTATGGTTTGGATGTGAGGTGTCCCCCAAAAGCTCACGTGTGAAACAATGCAAGAAGGTTCAGAGGAGAAATGATTGGGTTTTAAGAGTCTTAACCCAATCAGTGATTTAATCCCCTAATAGGGATTAACTGAGTGGTAACTGACTTAGTAGGGTGTGGCTGGAGGAGGTGAGAATTGGGGTGTGGCTTTGGGTATAAACTTGTAGCTGACTACAAAGTGGAGACTCTCTCTGCTTTGTGATCATCATGTGAGCCACTTCCCGCCCCCACACTCTCCTGCTCAGCCTCACCTGAGACCTGAGAAATGAAGCTGGCCTTCTATGGACTAAGACTTCTGAAACCGTGAGTCCTCAAATAAACATTTTTTTCCTGTACAATTGTGCTGGTCAGGTCCTTTAGTCACTGCAGCAAAAAAAGCTAACTAAAACAGAAGTCATAGTAACGGGCTTCAGGATTTTCTAGAGGCTCAACTTGGTGAGTGAATAAAGCTTGGGAATTCTGAAAGAAAAGTTCCTAGCCTTGTTCTAATCACAGGTCCCTCTGGAAATCGACCA
The DNA here is from genome assembly GCF_001458135.2 of Marmota marmota marmota. Classification (NCBI taxonomy): domain Eukaryota; kingdom Metazoa; phylum Chordata; class Mammalia; order Rodentia; family Sciuridae; genus Marmota; species Marmota marmota. Next base: position 7,939,976 of record NW_026000000.1, on the reverse strand, counting down.
ATTTCTCTCTTCAACAGAAGACAAGCATACGCGCACCCCCACACAGCTGCACACAATGACCTTGATTTTGTCAGGCCTCTAAAGACCCTAATGAGCTTCATTATACTGTCTCTTTTTATTTCTTTAAGTGAACCCTGGGGCTCCAGCCAGCTTGAGAACTGTTCTGGAGCTGGGGCAAAACCCTGGGTTGGACAGAACGGCTGGGATGGGAGTGGGGTTTCTGGGCTGACACCCTAAACTAGGAGCTGCGAAGGCTATGTCCTTACCCTGGACCAGACACCACCTGATGCCTCTGCTTCTCTCTGGCTTTTCAGGGAAGAAGGTCCCTATGGGACAGCCGCTCCTGTCCCTTCACATGATAACATCTTGCCTGGTTCCCTCCTCTAGGACCTTCCCCTTGGTGACTGTGGCTCTCAGTAGGGAGCATCCAGTCTGAAAACTTTATTCCAGCCTGAGATGAAATTTTGACAGAAAAAGAATTAAGGGCACAGATTAGAAAGCATGTGAGAGCCACAGAGAGAAGTGTGCACAGAGACACACAAGTTGACATACAGGGGATCCACCCAGAGGCTTTGCCTGGGCAGCTCTGACCACTGATGGAAGAGAGGAGAATGCACTGTCCTGAACACTCGGTTCTCACTGCTCTTCCCTGCGTTCATGGCTGGCAATCAGCTCAGCCCCGTACAGGGGCAGGTCCCTTTGACACCATCCTCCTCGGGCTCCATCCTGTGTCCCCTCTAAGCCCTGAGGCTTGCCCTCTCCCTGGCCCTTTGACCCTTTGGACTTCAGGCCCTCCTTCTCGTGTGGGCCTTAGGGGCTGAGTGAATGTCCTCTGTGGAGTTCACTGCAGGGAGACACCTGGATGGTGGAGCTGTGCCCTCCAACATCCCTGTAATTCCTCCTAGCCAGCCCAACCACCACTCACCACTCGGCGGCAGCCTTTCCCCTCCTCAGGGAGGGAAATCCCTCAATGCAGCCCTCTGTCTGCATGCGGAGCTCTGACCTGCATTCTAGAGGGATTCTCTGGGTGAGGAACTTGAGCATACCTGCTTTGCCAGATAACCTCTGCTTCCTGCCAGGGTCACGAGTCGGGGGAGGGCCTCCTGGGCCACAGACCCCCCACCCCCGCAAGCCCCAAAGCTGATGTCCCCTGGCTCTACAAAGGAGCATGGATGATCCTAGCAGGGCTTGTCAGCACAGCCAGAGGATTCCAGAATGTTCTGCACCTTGTTCAGACCCTAGGAAAAGCCCACACGTAGAGAACCAGCAAGACCCTCACTGCATGTTCTCTGAGGGAATTCTATAGGCTCTCATACCAAAAGGAGGAGGGAGCTTAGTACCCAGAGGATGGGCTCTCAGACCCAGAGGAGAGTCTAAGGGGACTAAGAAAGGCTGGTTGCATTAGGCTAGTGTCCCTGCTATGGGAGAGGGTATGATGCAAGGACCTCCTAACCAGTAGACTTACTGGCCACATCTGGCTTGAACCCATCCACTTGCTGTCACCAGCCCTATGAGATTAGCTGACACATCTCCTCGACTGTCCATACTAAACCAAGTGCCGAATTGGATTATGGCCCCTGCAGTTGCCTCTAGATGGGCCTGTTGAGATTCTGGAACTTTCAGGAGCCTTCCTTAGTCTATACCCATATAACCTCGATGTGTGGTCAGCTGGGGTCCTGAATACAGGTGCTCTTTTTCCCACTTGTACAAAAACACGCCATGGACTCTTGATTGGGAGTCTCTGCCTTCTGGCTGATGCCCCATTTGGACTTGATACTCTGCCCCTTCCTGCCAAGGTGGCAGGTTCCAGTCCCCTCTCTGCAGCCCTTCCAACTTCTGGCTTACTCTGCAAAGAGCTTCCAGGAAACAAGGAGCCTCCTGCGAAAGTAAATTATCCCAAAGCCTTTTGGCCTCCGGGAACACACTACTGTCTTCAGAGGAAGACAGCAGGGCTCTTCAAGAAAACCAAGGCGAGCTGTTATGGAGGGAGCAGAAGGCATGGTGTGGCCTTGCCCAACTCAGTTGGAATCTGACCCACTAAGGGCCCATCCCTGGCATCCAGACCTCTCTGTGCTGTCCACCTGTTGGGTCCACCCTTACTGGGGGACTAACAGTTTTTGCCACCCTTATTTGGGCAGAATCAGGCTGTGTGACTCCCAGTTGTAGGCCAGTGGGCGTTTGAGCACTCAGATGTCATTCTATAAGTATCTGAACTAAAAATAGAAAGAGGCTGCCCTGAGTGTTTGTCAATTGTTGCCTGCCTGTATTCATCTTGGAACTTAAATATTGCAGAATGGCTCCTAACTTTAGATCCCATGAATTCCAACCTTCTCAGCTAGAGGAAGGGGTTTCAAATGTCTAGACCAGACATCCGTTCTTTTTTCACAGAGTCTACACAAATAAACAAGGGAGCTAGAGGGTGCTGAGGGGAGATCCACAAGCAATCACAGACCCACATCCCCCATGAAGGAGCTCAATCAAGTGTAGTGAAGGAAATAGGAATCACACTCAAGAAAAATCCAGTGTGTCACAGTAGATGCTCAGCACCTTCCTGCAAACCTTGATTTTCACCAGTGGAGGGAATCTGAACAGGGTTTGGGGTGGTCCCACCTCCCCTGATTCTTTACCTGCTAGTGGCACCTTGGTTTCTCTCTAGGGAATGACCTTCATGGGATTCTTACGGGAAAGGCTCCTAGATGGACATGTGACCCGTACTGGTCAATTAGCATATTTCTTACTCCTGTCAACAGGGATTGGTCAAGGGCTGGGGCAAGTGGCCCAATTCAGGCCAGTAAGATTGAACTCTGGAATTTAGGGAGAAAATATTGAAACCCATGAGTATTTTCTGGAATCGATTATTACGAGGCTAAAGGAAGCCTGAGGCTGCAGAGGGTAAAGCAGAGACAAAGTCCAAATGACAGTTTTTGAGCTCCTGAATCTAGCTGTGCGTGAACGACCTCTCTCTGAACTTTTCAGTTGCCTCAGTAAGGAAATGCCTTCTTTTTCTTAATTTTATCTGAGCTAAGTAGCTGTCATCTGCAATCTGAAGAATCCTAATGAATGAAGTGACAGGCCTGATGCAGCATCACTAAAAATCAGGCTGGTGAGGCAGGGAAAGGAGTGGAAAATGCTGACCACAAAATGAGGAGCCACATGGGGCAGCCTCAAATATACCCGATGAGATTGTATAAACAAAGCAACGCAACCCTATGTGCCTCTGGGCTTTTGCACATGCTGCTATCATCAATGCAATACCTGCTTCTTGTCCCTGTGGAAAGTTCTCACTTAACCTTCAAGATTTTGCACAAAAGCCACCTTCTCTAAAAATCCTCCATTGGCCTCTGTTAGTACAGGATCACACCTTGGCATGCCTCTCCCCTTACACTTTTTGCTGGCCTGAGGTTGCTCTGAGTCATGGAGGACACCAACAACTCAGGGTGATCTGTTTCTCCCTAGGACCAGGATGACACAGGGGACCCTTTGGAACCTGGATTCTTTTCCTTGGTAAATGGGAAAAAGGGGAAAGGAAGAATCCTAAACTGACTGAGCAGTTACCTCAAAGCTACTGAACATTAAACCAGAAGTGGTTTGAAGTGATAAGATCAAGTATCTAGCACTGAGCAATATGGGGCCTCCAGATCCAAGCCAAGTTCAACCACAGAGAAACAGATCAAGACCTAGCATGCCCATGTGACTCTGAGACCACAAGAGCCCCCGTGAACACCTCCATCTTCCCCAGCAAGCTATGAGTCTGCAGGGTCCAGGGTCTGGTGACACATAGCTGGCACTCAGAGCAGATGAGAGAGGTTCAGAAAGGGACTTCAACTTGCAGAGTCAAAGGGGACAGTTCAGCTAGGCTTCATGCCACTGGGCCTCACTTATCTCCCAACACCCTAGTGTATAAAAAGGGTCCCACTGGGATAGCTCTTTCCTCTCCCTCATTTGTCCTGTGTCTCTCTCCCTGCAAGGTCAGCTGACCTTGGAGATCAGAGCAGAACATGAAGCACATCTTTCTATACAGCTGGTTTGGGTGGTGTGGGTGCTGGCAGCCCCTTCCCTCCCTCAGAGCTCAGCAACACGTGCACTGCTTAGAAAAATAAGGCCAGCTGCTGGTCTTTCCAGCTCTCCATGAGTCTGTCTGGCAGTGAAGCACACCTACACTGGATTCTGTGTCACTTCAGCCCTCTCTCCAGAAAAATGCCAGGGGACAGGTGAGCTGGCTGGTTCCGTGGGTCTCCCACTCCCACCGTCTGTGTGGCTTCCAGGGTCTAGGGCCTTACTTGATACCACCATGACTTGCAGAAACTTCAGACGCCCTGTCCTAAACCCAGAAACCACCTGAACTTGCTCCTCCTGGGTCACCTTCTTCCTGTCTCATCAGAGCTTGACTCCAGCAGCCAAACTTCAAGTAAACAGGACGTTTACAACCCCCACCCCCACCCCCACCCCATGGCTCTGTGTGCCCCATCCTTTCTCTGAAAGGACCTAGACTTGGGGCAGGAACCAAACCTGCCAGGCAGAGAGCTCTGTGGGTTGGAACCAAAGAAAAACATAGGAGAGAGGGCCACGCAGAGAGGGCTGCAGGGCCTCATGGGGGCCTGTGAATGACCCCTGGTTCCCACACACAAGCAATCAGAGCAACCGCCTGCTTCACAAACTTAGCTGAAGACGCGCAACCCCTGGGAAGATAGGAGTGAGTAATTAATACCACACCAAGGGTGTCCTTGCCTGCACGTGTAAGTCCACACACAGCAAATAGCCATCTGGGAGGGCCAAGGGGGACATTCCATGGTGTCAGAGAAGTTCCCAGGAGTATTATTGTTTAAATTATAGCCAAATGGACCAGTAGGAACTAATGAAGATAAGGCAGTGGAAAGGGTGGGTGGTGGGATAGGGTTAGGTGTCTAGCAAAGGAAGAGGACCAGAATAAAAAACACGAGGCTTGAGAGGGTGCCAGGGACTTGTGAACTCAAGGAGGAGGCTCAGCAGGGTGGAGGCAGCCAGCGCACCAATAAGATGCAGCCAGCTTTGTGGGCAAATAAGGGTCCTTGAACAAGCAGAGGAGAGAGACCCATGGCCAGCCTCCAGGGCCCGCACCCAAGCTGGCCACATCATGGGGCTAGAGCACTTGGCCCTCCCTCATGTTAAGACTACTTCAAAGCCTCTATATTCTTGCCCTTGAGCCACACTGCCCCAGGCGTGGGTAAGCTGAGGCTGCCGGGGCTTTCCAGCGTCAGTGCTGGTGCAACCAGCCAGGACATGGCAGCACTCGGCAGAAACAGGAAGCAGGAGGCCACAGAAGGCCACTGGGAAGATAGAGAGGCCGACGGGGGCCGTGAAGCATGAGTGAGTGCCGGCTTCCAGAAATAGCACCGTAATTAAGAGGAGAACAATAATGGTGGGTGACCAGACAGTATCAAAACTTGTGCCCACTTTGTTTTTCCTGAGCAATCTTTGCTAATTAATTCTTAAAGATTCACACACTGGGATTAAAACACTCAGCTCACAGAAGCCAAACTGATCAATACCTCTTCAGGCTAATGGAGAGGCGGGAGGCCGGAGCCAGCTTGGGTCCAAGGTAGAACTAGGGGTACTTCAGGGGCCAGAGCTCTTGCAAAAGGGAGTCTTCCAGGGACCCCCCAGGTCCATTCTGACCAGGAGGTGGTGACAAGTTAGCAGGGGGACACTTGCCACACTTGGCAAGGGAGCTGCGGAAATCTCAAGAAGTGCTGGGAGAAAGGGAACTGGGAAGCGCTGTTCAGGGAAGGCCAGAGCAGAGGACCTACAGCCAGAACACTCCCCGTTTCCATTCTCACTGTGGAATGGGTTTGCTCCATGAGGGCTTGAAAACCTCCCTACAGCTCAGGGGAGGTGGGAGAGAGGGACACTGAAATCAAGAGATATATTCCAGGGAACTCTACTGGAAACAAGAGTCCCCATTCTGCCAGCTATTGCTTAGCCAATGGCCTTGGGCCAGACATGATACAGCTCCAAACTCAGTGACTCCCACAGAGTGTGGCTGGGTGGACTCCCTGGAGGTGTGTGGGTGTGTCCAAAGTGAGGCACAGGTGTTAGCCATCCTTCCATTAGCAAGCTCGCCACTCACTTGAGACAGCGTCCTCTGCTTTTCTGGGGATCATGGGAGAAGAGGGGAACAGAGTGCTTCAGGAGGTGGCTCTGGAGTTAGTGATCAGATCAGAAAGGAGTGGCCCTTCCAACAAGAGCACAGGTCTCCACCATTGCTGAGAGGTGGCTAAGCTGAACACCTCTAAAGCCAGCATAATGCTAGCAAGTTGCTGGGGTTTCAGATCCGTGCAGGCCTATTTTCAAGAGTGAATCTCAGGGCCTGCCTTTGCAGAGAGAGCAAGGGAGGCTGGAAGCAATGCGGAATAACTAATTAATGATGGTAAAGTATTGTGGAAGAGGAAAGCGTTGTATAACCGCTAAGTGGTAGGGTTATTATTATTCATGCAATATTCATACGGTGCTCTTCAGCCTCTGGGAAGCTTTGCTCTGAGTCCTGAGGGACCTGGCTGAGGGGAGTGTGTGCCCAGGGAGTGGGGCTGTGGGATGACAGCTGGCCTGGTGCACAGGAAGGAGCCATGACACTGCAGAGAGAACAGCAGCATGCAGAACTCCTTGGCAATACTGGAACCCCTTGGCAAAGCCAGGAAGGCCAAGCAGAGACATCTGCCTCCATTTACCAGGAGAGCCTCTTCAGTAAGCCCTGCTATGCACTGGGCACCTCCACTTTAGTGTCCTTTTAAAGGACACTCTTGACATTTGCAGAGCCCAGGGCATGCCACACAACGAGATATTTAAGCTATAAATCAAGTCCTTTAAACATCCCAGCACAGAATGCCCCACTCAGGGCCCTTCTGTCTACTCCCCTGGGGGTCTTCTTCTGGAGTGGGAGGTTCAGTTCTGCCAAATGCTTCAACTTGTGCCAAGGTCTTATAGGTAGAGCAGGAAGAAACCAGGCTTGGCCCCTGTCACCTGGAGCTCCCATGCCCTCCAGAAATGGGGATGAGGCCTACCCCAGTCAGACTCCCTGTGGAGTTCAATGCAACCACTGGATTTCCCCCAACCTCTGAGTCATGTCAAGTTTGCCCCACCACAGAAGACTTCCAAGTGCAGGGAGGAAGGAAGCACGGCTACCTCAGTGTCTGGTCTACTAGTGACTTAAATAAAAGCATTTCCTCTCTCCCTCTCTAGTCCCTAGAGCCACCTCTAGCCTGGGGTTTCCCCTGCCCCAACACATGGCCTCCTGCTCCACTGGCCCTTGCTCACCTCTGAGCCTCATCCCTCACATGTCCCCAGCCTCAGCAGGGGCTGTCCTCTCAACTTTATGTCTCAGGAGTAAATTCCAATCAGATTCATTCCTGCACACACTTCCTACAGATCAGCTTTCTGAAGCTGACATCGCACTTCATGGACTAATTAGCTCACAAACAATTGCCAGTTACTGGACAGGTGCTGGAGCAGCATCCCAATATGACCAGATCCCTGCCCTAACCCAGGGGACAGTACAACAGGAAACAGGAGCATCTCCATGGCTCTGAAGAGAGCAGCATGGATTCCATACAGAGGAAGCAGGTATGTGAGGAGGCCTTGAGGTTGAATGGGAGCAGGATGGGTATTCTGTGTGGCAGAGCCTGGGCTGGGGCTGGGAACCCTGTGGACGCAGCAAACACTTTGGTTACTGCTAACAACAGAGAAAAGCTACTAGAGGACTTCAGCTAGGAGGAACATAAACAGTTCACACTCAATAGGATTCATCCTCCAGGAAGCCCTCCTAGACACATCAGTTTGGATCAGTTGCTTTTCCTCCATTTCCTGTGAGCCTCCCTCATCTCAGCAGTTAACACACTGCATTGCAACTGTCCTTCCCACAAACTGTCAACTCCTCACTATTTTTATGTCCCAGTCAAGTCTGGTGCAAACCAGTGTTTACTTTCTCAAAGAGAAAGCTCTGGATGTGTAAGTGTCCCAGTCTTCTGGGATAGCCTGTGGACCCCGTTCCAAGCCCTTTACCTCTTCCCCTGGACAGCAACTTCTTGATAGTATGGAAGTTCACAGGGTTTGACCAGGTCTGTGAGGTGGGTGCAGCTGGGCTCCAGGCAGGAATTCCCTAGCTGCTCATCTGTTTTGTGCAGACAAGCAGGAGAGAGCAAGCCTAGTTTGTCTTACTGAGAACCATTAGCCGGTTACTTAATGGAATCAAATTTAATAAAAGGAATGGTTCAGGCAGTGCTGGTGGATAAATGAGGGTCTGGGTGTGACACAGATGCTTACAGTGACTTTAAAGAAAAAAACACAGATGGTTTAATTTGGGAGCTAGTGGAAAAGTCTGTTGATGGTGTATCAGGCAGTCTGGCTCAGCCTTTTGGGCTCAGCCATTTGGGCTCAGCTGTCACTTTCTTGGGGGGCTGAGAACCTGGGGCTTTCCTAGCAGCCACTCTGCCTGTGTGGCTCCTCACTCCCTTACCTCATGGAATATTTCCTCCCCTTGAGGAGCCTCTAGGATCAGAAATGTGTATCTAAGGGATGTGTAATTGTTTAGGCCCCCTCCCCAAAGAGCATTACTCCAAATCATCCACCCTCCAAGGGTGTAGAAACTCATTTCAGACTTCCATTTCTGGGAAGATGAAATAGGCTTACTCTCCCCTATTCTTCTTACTAAATATAGCTAAAAACCCCTCCATACTATATTTATAAACAAATATAAGTAGAACCTAAAAGGTAGAAGAAGGCAGACTGGCTAGGGACCTTGGGATCCCAGAAATAACAAGAAAGTGAATTTATTTGAATTCGGTTTTGTATATATCCCAGACGGGGTACAGGAAAAGCTGCCAACCCAGATATGCAAAGGGTCATAGATAGAGACACACACACCCCCCCCCCTCAAAAAAAAAAAAGGCCAGTCCTCACTAACCAGAGGACTAGGAGAGGGAGAGCCTAGAAGGCCAAAATACTCTGATCAGACAGCAGAGAAAACACCATGGCCCCACCCCCAACTCCACCTTCATTGATAAAGCCAAGGAGTGACCTAGATTTCCATCCTCACTAGATGCAACAAGGAGCCACAACTGCCCAACAAGGGTGCTCCCACAGAGTCAGGGACTTTTGTCCCTAACAGATAGAAAAAGTTCCTACCCCCAGGTGTGTCAGTGGAGACCACATAGAGAACCTGGACTCCTGACCCCACCTGGCTATGACTCACTCTACTTGTAGAAGAAGACTGCTAGTGGAGACTCAGGACACCCACCACTTCCCAGCAGTCAGGGGGTCGCCCCACCCCTCTGTCAGTGAAGAACATATGGTAAGGAGTAGTGGGTCACCCCTGTGCCAGCAAGGGCCTAGGGAGGAGCCTGGACTCCCACCTGACCCACTAGTAACTGGGTCAGGAGCCTCACTGTCATCAGGTCCCAACAAAGGCCAGGAGAGGAGTTTATACTTCTAACCATCTAACAGCAATGAGGAAATATTCCTTGTCTTCAACTAAAATGATGTCTGAGGATGGCTGTTACAACAGAAAATCTAAATAAGATTTAGTTTCATAACATAATACCCAAAATGAAAACCAATTGTCAAAGAAAGAATCAGGAAACTATCTATCTGAAAGAAAAAGGATAATCAAAAGATACCAATGACAAAGTGACCCAGATATCAAAGTTATCTGACAAAGATGTACAGTAGCTATTATAAAAATGTTTCCAAGAGCAATTATGAAAATGCTTGAAATAGGAAAACAGAAAGTCTCATCAAGGAAATAGAAAATCTAATCAAACAAACAAAAAAAGATTAGAAGATATAGAGAACTGAATGAAATCTTAGAACTGAAATATAATAACTGAAATAAAAACTCAATCAACGGATGCTATAGCAGAATAAAGAGAACAAAAGAAAGAATCTGGGAACTTGAAGACTATATATGTGTATCTCCAACCTGAGCAACTAAGAGAAACAGAATTTTAAAATACACAGAGCTTCAAGAACTTTGGAATTATAACAACCTAACATTCTGCCATTAGAATCCTAAGACAGAAGAAAGAGAGTGGAATGGAAAGGATTTGAAGAGATAATGGCTGAAAACTTTTCAAATCTGGCAGAAGACACATAGAAATTTTAGAAGCTGACCAAAGTCTAACAGGATAAACTCAAATAAAACCACACTAAGATATTTCACAGTCAAACTTATTAAAATGACAAACAAAATAAAATTCTTGAAAACAGTTTTAAAAACTACCTTACATATAGAAGGAGAAGAACTTGATTTAAAAATGGATTTCTCACTAGAAAACACAGAGACCAAAAGGAAGCAAAGGAAAAAAGGATGACCTTCCAAATCCCATATCCAGTGAAAATGTCCTTCAGGAAAGAAGGAGAGAGCAAGACCTCCTCAGATAAAGAACACTCAGAAAGTTAGCCATCAGCATACCTAACCTGCAAGGATGGCTAAAGGAAGTTCTCCAAACAGAAATGAAAAGATACAACAAGGAATTCTGGAAGTGAGAAAAAAACACAGGAAAGAGTAAAAATATGAGGAAATAAAATAGACTTTCATTCTCCTTTTAATGTTGTTAAATCACGCTTCATGCTTGAAGCTTAAAAATTGATGATGCTATCTAATACAGTCCTCAAAGGTAAAGGAAATATTTAAGACAACTATAAATGAGAGAAGACAAAGGAACAAAGTGGCACAGTTTCTACATTTCACTGAACCATTAAAATGACAGCAGAAGACTGTGGTGTTATGTGTACATAGTGTAAAACCTAGAGTGACCACTAGAAAAGCAATATACAGTTAAACACACACACACACACACACACACACACACAAGATCAAGACAACACGTGCACTGGGCCAAGCCTCAACAAATTTAAAAGAACTGAAATCATACAGATTGAGTTCTTTGATCACAATGGAATCAACTTGAAATCAATAAAAGAAAGACGACGGCAAACTTGAAAGCTAATAATACCTCCAAATAATCCACGGTCAAAGGGGAAGTCCTGAGGAAATCCTGAGGACCCTTTTATTTATTAAGCAAATGAAAATAAAACACATCAATTTTTGTGGAACATCACTAAAGCAGTCCTGAGAGGGAAATTTATGGCACTAAATGCTCTCATCTGAAAAGACTTAAATCACCCAACTAAGATGCCACTTTAAGAAATTAGGGAAAGAACAGCAATATAAACCCAGAACAAGCAGAAGAAGGCAAATAATAAAGAAAGAGCAAAATCAATAAAATCCAGCAGAGAAAACCAGTGAAACAATTAGTTTGTCCTATGAAAAGATAATCAAATTGAAAAACTTCTGATAAGACTGACCAAAAAAAAAAAAAAAAAAAACCAGTTTGTAGGCCCAGACCATTTCATGGGAAAATTCTAGAGAGAGCTTAAAGAATTATTAACAATTCTACACAATTCTACCCAAAAAGGAGAACAGGGGGAAACACTTCCTAATTCAGTTTTGAAACTAGCATTACCCTGCTATCAGTCCATACAAAGGCAATACAAAAAAGAAAAACACGAGACAGTCTACCTCATGAATATAGTTACAAAAACCCTTAACAAAATATCCGCAAGCAGAATTCAGCAACATAGGAAGCTGTACACAGTGGCATGTGCCTGTAGTCCCAGCACTTGGGAGGCTGAGGTGGAAAGATCACTTGAGTCCAGGAGTTTGAGAATTCAGCAACATATTGAAAGAATTAAACATCATGACCAACTGGAGTTTTTCAGGATACCAAGCTGGCTGGATGTTTGAAAATCAATCTCCATCGTCTACCACACAAACAGGTGAAAGAAGAAAAGTCACATCATCAGACAACACAGGAAATACATTTGACAAGATTCTACATTCATGACAAAAAAAAAACTTTCCAAAAAAAAATAGAGGGAAACTTCTTCACATTGATGAACACCATTTACCCTCTCCCCCCACCACCACCTAATTTAATGTGAGAAACAAAGTACTTTTCCACTAAGATCAGGAACAAGGTGAGGGTATCTGCTGTCAGAGAATTCTTGCTCTGTTGAGAAATTTCCTCTGCTTACCTGAGGTCCCAGCCTCTTCTCTTACCTTCTGCTGACTTGCTAAGAGACCCCAGTGTATTCTCTTTCTTTTGTTATATTTGTGATGATTTATTATTCAGCAAAGGAAAACGAATGCACCAAGAATTCTTCTTCACTAACATCCTCACACCACACAATTCTAAACCATCGTCTTGGCAGGAAATTGGAACAGGGGAAAAGCTGTCAGGAAAGATTTTTACAAAGATCTCAGGGACTAAGAGCCAAGGAATAAAGTGATGACTTTGACTTGTAAGATAAAAACGAATTTAATTCTCTTTACCCCGGCCTCTGCCATCTTTTCATTATAAATTAAGGCAGAAGAAAAAAACCTCTGCTCACTTCAATAACTCTGGCTCCTTCCATGAAGAATGTTTTAGGCCCTGGAACATAATTAAAGTGATATTGGACTTCTTTTATTATCATGATTATAATAATACATACATTTCAATGGATGCTTTCCAACAACATTGAAACAAAGACAGATGGCTGACATTCCGGTTGGAATTAGAGTCCAAAGGAATATTTTATATGGCAGCTTTTTTAGAAGGGAGCTATAGACCTCTAATAAAATGCCTAGAAATTTTACTAGATATTTTCAATAGCTATTCTTAGGTCCATATTTTGGCAAAACTGAAAAATTCTGATGGGCCGGTAACAAACCATTTATTTAGAACTGGAACAACCATAATCTGAAAGCTATCATTATGTCCAGAGGACATCAGTCTTTGTCATATACCCTTTTCCTCCAGACATGAACCCTGAGAATGACAGAATGAGCTATAGAATCTTCTACATGAGCTGTGGAATCTTCTGGTAGGAATGTATGAACTAAATTTGATCATTAGAGAATATCAGGCAAACCCCCAATGAAGATAGTTCTCTGGAGGAGAAGAGGTTGACAGGAAACTACGTGTTTCAAAAAATATCACTGTCATGAAAGACACACACAGGCTAAAGAGATGTTCCAGACTACAGAAAGCTAAAGCAACACAGTTACCCTGTGTAACACAGCCCCTGTGTCTGTCCTGGAGGCATAGAAACTACCATTGAAAATATTGGAATTTGATCAGTACAAAAGTGTCTTGTCAATGTTAATTTCCTAAAGTGGGTGACTGCACTATGATTATATAAGAGAATGTCTCTATTATTTTTCTAATTTACACATAATATTTGTGCATCTTTATGGTGTATGTATAATAATTTGATAAATTATATAAATGTATAATAATCAAATCAGGGCAGTTAGCAATTCTGTCTCCTCAAACACTTATTGTTTCCATGTGTTGGGAAACTTGGGAATTTTCTAGTAATTATAAAATAGGTCATAAATTATTGTAGACTGAGTTACCCTACTGTGCTATAGAACACCAGAATTCATTCCTCTCACCCGAATGTATTCTGGGAACTGTTGTCTAACTTCTCTCCTTCCTCTCCGCCCCCGTCACTCTTCTCTGTTCCCATTGGCCACTGTTCTACTCTCTCCTTCTATAAGATTGATTTCTTTTTTTTTTAGCTCTCCCAAATGAGTGAAAACCTGCAGTATTTGTCTTTTTTCACCCAGCTTATTTCACTTAACATGAAGTCCTCCAGTTCCCTCCAGGTTGCTACACTCTTAAGAAATACACACTGATATATTTAGGAATACACACAGAGAAAGAGAAACATAGGATAAAGCAAATAAGGTAAATTGTTTACAACAGACAAATCATACAAGTATCTTTGTGCATCTCTTATTCTTGCAACTTTTCTTATGGTTGAAATTAAAATTTGGAGGAAAAAACAGTTTAAAAATTCATGTAAGTTTTCATAATGGCACCCCTTTCCATTCTCAACAGAGAGGCAGTTTGGTGTTTCAATTAAAAATGTAGCTTTGTGCATCAAAATACCTCAGTTTGAAGCCAAGCTCTTCATGCCTCAGTTTCCTCATCTGTCAAAATGGGCATGATTATAATAAGAACATCCTCCTTTTGTTCATGATAAATGAGTGAGTCCCACATGGAAGTTCTAGGAGGAGAAACAGAGCTGGGATCAGCTGGGGTCAGCTCTCAGGAAGTGGGATTTTACCATGTTTTAGAGGAAAGAGCTCCACCATGGAGAGTAAGGTAAATTCAGAGCAGAGGTGATTCTAACAATGACAGATTGACTGCACATGGTGGTGCACACCTGTAATCCAGCAACTGAGCAGCCTGAGACAGGAGCATCGAAAGTGCGAGGCTATTCTTGTCAACCTAGCGAGACCCTATCTCAAAACAAAAAATACAAAAGGCTGGGATGTTGCTCAGTAGTAAAGCACCATGGATTCAATCCCCAAACCTATTTTTAAAAAACCCACAGGAGGTAAACTTTCCTAGAAGCTAGCAAGATTAATAAACTATCATAAATAAAATGGCATGACCTTATTCAAATTTAGACAGGTATAAAAAGTGTCACAGAATACAAAGCCCACTAACAGTTCAAACTTCTGTTAATTGGGCATAGAATAGAGGAAACATCCCAAAGCAGGAGGGAAAGGACAGATTATTAAACAAATGATATTAGGACAATTCTCATTTCATGTACAAAAATCAATCTTAGATCTTTAATGCATTTACAAAAATACATTTCAAATAAATGAAAGCCCTAATCATAAAGAAAGCAATCATTTTAAGGTTAAAAAAATGTTTTAAAAATGTTTTTTAGACAAGATAGAAAACGTAAACACACAAAGGAAAGACTGATAATGTAGCAAACATTATCAGAGGACTGTGACTCCATTTCTAATATTCTATTTCTTCCATGGTTGATTTAGCTACTTACATATGTCTTTTAAAACCCACAAAATTTTAATATTTATTAATTCAGGGTGTTGGCTTTATAAATATTTGCTACATTAAGCTCTGTATTTTTTTTAAAAAAAAATAGTTTTGGAATATTAAAAAAAATTGTTTCAAAAACTCTAGCTACCCTGGGAGGAAAAAATAGTGTGCCTGAGTCCTCAAGCCCGGCTTACACCTGTAACCTTGGTATCTCAGGGTAACTGGATAGAGATTGCCCCCATGTATCCTCAAGCCTCCCAGGTACAGTTCACATCTACTTGGGTGACTTTGCAGTTCTTACTAGATACTCCACTAGGTATCTAGTAAGATTAAGGTAAAACCCAAATTTTTCTTAACTTGCTTTCAACAGACTTTTATTTTTTCTCTTTGTCAATATAAATTTATTTATTGGAAATTTGGAATACATAGATCATTATGAAAAATTTCAACACAGGGAAATTAAAATATGCCCCTTAATCTTACTTCCTGAAGAGAGTAAAGACTACTGGTAAACCACCTGCTGTATTTTCTCTAGATAAGCAACCTGTAAAACGTAAGTACACCCACATAACTCTAGCTCTGTAATTACCACTTTGTCGCTCTTCACTGTTCATGTCTATAGAAAATCATGTCTTTCATCTAATCATATTGGACACTGCAACATTTAGCCAGATTCTGATTATACAGATCTGATTTAGCCAGATTCCTACCGATAGCCAGTCATTTTTGGTTTTCACTATGGTTTCAGCAAGTCCTAAATAACACCCTATAGAATATTTTGGGAACTTTTATGATATTTCATTACAAAAAAAATTCTTCAAATGGAATCCCTAGGTAAAAGGTTGTGATCAGCTTCCTTTTTGCAACATATGGTCAAAATGCCTTCCGTAAAGACCAGCACAAATTAGTCCCCTAATATCCAGTAGTGTCACCACATGCAAGGCACTGTGCTGAGTGCTTTGAATGTGGTAACGAATTTAATTCTCTCAACAGCCCTACAAGAGAATAGGTAGGATCATTATCCCCAATTTGCAGATGAGAAAACTGAGCAGAGAGAGGATGAAAAACTTGTCTGATTTCTCTGAAGCCTGTCATATAGCAAGCAGAACAAGTCTTGAGACTCGGAAAGTTCAGAACAAGCCTGTACTCCTGACTGCTGGGAGCCATTAGCCAAGTAGGTATGACAATTTCCTTGCCAGCGTACCCCATGTTCCTGACATTTTGCAGTGACATTGAATGTAGTTGACCTTGCTCAAGGACCAGGGCGGATTAGGGTGTTCCTGGTTTAACATAATCGGGTTTAGGGCGTTCCCAGTTTAGGTTCCAGGTTTAAGGTTTAAGATTATTCCTGCTGGGAATAGGGCGTATCCTGCTGCCTGAGTTCCCCTTGAGTTCTCACGGGATTCAGAGTATATTTTGGGAGACAGAAGCCCAGTGGAGGTGAATTTGGCAGAGAACGTGGATTTCCCCAGAACGTGTTTGTATACGGCTGGTGTGAGTTCGGGAATAAAGAGTTGCTGTTTGAATCTACAAGCTGTGTGGTGGCTCGTGATTGTGTGCCCAGCCAGACTGCGGCATTTGTGCCCAGCCAGACTGCGGCACCTGACCACTATCTATCTCTACTATGAAGGACCAGCAAGTAGAGATGCCTTGGACAAGAAATTCAAACCCCATCCCTGAAACACGAGTAACAGTGGTACCTTTACAGAGAGGTGTCATGGGGACCAGATGATAAAATATAAATTTAGCAGAGTACTAGGCACATCAGAAACACTAGAAAATCTTAGATGTTGTGCTATTATTTTTTAATTTGAGCATTGTAAAAGTTTATTGCCCGTAGTTCTTCAAGGAATTGCCTGTTTATAAAATTTGCACAGTTTTGAGTTTCTTAAATTCAAATTCCCTTTCTCCCCGCATGACAGACTGGTTTGTGTATCTACCTAAGTCAAAGAGCACTTAAAACTTCTGTTAACCTTCTGTCACTTCACCGGAGCAGGTCATGCTCTGAGTTTGCTACTCTGCACACCTTTAATTTCTGCTTTCTGGTTCCTGTCATCCTGCCATTGCCACTGTCAGGGACCTGATAGATATCTGTCTGACATTCTGACTCCCAGAAGCCAAAGTCTGTGTTATCCCTGCTTAGAGCAGGCTTCAGATGGAGTCCCCTGCCCTGGGAATAATTTTGTCCATGTCCAGGATGCATGCTACTGCCAGCAGATGGAAGTTTATATCTGGAGACAGCTTGCTTGCCTTTGAATGTTGTTCAATCCAAGTTCTGGGAAAGTTGATCTTTGTGTATGTCTGCTGCGTTTTAAAGAAATAATTGTTGATCTCAAAGGGGACTTTGCAAAGTAGCGTGAATCTCTGTGTCTCTGTTTATCTCCATCTATAAATGTTTTGAACCATCTCACTGAAATTCTGTCTCCACATCTCTGTGTTTCTTCCTTTCTGTCTACTTCTTTGATTTTATCTCTCCCACTTTCTATCTCACCCTACTTTTCTGTTAGCCTCTGCCTCTCCCCCCTTCTTCCTTCTTTCAATGCACTGCATTGCAGGTGATTTTTAAAGACAAAGATAGTTCTGAATAACAGGTCCACCCTACTGCCTAATAATGATAGGGAATAGACAGATGCTAGTGGTGGGAACATGAGGTTAAGGGAATAATTCTACAAAATGGACCCACTGTGCTGAACCCCACATGCCTTCTTTTCTAAGAAACAACTTAACAGCAGCTCTACCTAGCTTAAGTGGACAGGATATGTCACATTCCTCAGCAAACTACCTATTATCTGTAGAAGAAATGCAGATCCAAAATAATGTTGATAAGAAAAGCACAAGTTACCCTATAGGCAGAGACTTTTGTGACCTTTTCACAGACCAGATCCCAAAATTCAGGGAGATAAAGATAATTCCTCCTAGTCATAAAATATGTAAGAATTTAGGATTAAGAATCCAGTTAAAACTGGTCAGCAGAACCTGGGCCAAAGTGACCTAGAGTTGCTATGGCAGCAGAGACTTGAAAGTCTGATGTCATCCTGCTGCCAGTCAAAAGCCAAGAGGTGAACCTGGGTGGAACTCTCAGGAGACTTCTCTGGGATTCCCAATAAAACTGATGTGCAGAAGAGCACACTGTCCCACTCACTGTCTCCCTTGAGAGTATCCCCTTTTCCCCTTTCCCATCTCTTCTAATAAGTTCATTACCTATTACTCTAAGCAACATGTCTGAAATATTTCCGACTTCATCTCAAGAACAGGGGTTTGAAGGGTGGCCTTTATGCTGCCTCAGTTTCCAAAAGGCTCAGACATACGACAATAACACGGATTCCCCCGCCAACCTACAGCAGCACCCCCCTCTGTATGTTTTCTCTTTCTATGAAATTATCTTGACTGGACTCATTTAAATTTAACATAATTGTCTGACAATCCCAAAAAGTAAACATTATTATTTCCCATTTCATTAGTTCAGAGACTAATAGTAGCAGAGTCTCAGAAGTCTCTTCTAGTTGGTCAACAGTGGAGTCACAGTTGAAACTGATTTTTCTAGATCCCAAGTCTGAAGCTCCTTCTGCCACATGACCTTTCCTTCTCCCTTAGCCCAGGAACATTTGTAAGTTACAACTGAAATGAAATAACACAGGGGACTGCTCCCTGTCGGGTCAGTCAGAAAACCCCTCTGTCCAGAGGGACACAGCCCTGTGTTAGGGATGGAGTCCTGATGGGCTGAGGGTCCCAGTTTCCTGTTCACTCACCACCTGACCCCCAGCCAGAGAAGAATAATATCTGTTCCCTTTAATGCTCCCCACTTACCCAGGAGGAAAAGGAAGGCTGTCAGCATGCCAACCCCCGAACTCATGCTGGCGCTCTGCTCCCGGCTCCTAGCAGGTCAGGCACAGTGAGCTGTGTGACCTGAGGCTCCAGGGGCAGGAGCCAAGTCCCACGTGACTGACAAGGAAGGAAGCCACAGCCACAGCCGGGAGGGAGGCGGGTCAGTTCCTCTCAGCCTTCTCTGAAGGCAGTGGTTAGGGAAGCCCCTATCATCAGCCTCTGCCAAGCAGTGGAAGGGAGTTGGCATGTGATGAGAATTGCATTCGACAGTCTGCTGGGTCCTGCAGCCTATGTGGTCCACTGCCCCACAGAGCAAGGGAACTGCACCATGGTTGAGTGCAGTTTCTTGCCCAGAGACACAGGCCAGTCAGTCTCCGAGGAGAATGTAGGCAAAGCTGGTCTGCCCTGGAGCCCAGCCCTTGAGAGTACCACCCCTGCCTTGGGGCAAGGACAGAAATCCCTGCCCCCAGTCCACCATTGAATGCTGGGATGGCCCAGCACTGTTTTTGTGCCATGACCTCTCTGAATCTGGGGGGGAGGGGGCAACTGCTCTCTTCTCAGAGTAACTATTGTAGATGCCCAAACTAAAGTAAATTGGCATTCTGAAAGAAGTCAGAATCACTGAAATATAGTCATGAAAAAAAATCCAGGGGTATGCTTCCACTGAACTAATCCTCAGCCCCCAACTTCTTAAAATTTTGAGACATGTTCTCCCAAAATTGCTAACGTGAGCCTCAAACTTGTGATCCTCTTGCCCCCAGCTGAATATATTCTTTTTTTTTTTATTGGTTGTTCAAAACATTACAAAGCTCATGATATATCATCTTTCATACATTTGACTCAATTGGGTTATGAACTCCCATTTTTACCCCAAATACAAATTGCAGAATCACATCGGTTACACACTCACATTTTTACATAATGGCATATTAGTGACTGTTGTATTCTGCTACCTTTCCTTTCCCCTACTATCCCCCCCTCCCCTCCCCTCCCATCATCCCTCTCTACCTCATCTGCTGTTGTTCAATTCTCTCCCTTGTTATATTCTTAAAAAATAAACTTGTGATGTAGAGGTACGTATGCTTCTTCATCCACATAGCAAATAGCAAGACCTAGTGGCAGATGAAATGACAGCCACCACCTCAATATGGTGATACATGTGAATATTTAGAGATAGCTGTAAAAGCTGGAATGTGGAGGAAAATACCCGTGATTCCTACTCTTAATAAAGTCACCCTTGTGGTAATGTCATTGAGCTGCAATCAGACTAGGCCCAGGGCCTCCAAATGCACCAAGTGATTCCATTCTTTTGTAAAACCACTCACTTTTCAACGTCTACAACTAATTTTCAAATGTTTTCTCCTGGGTGAGTGAACACTAACAGCATGAACTTATGCACACCCCTCAAAACTTCTTCCTCTAGGGGTTCAACCTGTTGTCTATATAACCAGGAAAGGAAGAGCCTGCAGCAACTTCTGCTTTATAACCTGCCACAACCTTCTAAGTCCAGAAAATACATTTTGTTGCCTGCTTAAATGGAGCAGAGGAAATACAGAGACTTGAGATACCCCCTAAGATAGACTCTCACAAGATGACCTGGTACCTGGCAGTCACACTTGAGAGTGATTTGTCTTCATGGTGTGGCATGATAACCCCAGCACCAATGGGTACCTACCCCATGCTTCTGTAAGGAATGCTGACTTCTTACCTTTAGGATGCTTCTGTCACAGGAATTAAAATGACTCCCACTGGATAGGGACCCTGAGGGCCAGGGCCAGAGCACCTTTACCAGAGCCTGACTTAATCCAGGTCCCAGAAGTATTTGTTAAATGAAGGAGTGTATTCACTTCCTGAGGTCATACCCACACCCAGCCAGCCCAGCCTCCCACCCACAGGCAGGAATGCCATGGGGCTTACTTGTGACTGAGGAGATCATCTGTATTGCCAATCAGCAGAGAATGAGCCCTGCTCCAGCAGCTCTGATACTCTGTTCTGCAAGCAGGACACTGTGCCCAACTCTAGCACTGTCCTCTTGGGGAGTCCTCTCTCTTCCCTCAGCACCAAGCACAGGACCTCTGGATTGATACCTCATGTAGATGCCATTAGTGCAAGGCAAGAGGAGCCATTAAACCACAACCATTACGGGAGATTAAATTAAAGATAGAGAAGATTTGACACACAATTGATTTATTGTACTTACAAAAATCTCTGCACATAGCAATTAAAAATTAGCCATTCTTCTGAAGCATGCATGCAACACTTACTACTCAACACAAAAAACAAAAATGCCAAAGATTGGGCTTTGATATAAGTCAAAATTTCAAAGAATGTGTGACATACAGAACACATTTTCTTACCACAATGCAACTGTATCAGATGACAGTGAAAAAAGGCATGGCTAAATTTCCATAGATTTGGAAATTTACAAACATTTCTAAGTAATTCCTAGGTCAACAAAAAAAACTTACGATGAAAATTAAAAATAACCAGAATTGAATTATAATGAAAATGTTACATATTTTGTAGAATACCAGAAAAGTAATAATTAGAAGGAAATGGGCAGGTGTAAATACTCTAAAGAAAGACTAAAAAGGAAACAAGCTAAGCAGCCAGTTTCAAAAGTTTGAAATAGAATAAACCCACACACAAAAGGGGAAAAAAAAAAGAAAGAGAAATAAAGTAGATAAAAATATGAGAACAAAAATGAATGAAACAGAAAACAAATATATAATAAGAAGGATCAATGAATCTTCAAAATTTCTCTTTAAAAACAACCTATAATATGACAAACTTCTTACAAAATGGGTTAAGAAAAAGATAAGACAAAAATATGTAGTATCAAGAATAAAGAGTGAGGCTGGGGATATAGCTCAGTGGAGCTCTCATCTAGTATGTGCAAGGATCTGGGTTCAATGACTAGCATCAAAAAAACAGAAAGAAATAAAAACAGCATACTACAGGGACTCAGCCACATCAATGTTTATAGCAGCACAATTCACAATAGCTAAACTGTGGATCCAACCTAAATAACCTTCAGCGGATGAATGGATAAAGAAAATGCGGTACATATACAGAATGGAATATTACTCAATATTAAAAGAGAATAAAATCATGGCATTTGTGGTAAATGAATAAAGTTAGAGAATACAATGCTAAGCGAAATAAGCCAATCCCCCAAAAACCAAATGCCAAATGTCTTCTCTGATCTAAGAATGCTGATTCATAATAGGGATGGGGGTGAAGCATAGGAGGAATAGACAAACTTTAGACAGGGCAAAGGGGTGGAAGGGGAAGGGAGGGGCATGGGAGTAGAAAAGATGGTGGAATAAGATGGACATCATTACCCTAAGTGCATATATGAAGACACAAATGGTGTGACTCTACTTTGTGTTCAACCAGAGACTTGAAAAATTGTGCTCTATTTGTGTGCTACAAATTGAATTGCATTCTGCTGTCATATAGAACTCATTAGAATAAATAAAATTAAAACTTTAAAAAAACAGAAGGGAAGGAAGGAAGGAAGGAAAAGGGGAACATGAGTAGAGAAAAGGTTAATAATGCAATAGCTACATTAAAAACCTTAGGCCATACTATCATTTATAACTAAAATGAACAAATAAAAAAAAAACTTGGGCCAATAAATTAGAAGACTTTGAGGAAGTTCACACAATCTCAGGAAAATAGAGCTTCCTGAAACAGACTTAAGAAAAACAGAAAGCTGGAAGAGTCCTAACACCTTTCGAAATCTGAATCAAATAGTTAAAAATCTTGTCACAAAGAACACACCAGACCAAGCCGCTTTACAACATTTTATGAAAATGTTAGAATTTTTAAGAAGAAAATTCTAAAATTAACAAACTAGTTTGCATCACGGGAAAATCAAAATCAAAATAAATATTTCCTGACTTATTCTATAAAGGCCAGCCTAAACTTGTTACCAAAATAAGACTAAAAAAAAAAAAAAAAAAAAAAAAAAAAAAGAGGAAGGAGAAGTACAGTTCAACCTCACTTAGGAACTAGAAGACAGAAAATCTAAAAAACTTAGCAAATCAAATTCAATGTGGTGTGTGTGTGTGCTTCTATTCTTTAGAAAAATGTAGAAAATATTTATAATATTTACATTCTTGAGACTATATATAGAATATATTATATATGTTCTTTACACGTATATATAAAGAATAAATTTTCATAGTAATATCAGTTACCACGTTAATTAAAATCGAAAAACATTATCTCAAAAGATAATAAAAGCATTTGATAAATTCATCACCCATTTAGAACATGAACTCCTAATCAATTAGGAAGGGTTCAAAACTTCTCAAATCTGATATAAAGGCTTTTTATCAAAAATATTGACAGCAAAGATCATTATTATGGTGAACTACATAGACAAGATCTCTTTAAAATTAAGAAAAAGCAAGGTGTTTTATCTCACTATTTCTATTCAATATTGTCTAGAGTCCTAGCTAGTGTATAGTTTTTCTTTTTTAAAAAAAGGAAAATATTTACCACACATACATCAGATAGAGCACCAATCTCCAGGATGTATAAAGAACTAAAAACCCAACACCAAAAACAAATAACCCAATCAAAAAATGAGCTAAGGAAGTGAACATACACTTCACAGAAGAAGAAATATAATTGATCAACAAACATATGAAAAAAATGTTCATCATCTCTAGCAATTAGAGAAATGCAAATCAAAACTACTCTAAAATTTCATCTCACTACAGTCAGAATGGCAATTGTCAATAATACAAGCAATAATAATCCTTGTTGGCAAGGATGTGGGGGAAAAGGTACACTCGTACATCCCTGGTGGCACTGCAAATTGGTGCAACCACTCTGAAAAGCAGTATGGAGATTCCTCAGAAAATCTGGAATGGAACCACCATTTGAGCCAGCTATCCCACTCCTCGGTGTATATCCAAAGGACTTAAAATCAGTATACTACAGTGACACAGTCACCTCAATGTTTACAGCAAATCAATTCACAATAGCTAACCTATGGAACCAACCTAGATGCCCTTTAACAGATGAATGGATAAAGAAAATGTGGTACATATACACAATGGAATATTACTCAGCCTCAAAGAAGAATAAAATTATGACATTTTCAGGTCAATGGATTGAACTAAAGACTATCATCCTAGTGAAATAAGCCAATCCCCCAAAACCAAAGGCCAAATGTTTTCTCTGATAAGTGGATGCTGATCCATAATGGTATTGAAGGGTAGGAAAGAATGAAGGAACTTTGGACTGTGCAGAGGGAGTAAGGGAAAGGGATGGGCTGTGGGGATGGAAAGGATGGTAGAATAAGACAGACATTATTACCCTATATACATGTATGATTACACTACTGGTGATAATCTGCACTATGCAGAAGCAAAGGAATGAGAAGTTGTGCTCCATTTGTGTACAATGTATCAAAATGCATTCTACTGTCATGTATAACTAATTAGAAGAAATTTTAAAAATTAACAAATAATATATAAAAATTGAGAAGGAAGAAAAAAGAGGGGAAACACTAGATTCTCAGTTGATATGTCTGTCTATATAGAAAGCCTCTAATTCTCAAAGACTGATTGTAAAAAATAATAATATCACTGAATATAGGGTCCATAGTTTTTTTAATTTTTATTGAGACATCATACTTTATGCAATAATGGGATTCATTATGACATATTCATACATGCATATAACATAATTTTATCATTTTCATTCCCCAGTACTTCACCTTTCCTTTCCCTACTCTATCCACAGTCAATATTTTAAAAAATCAGTTGAATTGCTTTATACCTGTAACAAACAGGTATATAGAAAACATGTATTTTAAACGTTTGAGATTATACAACTACAATTCTACAACAGTTCTTTATTAATGTTGAGGATTAGCATATTCTGTGATCCAACAGCTCTCCTCCTGAAAATACACCCAAGGACTCCCTTAGCCATGTCATTCAGAGATTTAGGAAGGAATATAGAGCATGATATGTAACAGCAAAGGGCCTTGAAAGAATGATTGAAGACCATCAGTGGGAAAGTGGATAGATAATTTATGATAAATGTTTAATATAGAATAATATACACCTATAATAAATAAATAAATAACAACAACAAAGAACAGTTAGACAAAGCTACATAAACTGTGTGAGAATTCAAACTGTGAAAGATGACAAACAGAAGAATCCCATTTCACAGCAGAGAAAATGACAAAGAAAGAGTTCAGGAAATACATGGTTAAAATGTTCTGTGAACTCAAGGAAGATTAAGAGAGCAAATACAAGCAGTGAAAGATCACTTCCACAAGGAGCTACATAAACAAATACAGGAAGTAAAAGATGACGTCAACAGGGAGATAGAGGTTCTAAAAAAAAACAACAGAAATCCTTGAAATGAAATAAACAATAAACCAAATTAAAAACTCAAATGAAAGCATCACCAACAGAATAGACCACTTGGAAGATAGGATATCAGACAATTAAGATAAAATATAGCATCTTGAAAAGAACATAGACCACACAGTGATAATGGTAAGAAACCACGAGCAGAACATTCAAGACATATGGGATAGCATAAAAAGACCAAATTTAAGAGTTATTGGGATAGAGGAAGGCATAGAGGTCCAAACCAAAGGAATGAACAATCTATTTAATGAAATAATATCAGAAAACTTTCCATACATGAAGAATGAATTGGAAATCCAAATTCAAGAAGCCTACAGGACGCCAAATGTACAAAATCACAAGAGATCCACATGTTATAATAAAAATGCCCATCACATAGAATAAGGAGAGAATTTTAAAAGCCACGAGGGAAAGGAATCAGATTATATATAGGGGAAAACCAATTAGGATAACAGTAGATTTTTCAACACACACCCTGAAAGCTAGAAAATCCTGGAACAACATATATCAAGCTCTGAAAGAAAATGAGTGCCAACCAAGAATCTGGTATCCAGCAAAATTAAGCTTTAGATTTGAAGGTGAAATAAAAACCTTCCGTGATAAACAAAAGTTAAAAGAATTTATAGCTGGAAAACTGGCACTATAAAACATCCTTGGCAAAATATTCCATGAAGAGGAAACGAAAAACAACAATGAAAATCAGCAGAAGGAGGTAGTACCCTAAAGGAAAAACTAATCAAAGAAGAAAATCAAGTCAAGTTAAAGAACAAAAATAAACAAACATGACTGGGAATACAAACCATATTTCAATAATAACTCTGAATATTAATGGCTTAAACTCACCAATCAAAAAACATAGGCTAGCAGACTGGATTTAAAAAAAAAAAAAAGACCAACAATATGCTGCCTCAGGAGACTCATCTGATAGGAAAGGACATACATAGACTGAAGGTGAAAGATTGGGAAAAATCATACCACTCACATGGACTGCGGAAGCAAGCAGGGGTTTCCATCCTCATATCAAATAAACTTCAAGCCAAATTTAATCAAAAGGGATAAAGAAGGACACTACATACTGCTCAAGGGAACCATACACCAACAAGACATAACAATCATAAATATATATGCCCCCAAACAATGGTGCAGCTATGTTCATCAAACAAACGCTTCTCAAGTTCAAGAGTCAAATTGACCACAACACAATAATCTTAGGTGACTTTAACATACCTCTTTCATCACTGGATAGATCTTCCAAACAAAAGTTGAATAAAGAAACTATAGAACTCAATAATACAATCAATAACTTAGATTTAACTGACATATATATTTCAATCGGCATCAAGCGGTTACACTTTCTTCTCAGCAACACATGGATCCTTCTCTAAAATAGACCATATAATATGCCACAAAGCAACTCTTAGCAAATTCAAAAAAGTAGAGATACTACCATGCATTTTATCAGATCATAATGGAATGAAATTGGAAATCAACAACAAAATATAAAAAAAATTTCTCATCTCTAGCAATTAGAGAAATGCAAATCAACACTACTCTAACTTATCATCTCACTTCAGTCAGAATGGCAGCTATTATGAAGACAAACAACAATAAGTATTGGAAAGGATGTGGGGAAAAGATACACTCATACACTGCTGGTGGGACTGCAAATTGGTGCAGCCATTATGGAAAGCAGAATGGAGGTTCCTTGGAAATCTGGGAATGGAACCATCATTTGACCCTGCTATCTCTCTCCTTGGTCTACAAAGGACTTAAAAACAGCATACTACAGGGACACAGCTGTTTATAGCAGCACAATTCACAATAGCTAAACTGTGGAGCCAACCTAGATACCCTTCAGTGGATGAATGGATTAAAAAAATGTGACATATATACACAAAGGAATTTTATTCAGCAATAAAAGAGAATAAAATCATTGCATTTGCAGGTAAATGGATGGTGTTGGAGAAGATAATGCTAAGTGAAGTTATCCAATCCCCAAAAACAAATGCTGCATGTTTTCTCTGATATAAGGAGGCTGATTCATAGTGGGGTAGGGAGGGGGAGCATGGGAGGAATAGACAAACTCTAGATAGGGTAGAGAGGTGGAAGGGAAAGGAAGGGGCAGGGGGTTAGCAAGGATGGTGGAATGTGATGGATATCATTATCCAAAGTACATGTATGAAGACACAAATTGGTGTCAACATACTTTATATACAACCAGAGATATGAAAATTGTGCTGTATATGTTTAATAAGAATTGTAATGCTTTTTGGCTGTCATTTATTTTTTAAAAAATCAATGAAATAAAATAAAGAAAAAATCCCATTTCCATGAAATACAGAAAAAAACAAAGCTAAACAATCAAGAGTCTAGTGATATACATCTATTTTTTTATTAAATAGTATTTATTTAAAATCTAGGGAATGATAAACACAAATTTGGGGAAGGGTTATCTCTCAGAGCAAGTCAGAGAAGGGAGAGAGAATGCAAAAATAGTGTTTTAATTCTTCAACTGTGAGGTGGATAAATGGATTTTTTTTATCATTATGCTTTGCTAATAGGAGGATCATATAGTGTTTCCCAGATAACTCCTGGTTTGTACTCACAATCTTAGTGCAATTATCATAACACCTTATTTAACTCCCAAAGATATGAGGAAGATTCTGCTTTGGGTAATAAATTATATAGTCACAATCCTTATAATCCCCAAATGTCATGAAGAAGTTGACATTTATTATTAAAGATTACATAATTAACATGAAATTAAAACAAATATTAATACCACAAAGGTTTTGTTGATAGAAATTTAAATTTTTTATCCGTCCTAGTCATAAGCATAAGTGGCTTTAAAAGTTTCCACAAGTAGCTTTGCAATATAGCCTAGTGGTAGAGCAAAAGCTTAGCACTCATGAAACCCTGGGTTCAATTCCCAGCACCCCAAAAAAATTTACACTTGATTTGACCCATCAGTTGCATTTGAAGAAACAAATTTTAAGGAAGTAATTGAAAAATGTATATAGCTGGATATAAGGATACTTATCATGGAACTATTATAAATTAAAAATCAAACAAGAAAAAGACAAGACCCAATGGGCACATCTAAGGAGAAATAGGCAGACTGAGGGCGTACACATAAAATGACAGTGCCTTTGCTCCACTACTTTGCATGAGTTTCAGTAAGCAAATTGGTAGAAGTACCTGTTCCAGGGAAAAAACAAAGTTGGCAGTGGTTGCAGCTCCCTTGTCTAAAACCTTTTACAATTAAAGAACATTGTGACCTTGGAGCATGGTTAGCAGGAGTAATAAGTTAAAATAAGGACATGCATGCTTTTAGAAGCAGTCTAGAGGGAATCGTATACACAAATATGATCTAATTTACTATATATATATATATATNCTCTCTCTCTCTCTCTCTCTCTCTCTATATATATATATATATATATATATATATATATATATATATATATATATTGCTATTTTAATATTACTTCCTGTTTATAAAAATTATATTTATGCCTGTACACACTCATGGCTTAAATTATTTCCCTAGTTCTGAATGGCTGTGCCCACTTCTGTTGCTGGCCTAAGAATAATATTGTGATTCTAAGTTTTCTCAAATATGGCTAGGTCATGATAAAAAGTATAAAGTCCATTAAGGTATTAATGCAAATTTCATTATTAAAGTGATCAATCTTGAAATAATGAAACCACCAAAACCCAAAAGCAACTTTCACCCTCAATTTTTTTTTCCAGTGTCCCGTGAGAACTAAGGAATTGATCATCCACTATGTGACTTTGGGGAAACCATGGACCAAACTCACATTCATGGATACAAAGGGCTAAATCCTAGGAGACATGACTCGGTTACTGGCCAAAGAAGCAGAGGCAGGGCTTTGTTCCCAGTTTAGAGGGATTTCAGAAAACAGAGCAGCTTTCCCAGGCTCAACTTCACCCATACTTGATCCTCAGAAGGTGTGTGAGAATTATGACACCGGAACTCACTGTTGAAAAGAGGATCTTCATTCCCAACTCACATCTCTTAGAAGTTTGAAAAAAAAATTAGCATTTATCAAATATGTAGACCAGCCAAAATGGAAACCATCCAGATACCTCAAGTAAAGGATTGCCTGCTATTTGGTCCTGGTGGGTAACGCAGGAGGCTTCTCAGCAAACACAACCAAATGTTGGGGGCCTCACATTCCTACCTTGTTTTCTCAGGAGCAATTAACAGTTTTCTGACTTCTATGACCAAAAAGTGAGAGAGTCATCTACAAATTCTAAATTAGAATATTGGCTTCTGCCCTGAAATCATAAGAGTTAAGTAAAACTAGCAATTTCCTTTGTACAGCTATCCCTAAGTATTTCCCTGGAGACCAGCTCAAGGATCCTCTGCAGCTCCTAAAATCCATAGGTGTTCAATTCCCTTATATAAAATGGCATAGTATTTATATAAAATGGCATAGTATTTGCATATAACCTATGTACATCCTCCCATATACTTTCAATCATTTCTAGATGGCTTTTAATACCTAATACAATGTAAATTCTATATAAATAGTTGTTATACTGTATTGCTTAGGGAATAATTATAAGGTCAAAGTATGCACATGTTCAGTACAGATGAAAAATTTTTCCAAATATTTTTGATCCACAACTAGTCAAATCCACAGATGGAGAACCTATTCACATAGAGGGTCCACTTATTACAAACATCATAAAGATAAAGATTCTGAAAATGTATTTACATTTATTAAAAAAAACCTTCTTCTTACTTATATAAACCAAAAGAACTAACTAATTAAGTAATATTCTCACCAGGATATGGTGCTTACTATTCAGTAAGACAGAATGGAATCTCCAGTTCAACCTCACCTTTACCTGATACCTTCAAACCCTGGAAATACTTTTTAAAAGCCCATCATAGGGATTAATATAAGGAGGGAAATTAGAGTAGAAAAGAGCAGTGTTAATCAATGATAGTCAAAATATCTTAATTGCAAGTTTTGTAAAAACCTATAAAATGTAAACAGAAACCTCAGAAGGGTCATATCTAAGTGAGGCATCCTGAAATTTGAGCTTCATACATTACAAAATCACCTCTGACTGTCTATATGTTGCTCTTTGAAAGATTTTTTTTCTTTCTTTTTCTGGCTGCCACCAACCTTTGCCTTTGCCTTTCGTTCTCACCAGTTTTCCTCTGAGGAACCTAAGTGTGACTTTTTTAAAATTTATTCTGAAAGGTATTTTAGGACTTCTTGAATGTGTAGCTTGATGTTTTTCATTTGTCTTAGAAAATTCTCAGCCATTATCTCTTAAAATATTGTTTCTGTTTCTTTCTCTCCAGGACCCTAATTGCACAGATGTTCAAATTTCTCTCTGTATTTTCTATGTCTTTTACATTATCTTCTGTGTTTTTCATCCTCTTATCTTGCCATGCTTCAGTCTATAGATTTCTCTCAATCTTCCAGTCATTAATTCTCTCTTTACTTGTATATAATCTCTGTTTAACCATCTATTGTGATCTTAATTTCAGTTATTGCAATTTCTAGTTCTAGAATTTTCATTTGAATGACTCAAAAAATCATTTCATTAATCTTTTTTATACTGTCCAGTTCTCTGTCAAACTTCACAATCTTCTCTTTTATTTCCTTGATCAGAATAAGCATATTTTTCCTACATCAATATCCAGGAAATACTGGTTACATTTCCTGGATTAACTATGGGTCTGTTTCCTACTGTCTATTATTTTTTCCTTTTGAGTGTGTGAATATGTGGAATTCATTGTTTTCTCATGTGCCTAGTGACTATTTTTGAATGAGTTCCTGACATGATAAAGGAAAAAAGTTATAGAAGTAAAACAGTTCTAAGTTTTGGATAATGTTATCTTCTCCCAATTGAGTTTATGTTGCTTTTGACAGCTTCCACCTTTTCCTAGCAAAACCCCAACATCTAAATGCAATTTCAGAGATTATAATGAATTAAATTGGATTCTAGTCCTTTTGAAGGACTTCTGGTGGTTCCTCATTTCTCCTAGAGATTAGCTCTTAGTGAAGTCTGCCAAGCTAGTTCTGAATTCTAGCCCCCAAAGCTACTCACATCTTTTCTCACTTATCAGCTTCTTAGCATCTCTTCTGGGATTTGAAAATACCTCTGGGAAAAAAAAAAAAAACTTTTTAAATTTAGGGCTCGTTTTTGGGTTTACTCTTGCAAATCTTATTCTCATCATTCTTTACTGCCTTGATAGCTCTCTGATATCCCCAAACAGATGTTTAAAATATACATACGTATTTTAGCCATCATCTCTAGTCATTATGAATAGGAATAAAGGTCCAAATGAGTGAGTCAATGTTCCTGGAAATTGAAGTTCCCTAAAACCAGACTCTGTAGTGCATTACAATATTTGTAATTATGATAGTACCTTCAAAATTATTCACAGAGAGGGAAGATTGTAAACAGAAGAATTTTAGGAAATTGCTAAGCCACTGAATACCAAAATCTGATTGTTTATATTGGTCTGGATATATCCAGTCATTGCACCCTTTTAAAAAAGAAATTGCACCCTTTGCCTATCCATAGGCAATCTGATAATGTTTTTCTCTAAGCTATAGAAAATAAGCTAAGCTTCTCAAAGCCCAAAAGAGCTTGAAATGCATATTTATACCTGATCTTTCTTCTATTTTTCCCATATACAATGCTTCTGATTCCAAGAGTCCCACACTTAGAGCATCTGCCCTTTTAGAAGGAATCCAGTGTTAGTTTGTATTCACTCATCCCAGACTTTCTTGTATCAGGAGATCTCAGCCCTTATACTTCCTTCTTCCCCTTGATCTCCCTTCCCACCTATCTCTTGCAGCTCAGGATATATACATTTAATTAATTCAGCTTTACCTCCAACCTGTAAGTAGTGGGAGAACTGTCAGACTTATATGGTGGATAAATAACAAGAGTTTTCCCGGGAGGTTCCATCCCGGTGAAAGAGGGTAACTGTAATTTTCAGCCGTGAGTAATTGTACATAATATAATCCTAAATGATTTTTCTTCTGTAATTTCATTAGAGTTTAGAAATTTAATTAGATTTTGAATCACTCTGAAATAAAGTAGCAAAATACCGAGAGACAGAGAGCAGTGGTTATTTTGTCCTTCGAGGCCACATTCTTGGTCTCAAATTGGCATGTCTTCATTAGGAGGAAGTTTGCAGAACTTCTTGATATATTATTGTCTTTCAGAATGGACTCTGAATAGGTCTTTGGAGAGCATTAGAAGAGTACACAATTATTATGCACACTCTTCTTGAGGTTTAAGATCATCTGCCTTGCATATACTTAATAAAAATATGTCTCTAAAGTTGTTTAAGAAACTGTGGAGATAGGAAAGATGTTCCTTGAATGCCCCAATGCTGTTCCTGGATTATTAGCAACTACCTGTATGTTATGATGCAGTGTGGGGCTGTTTGCTTAACTTTAATGATTATGTAAGGTTTATGGTTATTTTTATTGCTGCAACATATGAACTGTCATGGTGGCTGTAATTAGAGGCAAGCTAAAGTGTTACTGTTACGGTCCTCTGGGACTGGGGAGAAGCTACTTCCTTCTTATCAACTTTGCCTCTGTGCTAGAGTTGGAGTTAAAAAAAAAAAAAAAAAGGAATCAAAGTGAATGAACAGTCCCTACCTCAAACTGGATTATGACAGAAAAACTGAAAATATTAAAACTTCAGGCCAACAACTTAACATCTAATGAAGCTGTATGGAAATGATCTTCTGTACCCCCAGATAGTCACATTTGTTTAATTCTCTGAAAAGCCAATGACCATGTCTTCTCCCAAAGACCACCCATGTGGTAGAGTGCTTCCAAGAGCACCTCCCACACTTCTCCTTTCTGCAGAAAAGATATATGGAATACAAAAATGTATGGAATCCCCTTAGAGATTCCATCTCACTGCTAATATCTCTACTCAGACAGCCATTATCCATCCCACTCTGGAAACTAAGAAATTCAGGACTGGATGAGATGTATAGAGATAGGAGCCTCACGGCACTGGGAGCCCATGCCATGGTACCAGGACCACAGAGAAAGAAGAAGTTCCAAAAGATAAGATGGGTGAGACAATCTGACTGCACAGCTAGTCTGAAGAAGCTGGGATGTTTGGATTGGAAGCTTTGGACATGGTTATGGACTCAGGAGAGCTGAGAATCCTTGGAGTGCAAATGAGGATCCACAACAAGAAGGAAGTTAGAAGAGAGCATTTCTGCAGAAAGAAGTGTGGGACATGCTCCTGGAAGCACAGGGATTAGGGAATGGAAATCTGGTCCTGGGAGAGCAGAGCTGCAGCTGTGTTCACAAGAGCTGCCCAGAAAAACATGGCATTTGGCTGCTCCTCCACCCCCACACAAGCCCCACTGTTCTATCATCTGCCTTCTGTTCCAGAGTGGGAGTTCTCTGGAGAGCAGGAAAGTGTCTGATTCCTTTTTGTTCCCACTGAGCACACAGCAGTGCCTGGTATACAATAGGAGCTTAATGACTGTTGAATGAATCGATGAATGAATGAGAAAATAACAAAGAGAAGCCATAGCCTAGGCTGCAAGGTTGACTCATGGCAGTGACACTGAACTGGGACTCTCTCCAGGGAGGCTTGTTTGTCACTATTAACAAATGTGTTCAAAATAGGTACACTTTTTACTGCTGGGGGTCTTTTCCAAGAAAATAACCTCAAATATGGCAAATAAGCCTATGTACAAACATAAGAGTGAAAAATTAGAAATAATCCAAGTGTTCAAAGAACAACACACCAACACAGGATGGATGGGGACACACACACACACACACACACACTAGGACACAGTGCAGCTAATAAAATAATTTTAACAAACTAATAACATGGAGAAGCCCTTTTGGTGGGAAAACAGTGTAGAAAGTTTGCTTACAGAGCATGATCTCAAAAGTAAATGGAGAAAAAAAAGACTTCTGAAATATAATAAAATGATGATAATTGTTTCATCAGGGCTGTATACCTATGGAAGAATCCAAGTCTCTTCCTCTCAATTTTTCTGTATTCTTCAGGCTTTTAATAATGTCACAGACGTGATTACACTGTTAAAAGAGCTCTGAGCCCAATCCATCTCAGTCCCCACCCAGTGCTGCCACCTGCAAGTCCTGTCACTCAGAGGAGCCAGCTGGCCCCTGGGGATGTTTTTCCACAACAATCTCAATATTTGGCCCCTTGGTGACTTCTGCCTCAGGAGCCCAAATCCAACCTCATTGAAAACAGATAGCAACTTTAAGTCATAGAGCTAAACTAAGTTCTGTGTATTATCCCTTGCTTTTGAGATTTTATCCCATTTTATTTTATGCAAGTCGCCGAGGCTCCATTTGTATCAAACTTCTGCCTTAGGTCCCCACTGGGACAATCATCTTCCACTGATCTGCATCCTGCTGTCGTTTCCACTGGAATTGAGTCCTTTCATCATATCCTGCTCTGAGCTTTGCCTGCGCTGAGCAGTTGGGAAGAGCTTTCTTTAATGTCAAACATTACTATCTGGCATGGCCTTTGTGGTTCTGGGTGTGGCATTATCCTTTCCTCTCTGCCCAGAGGTTCATCTCACCAATTACCTGAGCTCTAAACCATGGGCCCCCTCCTCGGTCATCTCCTCTAGGAGGAACTGAGAGATGTGAGCCGTCCGTGCCGAGGGAGCTGGTACACAGAATGAGCTCATGAGTTGATCATGAGTGCTAATTAAAGTTGGGGGTGGGGGATGCTGAGGGAGAATGCAGAGCTCAGGATCAAAAATAAACAGGCAAGAGAAAGTGAGCAGCATTGGGTTGGAGGCGGAGCTCTCAGGAAAAAAAAATAGTGGAAGCTGAGCTTTGTCCTAAGCTTCTGAAGCTGACACCCTTGGAATCCAAGCATTTCTTGAGGACTAAAGAGAGGTCCTGGGCTTTGGATCCATAAAGAGCTGGCTTTGAGTCCTGGCTCCATCCCTTACCAGCTGTGTCTAGGAGCAGGGCTCACTGTGAAGCAGGATGAGATGTGGTTGTCTCACAGCATTGTCATGAGGCTGTGCCAGCCCAAGAAGGAGGGAGTGTGCAGTGTGTGAGAGCCAAGCTGCCTGGGTCCCAGTCTGTTTCCACTTAAACACACTGTCATTTAGTTCCCTGGGCCTCAGTTTCCTCATCTATAGAATCAGGATGATGTTAGTAAGATCTACCTGGCACTGACTGAGCTGACACCTGCAAGGTGAAGGGGCCCCTATGTGCCACAAACAGACTCTTCACTCTGTGACTCAGTGCAGTGTCTGATGCATGGTAGGGATGCCTGACACTGGTTCTCCCAGGCCTAGGTCCTCCCTGACTTCCTAGCCATCTGTGAAGCACAGCATATTTGTGGATCTCTGCTCCTGGATTTCCCTGGCTCAAATCCAGCTGTCTGGTTTGACTTAGTCACAAACTCCCAGCTTCCCAAGCTAGGGGACTCGAGCTCTTGATGGCCCACCAGGAGCTTCCTGGCCTAGTTCTTATCTCCTATCCTCCTTCAACTTTGGGCAAATAATGTGGGTACATGGAAGCCCTTGCACCAGGTTGGTTAAAGCCTCAGCACTCATAACCTTCTCTCCAGAAATGGGTTCCAACTACTTCACACTTCTCACCTCCCCCCACTCCTGGGACCTACAGTGAGAGCACACACGAAGCTTGTATCTGGCTTTCCACAGTCACTTCCACCCCCAGATCTCACACAAGCAGAGTTCCCCACTGGCCCTTCCCCTGATCCCTCAGGAGAGTGGAAAAGTAAGGACTCCATCTCATCCATCCTTGCTTCTAGGGCCAGCACTGGTTCCAGCACACATCAGGGCCAGCACACATCATGTCCACCATGTTCTGCTGTGCAGGAATGGAACCAGGTGTGGCACATAATCCCAGTATCATAGACAGACCCTCCCTGCAAAGAGGAGCTATGAGGAAACCATTCTCTGTGGGAATCTGCCACAGAGAAAGGCTGGGTAAGCAAACATTCTAGAAAGACTTCCATCTCAAGCCTTTGTCTCCTTCCTGAGGCAAATAATTCTCCATTCCTTGGGGGCCTTCTTTTGGGTGTCCCACACTCTCATGGGCTTTTCTACTCCCCCAAAACATCATGTATATTTGTAGCTACCATAAATATGTTGAGCATAGAGGGGTTGGGCTCTGCAACCCCTTCTTCAGACAAGGAAACTGAATTTCAAAGGGATGAGTAGATTGTCCGTGATCACTAGTGCTATATGACTCCCAAGGCCATGGTCTTCTCACTACAGAAACCCCAAACAGTGCTCAAGGGGAGCTTGGAGGTCATTCATGAAATTGGATTCAGGAATAATAAGAGCCTTTCAGCCCATCTTGGTCACTTTGGTTATAGCATGGTATCAAGGTACTATTTTGAGGACAGGAAAAACGTCCTCAGAGTTTGCTTGGCCACTGTCAACCCCCTCATTACTAAGCTGAAACAACTGAAGAGCCAAATGATTTTCTTCCTAGCCTGCAGCCACACCCTAAGTGGCCTCTCCTCTGCACAGAACAAAATCTGGATTTCCCTAGTATTGTATCCTTCTCTCCCCCGACTGTTGAAAATCTAAGAAAGAAATGATTTTCTGACATTATGGATTAAAAACTTCATTCACTTGTCCTTTATGAGGATGCTCCTCCTGGGAAGATTTGAAGGAAATCCCCCTGATGAGGCAGACATATCATATATATTTTAAAATGTATATATTATATGTATATATATAATATTATATACATATACATATGATATATATTATATATATATTAAAAATATTCATTGAGGCTAGGAGATATTATATGTCTATTGTTACCAACCAGGGAAGATCCTGGGACACATATTCACATCCTCTATATAGTTCTCATGGAAAAAAGTCTCCTTTAATCTTTTCAACCTGAGCACAAGAGCCAGACCCTCAGTAATGGGGACTGCCTGGAAGAGACAGTACTAAAAAAGGCAGAACTCCTACAGCAATTCCTCAGATCACCTGTGCACCCCACAGGGCCTGAAGCCATTCACCTACTGTCTATATCTTGTGCAGGAAGTTCTCCACGTGGACTTCACCTTGCCTTTCTTCCTGAAATGGAATGGTAAAGAAGCAATGGCTGTGAATCTGATAGCTAATGGGTAGGAGTAGTCACTGGCTTAATTTAGATACAATTAATTACAATCCATAATTGTCTCAGCTATCATTTTCCCCAATAGCCATTGAGTCAGATTTACAGAAACTGCTTTCCATTTCAAAGGCAGGAGATATTCCAGTCTTTGGTTAATTTGAAATCAGTCATCTAAGACTAGTCAGTTAGTTGGCTGAAAAAGAAAACTAAAGACTTGAACTCAGTTCTTAGCATGAAAAGCAGATGTTGGTAATAGCCCTCCTCACCCTTCCTGAAAATCAATTTTCCTCATTAGAAAGGAAATTAATAACAATTCCAGGATGAACCTAATATAAACCACTCCCTACAAAGATTTTATTTGATCATATTCTTTCTCAGAATATAGAAAATTATATAAAAGAAAAAAAGAAATTTATCTGTATCTTTCTCTATATAGAGGGTTTGCAGCTTGGGTCAGATTTTATTGCTTTTGGCCAAAAGCCCATGATAGAATTTAGACTAAAGAGCAGATAAGCTATGATCTTCTGAGTGATTCAGGGTTACAAGGACTGAATGATTTTTGGAGCCCATCTGGAAAGATATTTAGCATTTCAAAGGCTGTTCATAAAAGGAATCATGGTATTTGCCATATTGATTTATCTAGGCCGTCTAAAATCCCTTTAGTGCTGACTTTTTTTTAAGAGTTACTGCACAGAAAGAGTGGCTCCAGAAACTGCACATATGTCTGTATCAGCAGTTACAATTCAGGCTTCTGTGGGATTGATTTCTGTGAACTGCTCAGAGCATCAAGGGAACCAGTTATACATCAAGGATAAGGGGCCACTTGGGAATTCACTGTTTTAAGAAAGGTGGTGACACCTGTTCTGGCTCCCAATGCTGAGTATGGAAAAGCTCTGGATCATTCAAAGCTCTGGATCATGCTCCATCCTTCAACCTCAAAAGAATTTCCTCCTATCCATTGGTTCCCACAATGCTGCTTGCCTTCAATGCCTCTTCTGTGCTCCTTTGCCGATGGGCCTGTTCAACTAACCCCCAAGCAACTGATGCTCATGAGAACCTTTCCAGGAAAGGACACACTCACCAACCAGACAGGAAAGCACCTTAGAGAATACCTCAGTTCACCCACCTGGAGCAGGTGAGATGCCTCGAGATGTGAAGGATCACCCATGTCACATTGCTACTTGGTGTCTCCACTCGGGTCTCCTATTATCCCTGGTCTTAACAAAACTATGACTGAGGGCTTCTTCTCTTTCTCTTTGAATTAGGCAAAGTTTTGTCCTCTTAAAGTGAATCATTTGGGCAAAAAACAAAAGTTCACTGAGACTCAATCTAGATAACTAGGTGAGCAGTCACTGGTAAAAGGCAAGCAGGTTCAAGTAATCGTTTCTTTTTTTTAATTTTAATTCTCTTTTAATAACACTGTGACAAGAAGAAAGTTTCACCTTAATGCTAATATGTCTTAATACCTCTTTAACAACTATGATTTTCTTTATAACAAAGAGTGAGTCAAGCTTTGGGCTCAGAATCCAAGAGTGTATAGATAGAATTTGATAGAAAAAGTTTTATAATCTTTCCAATGAGGCTACACTTGGCTGTATCTGAAACAACAACACAAGATGGCTCTCAGGTTTGCCCTTCATCCATCTGGGCTACCTCTAAGGGTTGACCTGTTGCAAGGAGCTGCACCTGTTTTCTCTCCTTTCCTTGCATAGTCCTGATTTCACCTTCTGTTCATTTTCTCTCCCTAAACACTCCAAGCTTAAAGTGGGAGAAGTTTGATTTGATATATTCTTCCAGACAGAAACCAGCTTGCCATATCTTTGATCTCTAAGTCTCCTTTCACTAGAGTTAGCAAATATCTAATTCCCAGAAACACAAGCCAGCAATGTAAGAACTGAAACCAAGCTTTGCTTCAGCCCTTAAATTGGTCAAGTACAAGCTGAGGTCATGAAAAGAGGGCACTTCAATTCAATCAGAGAGCCCTGGCTGGAATCCTGGCCCCAGCAGCATCCCATGGAGAGTCAAACAGAAAAAATGGAGGGAAGGGAGGAAGCTTTGCTGAGCTCCTTCTGAGGGCTGGGCACTGTGCTAGGCACTTCATGTGCTCTACTCTGTGAGGGAGACAGTGATAAGCACACACCCCAAGCCTTGGGTCTCTTTGCTTTCTGGCTTCTGATCTTTCTCTAAAGGTATAGTAACCCACTCAGCTGGTACACAGCCTGGAAACGTGGAGAAGTCACTGTGCCCCCAGTAGACATGTGACCCAGTCTCCTGAGTTTTAAAATAGATAATTTTGTCTGAGTCTTCTCAGCAGTTTCTGCAGTATTCATCCTTTGATGTCTGTAGAACTCATCTTGCTAATACACATTTTGTAAGCATTTTCCTGTCTCACCCTTCTGACTCTTGCTTCCTGGCATCAATTCTAAAATGGATTCTTTGCACCCAAGGATTTGTCTCAGTTTCTGCTTGAGGACAGATACACATTCTCTCTCTCTCTCTCTCTCTCTCTCTCTCTCTCTCTCTCTCTCACACACACACACACACACACATGCACACACACTATACTCAGCAACAGAATGAATATCTTTGTCATTTATATTTTTAGCTGCCTTTTTGGAAAGGCAGATGCTACTTAATAAAAGGCTATTTTGTCTGATGAGGCCTCAGATGGTTTGGGTGCAACATTTGAGGAGGAAAATTGGGAGTTACTGTGTAATCTGGAGTAGATGGAAGGACAGAGGTACAGAAGGACAGGAGTGGGAAGCTAATCACTAAGACAGGCCAAGGGATGACCTTAGTTAAAGCATCTGGAGGGAACTTTTGGAAAAAAGAGGAGTCAAAGAAGTTATTTGAGTAGTTTGCACTTCGGTGTTCTGTGACTCTTTCCCCTGATCCTGTCTCAACAGTATGTCCTGTTGCACTTGGAGCAGTGACTAGGTTTTGCTCTTGCATCAATGTCATGCATAGAAACTCATCCCTTTAAAGGAATTCAGGATCTCCAGGATGAAGTAGTCAAGAAGACGAAGCTCCTGCAAAATCAGAATCTGGAGCTATGTAAGATTTTCAAGGCAGGTGGGATTAGGGGTTACCTATCCTTACCAGAGCTGGAGGGGCAATGTGCTCTTCTTCCTTGTATGGCTCATCTGAAGTCCTTATAATAGAGTTAGAGGGCTCCAACTGAAGACATCGGCCTGAAGTTGGGGAATTTGGTCCGGGTTAACACAAGGGGGAACCAAGATCCAAATCTGGCACGTCTGTCTCCAAAAACTTTTGCATTACACAACAAACACCTTGGCATTCCAGAGCAAAAACATTATTAACAAGGTCAGTGTAAAGGTCACCCTAAGGATATTGTCTGTTTCCTGGGTATTTTAGGAAATGTAGTTGCTCTGAAATGGAGCATTATTTCCATGTAGTATTTCTAAGCATGACTGCTAACAATTTGGTCACTTTGAGTAGCTCCTTCTGTTCCCTGAAATTGCTCTTGATGCCTCCTCTATTAATTGCTAGAGGGGAAAATGAGAGTCATAGTGTCTAGTGACTGCAGAAATGAAGCCAAATGGCTGTTGAGACTCGATTAGTGCAAGACAGCGAGGAGCTCGCACCTCTGGTCCCATAATCTTGTTTGGACTAAACAGAATACTCCTTTTTTTAAAGTGGGTCACCAATATGCCTGACAGGTAGACTCAGGGGTCTGGCTGCTGCACACATGATATATACACATGGTAGAGGGTATATACTATCCTGCTGGCATTAGGTCACAGAGATCCTGGGTGGATCCTATCTGGATCTTTTCCATGTTAGGCTCCTGTACTCTGTGTCATCTGTCATTAGTCATGTTCCCCAGTCCCACTCACAGTATTTACTCAGATGGTCAGGAACAGGTCTCGCACATGGTAAACACACAGGTAAGAATTATAAAGAGCCACTATTCCAGACTTTTCTAATGCCTTTTTAGTATTAATTAATTGATTATTCAAAGGGGGAAAAAAAACCAAAAACTTACTATGAAGTAGTATCAATGTGAGCCAGCACTATAAGCGCCACTCATTTTACAGAGGAGAAACTGAAGGATTGCTGGATCACTGTCTGTGTTAATTTCCCATCACTGTGACAAACTATCTGAGATAGTCAACTTATAAAGAGAAAATTTTCTCTGGTCCTATGGCAAAGCAGCACACCATGGCAGTGACACAGGTAGAGCATACGTGCTTAACCCATAGCTAGGAAACAAAAGAAAGAAAGAAGATTCCAGGGTCTCACAGTATGTTTTGAGGGCATAATCCCCAGTGACTTAAGGACCTTCCACTAGGCCCAACTGTGTAAAGGTCCACAGCACCTCCCAATGGCACCATTCTGATGACCAAGTCTTTAACACATGGACCTTTGAAAGACAGTTTTCCAAACCATATCACCTTCCTTCAACTGCACAACTAGCAGAGAAATGGGTGGCAGAACTGGGATATAAGTCCAAGTGAACTGATCTGGATGCTGGATCTTAACCATTATTCCGAGATATCTCTACAAAGAAGGCATCAACAAATGGTGGATGGTGCCATGTCTGATATCCTCCCCACCATCCTGAGCATGGTTAACATTTCTAGAAGAACGTTTTTCTACCCAAATGTCGCTGTCCATTGGGCTGCTCTAATACGACACCACAGAGTGAGTGGCTTCTAAACAACAGGCTTCTATTGCCCACAGTTCTGGAGGCTGGGAAGCCCAAGACCAAGGCCCCAGCAAATTCAGTGTCTGGTAAGGACTCCTCTCTCATTTATAGATGCCACCTTCTTGCTGTGTCCTCCTATGAGCAGGGGAAAGGATCTCACTAGGGCCCCTTCATAAGGCACTAGCCCCACTCATGAGGGCCCACCCTCATGACCTAGTCACCTCCCAGAGGTCTTGCCTCCCAATCACCTTAGGGAGCAGCGTTTTAAAGTATGAACTTGGGGGAACCAAACATTCAACCATAGTGTCCAACTATTTCAGATCTGTTTAAATTC
This sequence comes from Marmota marmota marmota, assembly GCF_001458135.2. NCBI lineage: Eukaryota > Metazoa > Chordata > Mammalia > Rodentia > Sciuridae > Marmota > Marmota marmota. The sequence goes on along the minus strand of NW_026000000.1, from coordinate 7,897,716 downwards.
TCTCCTAAAAACCCCAGGAATAAGAGAGAAGATAGTGGAGGTAGGCAAGACTGAAGGCCATCAGAGGCCCTGGGGGAGAGTGTGCTGCTCCTAGTTAGGAGCAGGTAATTTCTGATCCAAAAGATCCAGAGGCCTTTGTCCTTGCTCTGGCTCAATTTTCCAGTCTCTGGAGTAGAACAACAAAAATGGATTCAAAGGGGATTCATCTCAGCAGGATAAATACCAAGAAAACCACAACTACAACATCTAAGTAAATCAAAGATAAACAGAAAATACTCAAAGAAACTAGGGAGTAAGACACATTACCTTCAAGGCACATCGATAAGACCAAACAGTTTTATTCTTCTCAATAGAAAAGATGGAAGCCAGGGGGTTTATATATTCAAAGTTCTGAAAGAAAAACTATCACAGATCCTGGATTCCATGTCTAGCAAAAATATTCTTTGAAGATAAAAGAAAAATGAAGGTATTTTCAAGTAAACAAAAATAGTTTACCACCAGTAGACAGATGACTAAAGGGAATGTCAGAGGTTTTCTTTTAACAGACGAAAATGATTCCAGATAGAAGCAGAGAGGCAAAAAAGAATGATGAGCAACAGAAAGAGAAAATATGTGTCTCTATATAAATGACTCTTGACTGTGAAAAGCAGTAATAATAATGCCACGTGGGATTTACCAAGGGTGTACAACTGAAATGCAGGATAACAGAAACACATAAGACAGGATGGCAGGTGCAACTATAGGAAAACATCCTTATGTGGTGCAGGAAGCTATAAAGAAATTTATCTAAATTAGATGCTAATAAGTCAGTGATGCATGTTGCAATCTCTAGGGAAACAATTAAAAGCAGTAAAATAATATGTAAGAAACTTGCTAATAAAGGGAAAAGAATGGAATAATTTTTTTAAATGTTTATTTATTTATTTTTTTAGTTTTTTAGGTGAACACAATACCTTTATTTTATTTTTACGTGGTGCTGAGGATCAAACTCAGTGCCTCACACATTCCAGGGAAGCATGCTACCACTTGAGCCACATCCCAAGCCCCTGGAATAATTTTTAAAATACTTAATCCAAAAGAAGGCAAAAAAGGAGGGGCAAAAGGACTATTATAAAGCTAAATAGATCTATAAATGATAGAAGTACAACCACAGTAAATATCTCCATAAAGATAAAGATCGTTGGACTGGAGGAAAAAAACTGCTATAAAATACACATGCTAGATGGTTCAGAAGAGTTAAAAGTAAAAGAATGGGCCAGGTGCAGTGGCCCATTATGGATTATGATTTCAAAGCCAGCCTCAGCAACTTAGTGAGGCCCTAAGCAACTTAGCAATACCCTATCTCTAAATAAAATATAAAAAGGACTGGGATGTGGCTCAATGATAAAGTGTCCCTGGGTTTAATCTCTGGGAAAAAAATAGTTTTTTATGAAAAGTTTACATACTATATGATACCAAAGATGTGACATTTGGGAAAAGGCAAAACTATGGAGTCAGTAAAAGAAAAAAAAAAGAAAGAAAAAAATGTGATTGCCAGGATTTATTGGTGAGTGGGGATAAATATGTAGAGCCCAGGGTACTTTTAAGACAATGAAACTATTCTGTGATACTTCAGTGGTGGATGTGTATCATTAGACACTTGTCAAAACCCATAGAATATGAACACTAAGAGTGACCCCTAAATGATAATAGAATGTTGAAAAACAGTGCAGACTGACAAAAAATAAAAAAGAGAGAGAGAGAGAGAGAAAGTAATGTAAACCATAGTCTCTGAGTGACAATGATGTGTCACTGAAGTTCAGTAACAAATGTCCAGGTTGTTGTTGATAATTGTAATACATCCCACTCTGGTGGGGAATGTTGATAATGCATGTGTGGGCAGAGGGGTCATGAGGGAAATCACCTTCCCTTCTCCATTTTTACTGTGCAACCAAAGTTTCTCTTAAATAAAAAACAAAACCCTATTTTAAGCAAAAAAGTAAAAGTATAGAATATGCTATGTTGTGCAAACACTAAACAAAAGAAAGTCAAAGTGGCTGTATTAAGATCAGCGTTGGGGTAAGAAGCATTATTAGAAATAAAGAGGGCCTTTTTCTAATAAGAATAGTGCCAACAAGCAGATAAAATAGTCCCAAAATTCTATACCTAACAACATAGTTTAAAAATATATATAAGAATAATTTAAAAATTGAAAAAGATATAGACCAATCCATGATCATAGTGGGAGATTTTAAGACCTTTCTCTCAGTAACTGACAAAACAAGTAAATAATAAAGCAGCAAGAAAAGAGAAGGCTTGGATGACACAGGTAAAATTAAATTTGTGTTTTATTGCATATCCCAGGAATGATAAATAAATAAATCTGAACATACTGATATTGAATCTGCATGTAAAATGTGTCAATGATGCATTTGAACGAGCATCCACCTCACATTAACATTAACATCAAGTTTTACAGAATTAAGGATAAAAGGGATTTTTAAATTACATACTCATTTTGATCCTCAACATTTTTTCTTTAGGAGCAGAATGCCTGGGGAAGGGGAGAGATTTATTGGGCAACTATTAGATGCCATTATATGTGGGAAAGTTGACTTTGAGAGGAAAGCTGTCTTTCCTGAGGACACATGGCTAATACGTGTGTAGGCAGATATGACAGATTCTAAAGCCTCCTTGCCCTCTCCTGAACCAGGCATGATCATGACTGTCATCATTGAGCTCTGCAGCAGATACAGTATCAGGGGCTTCACATTCATTGTCAATCTAGTCCTCACAACAGTTCCATGTGGGATGGAGTCTAGTTATCACATGGTGGAGCCAAGGGCCAGGGCTATTACTGATTGCTCAAATCAGACAGCAATCAGTATAGGGTCTGAATTTTAACCCATGTCTCAATGATGCTATGACCCACACTCAGAAGCAGGCCCTTATCTTGCCATCCCTACAGATCTAGGACTCCAGAGCAACATGATTGATTTATTCCCCAGAAGTACAGTGTCCAGTGGAAAGGGGACTGGTGTATGGGACAGATTCCAGCTAGGACTGGGGAGCCAGGACTAGAACCTCAAGGGTTCAGCATTTCATATCTGATGTCCACCCCCAACTTTGAGGCTCTGAGAATCTTCCTACAAGTCCTTCTCTGCAGTGAAGCATTATTTCTGGGGTCATCAATTCTTAGCTCACTTTGCAATAAATAGTCCATTCTCATCTCTGCCTGTCCTCCTTGGTGGAGCTGCTGTGGGGCTCCCTGTCACCTCATGCAGGTGACTTCCTTCTATCATAATACAAAGTCCCTTCAGGATCCCACAGTTCTGTGCCCTTCCTGCAGGTATGAACAGGCTGAGAGTAGGTCTCAGAGTGGCCAGTGAGGGAAGAACTTGATGGCCAAACTATCATAGTGATGGTCAGCCAGACAGGCTGGTGGGCTCAGATAGGATTCCAGAGGAACACAGATCTTGGGACATGCAGGTGCAAAAGATCAACTCAGCACCCAGAGCAGATGGGCAGGAAACCCTGTGTGAGTTTGAGGTTCCGACTACTCTGCCCATCCTTGGCACCTCCCCCTGCCCTCCAGGGTGCTATCTATTGTGTCAAGAATGTCCTCTGCTCATAGCACTTGTGCATTGACTCCCTAACATGCTGGATGCCCCCATGAAACTCACTGCCTTTTCCTTCTTCCTTGCTTATTCAATGGAATGGGTGATGAATCTGCCTAGCCAGACTTTCTGGCCACATCTGACATAATGTGCTCACCGGAATGGCTATCATCTCCCCACTTAGAATCATGAACTAACAGTGAGCACCATGAACTGCGGTTGCTGCCTTGCTGAGTGACTCCAGGAAGGCCAATGTCCTGTGAGCTCCAGTGTAATAAGGTGACATCTAGAAGAAGGACCTTCTAGTCTTAAGATTAGATGGCTGTATTAATCTTTTTTTTCTCTCTCTAACAAAATACCTAAGGCTGAGTACTATATAAAAAAGATATTACTTAACACACAGTTCTTGAGACACAAGAGCAGAGTATCAGTTTCTCATCTGTTCTAGTGAGACCCCCTAGCAGATGGCCATTGGGGCAGGAGTGCACACATCAGGAAGAGATCATGCAATGAGACAGGAAACTGGAGAGATTCTGGGGCCAGGTTCACTGTTTTATAACAATTCCACCGTGAGAACTAACTCACTCAGAGAAACCTCCATATTCCCTTCTTGGGGCACATCCCAATGACCTAATTACTTTTCACTAGGCCCCACCTCTTAAAGGTTCTATCACCTCTTAATCCCACCACACTGGGGACCCACACTTTTGGGGGAACAAACAATATTCACAACCATAGCAGTGACCAATAAAATATTACCATGAAAACATACTTGATATGTCATGGTAATATAGACTTCATCCCCAAGGATCTACTGAAACTTACCATTCATTTACCTATTGTTATAGCTTGTTTCAACTCTTATTTATATTTTTTATTAAATTATTTATTTATTCTAATTTGTTATACATGGTGGCAGAATGCAATTCATTTTTATATATTACCACAATATATAAGGAGTAGCAATGTATCAAACGTAACAACAAATTATTATTTAGTTTGCCTCTGACATAAATACCTATGTTTATTTTTCCAAAGAAAAGGAATATTTTCCTACCTAAATAACTACTAGCAATTATAAATTTTTCCAAAAAAATTGCTAAACTTATTATCAATAAAACACTATTAACTTAAAAAAAATACTTTTTAAGCCTCTGCCAGCTCCCAGCCAGAGCTCCCTCCATACAGCACAGGCTATGAGCAGAACACCTAGGGCCATGTGGATTTAAGTTACTGAATGGCACACTCAGGGGCCAGGGTGCAGCCAGGTACTCATTCAGAGTCATCTTCATTTAGCAACTCTATGTCAAATCAGTCCATACCCAAACCCTCTCCTTGAGCTCAGCTTGGTCTCCCATACAGCTGTTCCTCAGCTCTGTCCAATCCTCCTTCTCTCCAACTTAGGAGAGCATTGCATCTGGGGGATCCCTTCCATTTTTAGCAGCTCAACATCTCTGTTGTCTTGCTGACCAAGACTTTCTTCCTGCTGAGTGTTATGTAGGTGTGGAAATCCACCAGTTACTGCTGGTTCATTAAATTCTAGTTCTACCACCGCAACATGGCATGCAAAAGTTTTCCAAACATGCATAACCCCCTATGGAACTTCTTACAAGATTCATTTTCTGGACATATTACCAAACCCACCAAAGCCTCCTGTGTCCCCTTTTCAGTCCTGGACATCACTACCTAGGCAATATTCTGCCTCTCACCTGGCAGCTATAGAGGAAACCTGGTGTAGTATAGACTTGGCAGCCAGCATCTTCAGTGCACTAGAAAACTTAACAGTCAAGTCCTGTGGCACTCTATGAGAGAGGCAGATGAAGCTCCTCTTTAAAGGTCAGTAAGCAAGGACTCAGCCACTAACTAGGTCAGCAGTGGGTGTGCTCTTGAGTTCTGATCTTTCCACCAATTCTAGCCCACTACATAAGATTGAGCAGGATCATATAAAACTTCTCTGTATCATCCCAATTTAATATATATGCTGAGTAAATGACATTGCTCAAGTGCTTAATTCCTAGAAGATGCTTTACAGAGTATCAAAGATAAAGTACTCAGTATTGAAGTATTAATTTTCAAATAATAGCAGGCTGTTGGCCCCAGTACGTGTGGGTGCTACCTCCATGGATATAACCAACCACAAATGGAAAATATTGAAAAAAAATTGTGTCTGTACTGATGTGTAAACTTTTGCTTGCCATTATTTGCTAAACAATACAGTATAACAATAATTTCTATAGCATTTACATTGTATTATAACTAATGGGGATATAGTTTAAAATATCCTGGAGTGTGTACAAAGATTATATAAAATGCAATGCCACACTGTATAAGACTTGAGCATCTATGGATTTGAGTATCTTCAAGGGGTCCTGAAACCAATCTAACAAGAACATCCAGAAACAACTGTTAGAGAGACAGAGAGTGCACCTGAGGGAGAGTGCCAGGTTTCAGTTCTCGCAACTAAAAGGCTCAGGGGTTACTCCAGTTGAACTTGGCTAACTGGGCTACACAAAATAACCACACAAGAGACACAAATACCTTTTTCTTTGGGGTCGCTGTGACAGCTCCTCTGACCTTAAGGGTCTGCAGAGAGAGAGAGAGAGAGAGAGAGAGAGAGAGCACTGCTGACCCCTTTGTTGAGGAGAAGTTATTTAAATGAGGCAAGGGGTCAGGTTTCGGGGGGCTGAGTCTATTTTCATGATGTGTCCACTGTCAGCAGGTTGACTGACACCTGGGTAGGCCACACCCAAGGGCACAGGAAGAGAAGGGGACACACACAAGGCACTTCCATGGAAGATTCTATCCTAAACAGGGCAAGGGGTTATATTACAAAGGAACAGGTGAGCATAGCTTCACCCATGGGGCTGTAGCAAGACACACCCATGCACAAGACACTGACCCAAGAAGGGTGGGGAAAGCTCTGCCACATTTCTGCAACTGAGCGCCTCAGCACCCAGCCGGGGAGTGTGACTCAGTCACGTGTAAGGTTGGTCTTCCACAGAAGAGAGTAAGGATTATTGTGGACGTGGTGATGAGGTACAAGTACAGGTGAGAGAGGGAGAGCTGACTTGTAGCACAGTAACAAGAAAGATGAGGGCTGGTTGAGTGCCAAGAAGGAACAGCACTGGTCTGAGTGAGTGGAAGATGGAAGCCATTTACTTTGAACAGAAACCTGGGAAGAGAAACAGTGTGGCAATTTTCTGTTTAATGTGGGCCAATGCTCTCTGCACCTCTAAGCCATTTTGGCAGAGCTCACAAGAAGACTTCAGGTCCCCAACAAAGATTCAGGGGCCATCAGACTATTAGAGAAGATTGTCCCATGCAATGAGCACATATAGAAAGAGGAAACGAAGCTGAACTTATCCTAGACTTTCACATGGCCTGGGCTGGCCCTGTGCTGAGCAGAAGCAGGGACATGGAATCAGGGTCCCACAAGAGACATATATGCAGCCAAGGTTACACTCAGATGCTCAGCTCTGCCCAGTGCCTTCTAAGCAGAGGGGTTCTCTCCACTCCAGAGAAAAAACCATGGGCTGGACCACAAAATCGAAGCAGCTGCCCCTCTCAGAGGGATAGAAGGATTTATGACCCCGTGCAACAAGATTGACTAGAGCTTTGGATACCCAGAATGGGTACAAGCTGGGACCTCATGTCCTCCCTGAGCCATTTGCCACACAGTGTCTCTGGACACTGCCTAGATATACTCAGTATGATAAAGTTCTAGACCGACAAGCCTGGGCTCAGTATTATATGCTTCAGGAGAATGTTCTAGAAGCTCAGCAACTACAGTCTAGGATGAACAGACAGTGCATGGAACCATTAGCTTCCAGGGAAGATGGCCATATGGAAAGGACAATTTGCCCCAATACTGCTGCTGGGAGAGACAGCCTAGCCATTTGTGACTAGGCTGAGTGCTGGGACCCATTCCCACTGGAGAGATCAGCCTCAATCCTCTACCCAGCCTCCCCAACTTTCTCAGGAAATAACTTTTCAGATGGCCAAGGAGTCATTTTCCAAAATGCATGGAACACCAGGTAGCATGGATGGACCGACCTGCTGAGCTTCGGAGAGAGCAGCTCCTCCTCCCGCTACAAGAGCAAAGTCATTTGGTTTAAAATCCTCATAAAAGCAGCAATGCTCATTTCCTATATTGGGTTGTATTTCCTAATTACTGTCCCAAAGGAAAACCCAGGGAGAAGCCAGGCCCATGGTCTTCGTTTGCACATTTAAATAAAGTGTGATTAAAAAGCACACCCTGTACATTTCCTGAATCACTCACCTTTCTGTGGACGGTTCTCAGGAACACAAAATGGAAATGCTTGAAAAACTTATTACTTCAGCTTGAAAGTAATTGCCACTTATTTTGTTTATAAGGCAAACTCTACTAGTGACATCAGATAAGACTTAACTGCATCCTGTTTTGATGCTAACTAATATTTGCCCTAATACTAAGCATAAATAAGTAGGAATTTCTCCTGAGACACCACAGATATTACATCTTTAATGGGACCTAATAGTCAGAGGCAAGCCAATTGCCCTGCTGTGGGATTATAATTATGTGCGCTCTTTTCCCCCCTTTTAAATTTCATGAACAGAGAGGAGCACTTGAAGCCATTAAGCTTTCTCTAGAAACGTGGGGTAAAAATAAAACTATTCATGTGCAAGCTCCACCGTCATCCATTCCGGAAGGTGACGGCATTCTGAACGCTCCCTCAAATGCACTGCCTTCTCTAAGGCTCCTGGGTAAGAGGCTGAGGCCACAGGCAGGAGGCTGGGCAGCTGGAAGGAGCCACGCCCCCACCAAAGCGGAAGTCCAGTCTTAGGTAGCCCTGCTACTAGAGGCGTGTTGAGCAGCCTCAGGTCTTTGAGTTTGACCCACCGGCTTGTGGGAAAAGTAAAGATAGGATTGAATCCGGAGTAAGTTTATATCAGGTTTGTGTCAAGAGAGCCTTAGACTGCAAGAGCCTGTCAGGAACTCATGAGAAGCCACCTTCCTAGGATTGGCCCCACCCCAGTGAGAGCTACCAGCCCAGAATGAGCCTTCTCTAACAGCAGCTCTCCTCTCAAAGGACCTGTTGAACGCACAAGTCTTTCTAGACACCTTTTTTTGGTTTGTTTGTTTTTATTTTTTGCTGTTTATGCTGCTAAATAGGGCCTTGCCCTTTTTTAGAATGTTTAGAATTTTCTAACACAGAAAAATACAAAGGAAAGAAAAACTCATTGACCCATAGTTCAGACCCTAGAACTATCTGTGACTTTTTTGGCATATTTCTTCTTCATCTGTTTTTGTGCTCACATACTTTTTAAAAATAATTGCACAAGTAGTATGTTAATTAATTATCCTCACTTTACCCATTTTTACTCTCTTATGACTTTTGTGTTGCCTCCAACACATTTTTATAGTTACATACCAGTCAGCTGTCTATAGCCACGCATTCCACCTATGGATTCAACCAACTGTGGATTGAAAACATTTGAAACTAGGTGCAGAGGCACACACACCTGTAATCCCAGCTACTAGGGAGACTGAGGCAGGAGGATTGCAAGTACAAGGGCAGCCTCAGTAACCTAGCGAGACTCTGTATGAAAATAAAATCTGGAAAAAAGCTAGGGATGTAGCTCAGTGGTAAAGTGTCCTTGGGTTCAATCCCCCATACTGGAAATTTTTTTTTTATTCTTACCAAACATATACAGACTTTCTTGTCATTATTCCTACATAGTTCAGCATAACAACAATTTATATAGCATCTACATTGCATTAGATATTATTAATCATCTAGAGATGATATAAAGTCTACAGGAGGGTTGCAGAGGCTGTATGCAAACACTACACCATAGAAGGAACTTGAATATTCCATAGTTCTGAATCCCCTGCAGATACTGAAACTGTATAATAGGTACATATATATTCATAAAAAAATAAATAATATCATTAGTAAATTTTTCTGTTTTCATGACTGGCATGCAAATGGGTTTTTTGTACCTTGATTTTTTTCACTCAACATTAGGGTTTGGAGACTTACACACATTGACCCAGTGAGCCTCGAATCTGTGCTTCTTGCCTGCTGTATGATCTGCTTATGTTCCCAGTGAGTAAATTGAAATTATCCCTGCACACACACTGATGCTTCCTACAAGGTGTTACTGTTCATTATCACAAACATTGCTACCAAGAATGTCCCAGCCATCTCTCCTGGTTTTTACCCTTAAACTAACACATCAAATCGTTTTTGTCTTTAAGGCCATGAAAGCCACAACCCTGAGAAAAGTAATTGTCCCACCGGAGCTGATACCTAAAGTGAAATTGTTGAGTGATGGGATATGTGCCTTTTAAATCCCTTCTCTTCTATAAAGGGATTTAACTGGCCACACACATTCCCAAAATAAACCCCACAGAGTTTGGAAACTTCCACTGTGCTCTCAGGGGGAATTAGTCAAGGAGATATCTGAGAAAAGAGATTAAAAACCTTTCGTGTGGATAATGTCATCTGGCCCCCACTTACTAGTGGTATGGGTATGAAATTTCACTGCTATGTATTTACATTTTAATTATAAGTACATTGTAACCTTACACAGTGTGGAAATAGATGAAATGCCATTCCTATGGATTTAGAAAATCATGGTTTCATCATGTCCAGGCAATTAATCTTTTTGAAAAAATCAATTCACTTTTAATTGACACAGAAATTGTACATATTCATGTACAGTGTAGCATTTGAAGACACATATACAATGCAATGATCAGATCAAGGTAACTAGCATATATGTCACCTCAGACATATATCATTTATTTGTGTTAGGATGTTTAAAATCCTCTCTACCAACTATTTTGAAATATTTAGCTAATTGTTGTTGGCCATGGTTTTCCTACTAAGGCAATATGTCATGACAAAAATAATCAATGGCTGCAAATCTGTATGGTGAAAAATTGATAGGGATTTTCATGATAACAGGAGCTGACATCTCCTGAGCCCACTGATCAGCCATTACTTAGAGTGGGGCCGGCAGATACCATGCTTCTTATGATATCATTCAATAAGAACAAAACACCATCTACCTAGAAAGAGTTTTTTCCGAAACAAAATAAAGTTGACCCTAACCTTGAGCAAGTGCTAAGTCCAATTCCCCATTAAAGGAAGTCTGCAGGCTACTAAAACTTGTTAAGCAACATCATTTAGATAAAATCAGATAAATCCAGAATATGGAAAATTCTACAAAACAATTTAGTTCTTTCACACATAAATAGCTTGAAAAGGGGGTGTTAGTATAGTCTATTTAAATAGCTTTAAGACTTATTACCCAGCAAAAAAGTGCAAAATTATTTAGATTCTAATTAGAACAAATGAACAGTAAGTAAAATCAAGGAAAACTGAACATAAAGGATTGACATGTTAAGAAATTATAGTTAGTAGCCAACACTGTGATTGTGATTAAATCCAAATTTCCTAACTTACTTTCAAAAGAAGAAAAAAGAGCACAAGAACAAAAATTCATACCATCTGCAATTAAAAGTCTGACACTGTCCAAATTTCAAATGATATGGTGAAGCAAATAAATACAATTTGAGAATGGAAGCTAAATTTATTATGATCACAGAAAAACAGTTACAAATAGGGAAAGTAAGAAGTATAAATGAGCCTATGGTGTTGGATTAAAAATGAGAGATACCTGTATAAATTTATGGATATATTTTTCTATATATAAATGATAACTAAGTAGATGCATAGACATGCATATTTATGGGTACAAAGACATATTAGCATGAAACAATGATACCTTACCAGCAAGAAGCACAATTAGCACCCAGATTTAATATCTAAATACCCTCTCTACTCAGAGAAGCCATTAATGCTTGGTAAAACTAGCTGGTTCCAGGGCTGAAGTATGGAATTTACAAGATGATACTGGAACATTTTTTGCTAGAAAGTGCTCAAAAATCTATGGAGACATGTCTACAGGACAGTCAATTCAGCCTAAAGGGCTCTCAGTGACCAAATCTGGGACAATTAAAACATCAAAATAAATAATTGAAGTAATAGATAATAACCTATTGAATCCATCCTAATGTCAATAAATCATTCATAAGAAAGGAAAAACCCTTCCGTACAATAGAAAGACAACTAACAAAAATAGGAGAAAATTTGAAATCAGAAAAATCACCACTTAACAATAACCATGACAACTTCGTTCAGAAAGGAATCATCAATTGATGCTTAAAACAAGTGGGGAAAAGTTTGAGGACTAACAAGATATTTAAAGACTCAGGAAAAAATAGTACTTTATGGTTGCTTAACTGAGTAAGGCTAACATCACTGGTAATGGTACAAATTCAAACATGTGCCTCCTGATACAATGCACTGAAAAGAACACACTATCACTTCTGCAATATTCATAGCAAATACTTTATCCTAAAGCTAATTGTGATGAAAGCTAATTGTGATCAGAAATCACAAACTGAGGAACATTCTCTGAAGTAATTGTCCTATGCTATTCAAAAATGTCAATGTCATGGAAGACAAAGGAGGACTGAGGAATGCATTATTCCTAACTAGAAGTAGCTAAAGAGGCATAGCCACTGAACACAATATAGGATTTAGAATTTTTAACTATAAAAATACTATCAGGTAAAGTCTGTAAATGAAATAATAGTATTATAATACAGGCCAGCCACAAAATTTGTAGAGCCCAGGGCAAAATGAAAATGTCAGCCCCTTGTTCAAAATTATTAAGAGTTTCAAGATGTTAACTGCAGAGTTTTAAGCCAAGCAAAGAGTGCTTATGAGTGTGAGGTCATGTGCAACTGAGCAGGTCACATGCCTATGACTGTATATAAGGTTAATATCCTAGTTGTAACCATTAGATTCTAGCTATGCAAGAGAATATCTGGGAATTATATACATTGTCATGTTTTGGGGTAAAGGGACAGCATGTCTACAATTTTTCAAATGGTGTAATAATCAATTTTAATTGCTGTGATCAAAATACCTGACAACAACAACTTAGAAGAGAAAATATGTATTTTGTCTCATGGTTTCAAAGAATTCAGCTCCTAGCAAACTCCAAGGCAGAAACATCATGGGAAAAGTGCCTGATGGAGTAATGCTGCTCAGCTCATGGAAGCTGGAAAACATAGAGGGACCAGGAGAAAGATGAGCCCTTCCAGAGACCCACCTCATGGCAGTCCATTCAGCTATCAATGGATTAATCCATCCATGGACCTTTGATGAGGTCAGAGCCCATATGACCCAAACATTGCCTACAAGCCCCTCTTCTGAATGTTGCTGCCCTGGGGACAATGCTTTCAATACATGAGCTTTTGGGGGGATATTTCAGATCTAAACCATAATAGATGGTTCAGAAAAAAAAATAACACATGGAGGGGCAGTAAATACAGCAAATAAGATATCATATTAATATTTGAAGATTCTAGAAAAAGAGTATTCAGGAATTCTCTTCACTATTCTAATTTTTTTTTCTTTTTTAATTGGTACCAGGGATTGAACACACCCAGAGTGCTTAACCACTAAGCCACATCCCCTTCCTTTTATTTATTTATTTATTTATTTTTATTTTTATTTTGAGATAGGGTCTTGCTAAATTGCTGAGGCTGGCTTTGAACTCTCAATCACTGTCCTCCTGCCTCAGCCTCCTGAGCAACTGTGATGACAGGTGTGGCCACTCTCTAGCTTTTCTGTAAGTCTGAAATTTTATAAGAAGTTTTCAAAATTACACATGAGAAAAATTATTCATTTTGTGACTACTGAATGTTGTTTAGGCTTTTTTTAGAAAGAAATATATTAGATGCTTTTAAATATATATGAAGCAGATATTGCAAAAAGTAATTATGCAATCTGAAGGGTGGGTTTATTAAAGTTTGTTACCTTGTTTGCCCCATGTGTATTTGAATTTTTTCAGAATAAAAAGTTTTTTCAAGTCATTGTTAATTCCATCTGCCTGTCACCAACATTTTTGTGGACTCCCTTCAAGTCTTGATGCATATATTTTATGTTATACACACCATTTAAATCCTGCCCATTTTGCTTTTTATGTTGCCAGAGTCTTCAAAATTGTCTCTTCAGCGGCTGAATATTAGTTCATCTGCCATAAAATATGCTAAGGCATCCTCTCATTGTTGAAGTTATAGCTTGCTTATCTAGTCACTCAAGTGTATAGCTCTTTCCCCATTTGTAATCTTTTGTCAGGAAAGATTTCCAGGTGTGGTATTTCTGGATCACAGACATGATCCTGTTCATGAATCTTGAAATATTTTTCCAAATTGCTTTCCAGAAAGTAGTAACGATTTACACCATCTGAGACTAAACTTTGGGAGTTAGCATTAATTTTTTAACTGGTTGTATTGCATCCATCTCTCTGATTCCCCTTTTGTGAGTTATTCTGTCTCTACACCTCTGTTGGGGGGTTAATGCTTTTCAAAAACCTGCATGAGGTCTTTGAGAAATAAAGATATTACATCTCACATCACGTTTTCCTCCAATGTTTTCCTGAAAAAAAAAAACAATTTAAATGGAAAGAGAATGTACAGCGGCATTCTAATAACTAGATGATTGTTATGCACGCCACCGCTCACATTCTAAGAAGAGCTCCATGTCCTGGCGAGGCCATTGTTTATTCAGAAAACAAAGTAGTTGTGTTTATCTAGAACATAAAATATTATGAAAGACCTCTCTCTTGAGATAATTGCTAAAAAAAAAATACAAGAAAGACTGAAGGCCTGGGCTATGTTTTCATGTGAAATAACTAGCTTTTAAAAATGGCTGATTTGGTCTTCATCCTGTTTTCTTTTCAATCTATTAGTAACAATAGACCATTACGGTAGCCAAATAAACCAGATCCACAGGAGAAAAAAGTGATGATGCTTTTTTTTACATTGTATTTTCAGGGTAGTTGTGTTTCTTCAGGGTGGTATGTTTCCAAATAACTCAACCTGGATCTGACAGAAAGAGCACCCAGATGGGATCTGACACCCACATTATCCCAATATGCATTAGTGTTGGTCAAGTAGGAAACTGATGGATAGGCCAGACTACAGACCACCACCCAGTAGATGGCACTCCCCAGCCTGTCACTTAGGTCTCCTACTAGGCCATGCCTCTTCTTCCTTATTTCTTATCTCTTCAATACTTATTAGATAACTGTATTAATCAGCTTTTCATTACTGTGACAAAATACCTGAGAAAAATAATTTAAAAGGAAGAACAATTTATTTTTGCTCACTAATTCAGAGGTTTCAGTCCATGGCTCTGCCATTTCTGGGCCATTATCAGACAGAATTCATGGCATGGCTGCTCATTTCTTGTTGGCCAGCAAGCTGAGAGAGAGAGAGAGGAAGGGACTGGGGACAAAATAAACCTTTCAAAGACACACCCCTAGTGACCTACTTTCTCTTCCACCTCCTGAAGTTTCCACCACCTCCCAATAGCACCACCAGCTGGTGACCAAACCTTCAACCCATGAATCTTTGGGGGATATTACAGACCCACTGTGCACTAATATGTAACAAAGTTAGTGCCATTAGCTAGAGAAGAGCTTTCATCTGTCACTGTCTTCTAAGGATGTCTTGATGGGCAGACGGAGAGGCTCCTCATGACCAGCAATTCCTTGACCTTCTCTGGCTTCTCCACTAACAACAGGGCATTCGGGAGACAGTAGCAAACTTCTGCCACCTAGATCACAATGTTGATTCTGGCTAGAGTCAGCTAAAAACAGTGCTGAGAGTTTCCTGAGCACCAGGAACAGGACTGGGCACTACGTTTTGCTAGGACCCCTCATGCTGGTTTGCTCAGATACAGTATCTGTATTCACCCCTCGGCAGCTGTGAGAAACGCTCAGCACCTCCTCACACACACACCCTGGAAGCATTTGATGAGATGCATGGAGTCAGTGGTTCATGTCATACAAGACACAGAACATCGGGTGACAACTTTCTATTTGTCATGTCTCTTCTTCAGATCTCCTGTTTCCCCACCCCACGCCCCTCCCAGGGTTCAGCAATTGCAGCCACCTGTTTTTATGGCTTCAGCATGCTCATTCATTTGTATCTTGTCTGGGGCTGCTGTTGAGCTACAATGTAGAGATGAGTAGCCATGAGAGGAAAACTTAATGGCCCACAAAGCCTAAAATATTTATTATCTGGCCCTTTAAGATAATGTTGCCAACCTCAGCTCTAAATCTCCCCTAGCATTAGCTCCACTTCTAGATTTTCCTCCGGACCACTCAATTTGCCACCTCTCTCTTACTAAGGAGAGCGATTTACCATATTCCAATTTCTCCCTTTAGACGTACACACCTAAATCAACCCTACATTCAAGCCTTGACCTTCTCCAGCTTCTCAAGCCTATGGAAGCCCTTAGGCAGAGCATGAAAATTGCATTCAGCAACACAAGACTTTCCAGGGAGCATCCCCAGGCTTCAGGAGGCAGTGGTGAGGGGAAAATCAAAGAGAACACTTGAGTCAGATGCCACCTACATTACTGCATCTTATCTGTTTAGAGACTGGCTTGGACCTTCTGGAGAATTTGTGATGTCTAATGCAAGAGAATCTGAACCCAGACTCCCCTCAGCCTCTCTAACATTGGCAGAATGGTTGTGGCTGTCTTGAGGCATGGAAGGAGGTCTGGGGAGGCCAGGCTGGGATGCAGGAGAGGCAAAAACCTAAAACAAGTAGGGGAAAGGATAGAGGAGGGAGTTGGCTATGGGGATTCTGCAAATTCAAGGGATTCTAGCTCTACCTAGCTAACTGAGTGCAGGCTCTAGGTGAGATGATCTCTGAGGGAAATAGGTGAGAGGAGAAATACCCCTATTACTACCTGGAATCTTGAATTTTCTCGTCAAAATGAGCAGAATTTGACCACAGCCAAATACTCTCTCCCAGGTTTTATTATCAAAAAATAGGAAAAGATGCTTGGCATCATTGGCCATCACGGAAATGCAGGACTAAAACCACAACGCAGCAGCAAACTTCACACTCATGAGGGTGGCTAGAAACCATCAGAGAATAACAAGTGTTGGCAAGGATGTAGAAAAAATGGAATCCCCGTGCACAGCTGGAAGGAAGGTAAATGGAGAAGTCACTTTGGAAAACAGAGTGGCAGTTCCTCAAATGATGAAACTTAGAATGACAATGTGACTCAGTAATTCCACTCCTAGTTTTACACCCAACAGAAATAAAAACATAAGTTACACAAGAAACTTGTACACAGGTGTTCAGAGTAGCATTGTTCATAGTAGCCCAAAAGTGGAAACAACCCAAATGACCATCAACTGAGGAATGAAGAAATAAAATCTGATCTGTCTATACAGTGGAATATTATTTTCCCATGAAAAGCAATGAAGTATTCCATACTATATGAACGAAACTTGGAGACATGCTAAGTAGAAGAAACCTGTCACAAAAGACCACATATTACATGATTCCATTCAGAGCAAAGTCCTGTGGGTATAGCTACTGCAATAGAAAGTAAGTTAGTAGTTTCTTAGGGTAGGAAACGTGGACAGGGATAGAAGGCAGCAGTTAAATATAAGGGTTTCATTCTGAGGATGGTGAAAATGATCTACAATTGTGATGATGGTTACACGTGTATATGCTAAAAACTACTAAACTGCACAGCTTAAATGGGTGTATTATAGTGAATTATCTCAATAAAGGTAGTTAAACAAGCAGATAAAACAGGCACACATATAGATGGGAGAGAGAGGTGGTATATATGTGACTAACAAAGTTGAAAGACAATAAGCCATCTGCAGTGGTTATCTGTAATGGAAACATAAATAGGGAAGGGGTCATGGTTTAGATGTGGTGTCTCCCAAAAGCTCACATGCGAGACAATGCAAGAAAGTTGAGAGGAGAAACGATTGGGTTACAAGAACCTTAACACAATCAGTGAATTAATCACCTGATGGGATTAATTGCAATTAACTGAAGGTAGGTTGGGTGTGGCTGGAGGAGGTGGGGCATTGGGGGTGTGGCTTTGGAGTATGTATTTGTGTCTGACAAGTCTCTCTCTCTCTCTCTCTCTCTCTCTCTCTCTCTCTCTCCTTTCTGATCATCATGTGAGCTGCTTCCCTCCTCCACACTGCCGCCATGATGTCCTGCCCTGCCTTGAGCCCTGAGGCATGCATCCTGCTCTCTGTGGATTGAGGCCTCTGAAACTGTGAGACCCCAATAAACTTTTCATCATCTACAGTTGTTCTGCCCAAGTCCTTTAGTCACAGCAGCAAAAAAAAAAAAAAAAAAATGCTGACTAAAACAGAAGACTTTTTTTCACTGTGACTGTAACTGGTTTTGTTTCCCTCAAGTTTGTGTCTGAGAACAAAATCTAGGGATGAGAAGTCTTAAGCATCCACATTCCAAAGACTTGCCAAGAGTGGTCAGCAGCTCCTTCCTCAGAGCTGATGAAATTTGCAGACTCATCCAATAACTAGTTCTGATGGTCAATTTTATATGTCAATTTGGCTGAGCCATGAAGATCCAGATATGTGGTCAAACATTCTTCTAGGAGGGGGCTATTTTGAGATGAGATTTACATTTAAGTTAGTGGACTTTGGGTTAAGCAAATTGTCCTCCATACTGTGGGTGGCCCTTATCCAATCAGTTGAAGCCCTGCATCCAACAAAATAATTGACCACCCTAAACAAGAAGGAATTCTGCCTGCAAATGACCTTTGGACTGGAAGTACATCTTCAGCTATTTCTGGGTCTCTAGCCTGCTAGCCCAACCTGCAGGTTTTTGATGTGTCAGATTTCATAATTGCATGAGACAATTCCTTAAAACCTCAGTTTCTCCTGTCTCTCTCCCTTCCTCCCTCCCTCCCTCCCTCCTTCTCCCTCCCTTTCTCCCCCCACCCCCTTCTCTATTTCTATTTCTATCTCTATCTCTGATCATGTGCTGTGTAGGACACTTCACTCAGTGATGGACCATATATGATGATTATTTCATAAAATTATATCACTTAATGACATCATAGCCATCTTAATTTGTGTAACTCTATGATATCCACACAATGATGAAATTGTTGCATGATTTCTCAGAATGTATCCCCATCATTAAAAGAAGCATGACTGTATAAAAACACCACACACACACACACACACACACACACACCACATGCCCTTTTGGTCCTGTTTCTCTAGACATGCTAACTAATACACTAACCCTCATGCCAGCCTACCTTCAGCTCCATGAATGTCTATATAAGTAGACAACCAGGTCTGGAGAGGAGGAAGATGTGACTCATTGTCCTTGGGAGGAATCTTCACCCTCCCTAGGGGAAAGTTCCTTCCTCCATCTTCCAAGCCAAGTGATGGGAACTCCATGAGACTTAGGTGCTTACTAAACAGACTGGTCCCTTATTCCCTGATTGATTGGTCACCTACCTGGGCTTGTTCACCTCTTCTACATCTTGCTTGGGGAGAGAAAATAAAATAGAAAGATGTGATGGCCAAGAGTGAGGATGGTGGCCAAGGAGCCCATACGCCTGTCATCTGAGCAGCAACACCCCATAAGGTGGCTGGGATGAGCTGGCTTGCCCATGCAGCACCCCAGAACACAGCTTACCACAAGATGGGGTACCGCAGTAAGAATTTGTTGGGGCAATGGAGGAAATCATGGTATCAGGAGTTGAAGGAGAGAGGCGAGGAGGGTTGTGCCAGAATGGGTCCTTACCTCAGAGAGCTATAAAACAGGAGCCCCTGCAGAGCCCAGGTGGGACACCAGTCACAAATGCAACCACAATGACTCAGAGAAATAGCAGCAATGCTCAATAGAAGGCGGCAAGGACCTGTCACTTCCGGAAAGACTTGATCTTTTTCCTTAACCATCCTTCCTTGCCTCAATCCTAAAGGAGCTAAAAACAAAAGAAGGGGTAGAGAAAAGGTAGTAGAGAGCACACATGCCTTCATACCAAAATGTAATCTTACCATGTGTGGGCTCATGTGGCCTCGAAGGAGCTGGGCAAGGGGGCCTCAGACCCAGGCTACTACAGCCCAGCTTGTCAGATCGCAACTGGGGCTGCTGACGATGGGGGCAGCCATTGATCCAGTCTGGCCTTGAGGACATCCTGTGGCACCCAACTCTGAACTCTGGATCCACTATTTTACTTGGCCATGAAGTTTCTACAATATACATTTCTCAAAACGGTCCTAAGCTGTGCTTCTCACCAGCCCCTCAGTGTCTTGTGTCCTCTAACCAGAGCACACAAATATTTCAGAACCCTGTGCAGTTAGGCGGAACCATGTGATTAAGTTCTGGCCAAACGTGAAAGAGAAATGCTGCAGTCCGTGCGTCAGCCAGGACCCTGAAATCTTGTATGATCATCCACAGGCTTTTCTCCCTCTTTTTGCTTATTTTTGTGTTTTTTTTAAGAGAGAGAGGAGAGAAAAAATTTTTTTAACATTTAGTTATCGGTGGACACAACATCTTTGTTTGCATGTGGTGCTGAGGATCGAACCCGGGCCACACGCATGCCAGGCGAGCACGCTACCGCTTGAGCCACATCCCCAGCCCTCTTTTTGCTTATCTTTGGAAAGTAATATAGCACAGAACCCAAAACTAAGGGCAAGAAAGGACCACTGAGTGGAAGAGTGTGGGTCCCTGATGGCTTTCTGGGACTTCCTGGCCTTGCAACCTGCCTCTGGCTCCTCATTTGAGTTGCATCCTCTGCCTGGGGCACATTATTGCTCCCACTGCAGGGTGACCATAGTTATGAATTAAAGCCTGTCTCCTGCCCTGTATAGTCTCCCGAGATAAAATGTAGAAAGTGAGCTAGGAATTCCTAATATTTCAGGAGTTGAGAAATATTTTAAGCATCCTCACCTTGCCAACTTGTATCCCCAAGAGAGGGAAGATGAAGACTCTGATTTGACCAATCTGTCACCTCTCCTGTCTTCTCTTTCTGCAGACCACCAGGATGGAAAGGATGGGCTTTTTAGTTTTCCTGTGTGACAGGGACTATGATCATATTATACTGTGAGCTTCTTTTCCCTGTGACTTTTCCCAAACTTGATGTTCCTTCTGGCTGGGCCTGGCTAGTACCTATTAGTGGGAGTTTCAAAAATGTAGAAGAAAAGAAGCTTTCTCTCTTACAAATCCTAGCTCTCCAAATTATTGTCCTGTTAGGGGCTCAAAAAGCAGTTGACTTGAAAGGTCAGAGCTGAGACAATTCCCTACATAGTTTTCAAACATCTATCTTCCACCTGAAACCTATTGCTTCCATGGGCACTGTGGCCAATCCTATATGTTGGCCCCTCAGCCAACTTCCTTCTCATCGGACTTCCTGTTTTGTCAAGACAGAGGCCAGAAACTACATTTCCCATGTTCCTTTGCACATGATTTCACAATGTGACCTAAGGCCCACCAAGCTGGAAATATCTTCAAGACTTGGAAAAGAAGGGAACAGAGGACCTGGCCACACAACAAGACCCGATATCTTTCAGAAAGCTTGATGACAGAAGCAACAGGCTCTCCACAGCTGAAATGGATTCTGAGTGCCCCAGTGCCACGGGTGTCAAGAAGTAGATGGTGGCAATAATGGTATTTTGCTACAAAACTTCTATGTATGCTCGGGTAATGTTCCTGGCTGTGTGGCAGCCAAGTTCATTCCCTGGTTTCCTTGGAGATCCTGTAAGCCAACTAATATGGTTTTAAAATCTCCTTTCTGATTAAACTAACTTGTATGGGTTTTGTTGTCTGCTAGTAAAAATTCTGTCCAACACAGGTGGGGAGCCCAGGGCATGAAGAGTTCCTGGAGATGAAAATACTTCACAAATATTATCCCCTTTAAACATGTTCTCTGAATACAAGCCAAGTGAATTTACAAGCATCCTGCTGAAATTGTGAGGAAGAGATATCAAAAGTTTCTAGAGGGGAAGGGATGGTAAATGGAAATTAATTATAAACTTCCTGCGATTATGAATTTATGATGTATAAGAGGCCAATGCTTTTGTCTTTATTTAGTATGCTGCTTTTGTTTTATTGTATTCAAGATTAAAAAAATATATGTATAAGTGCTTTGTGGGTTCATTTATGACCTCAGTCCTCAACATTATTTTTCTCAAAAGCTTTTCAACAATGGGATTTCAAGGAAATCACCACTGGGGCTGGGAACAGATTCCAAGTCATACATGGTCAAAATGATGCAACCAGCAATTAATTAAGCTAGCCTGGTAATTGTAGCCATTATCTTGAGTAGCAATGAGGGAGGTGGATCCGAAAATGGTGAAGTTCTCTTCAGCCAGGGCATATTAGAACACTGTACACACCTCTATAAATATAATTTCTAAGCCACTGAAGTGTTATTTTTCCAATCAGAGTGCAAGCTCAGAGCTGGCCAGAACATCGCTCTTAGATAGCTTCAAGATTCCTACGCAGATTGTCCATTAAGAGCCCCAGGGAAGAGATCTGGGACCCATGGTTTTCTGTCTTAGCTCTGAGAAGAAGGACTACTTGGGTCCATAGCATGGATTCCCCAGACAGCAGGAAGAAAAAGGGGCTCACCCTCCACCACCAGCCTGCAGGCAAATCTCACAAGGGAGATGGAAAAGGATGACCTACTGCAGTGGGAGGAGCTAATAGCCCGACTGGCTCCTCACAACCACAAGATCCAGAATCCACTCCCCAAATCAATGCTTAGTAAGTGAACCCACCTGAGTCACTGCATTTCACTGAGCCTGTTGGAGTAACAGGATGTGGTGCACATGAGGGCTCTGAACTCAGCATCTGGAAGTGGTGATGTTTGCTTGGTGGTGCAGAACTTAGGCCAGAGGCAGCCCAGCTGCAGGGTCTTCCTGAGCACCCTCGCTGACTCTGTCACTCAGATATACTCTAAGAAAAGGCATTTGGGTGTCTTGTAGCCAAGACATGAAAAATCCAATAGAGATAGTTCTTTACATCTCAACTACCAAGGGTTTGATGACCCACTCAGCAATCTGAGTGGTCACCTTACTCCCGTTCTCACAGTCCCTCAGTGATGTCTCATAGAGAATGAATTCCCTTCTTTTACTCTGGTTTGGGGGCCTCTGTGTGGGCTGCTCCAGTTGTCCTTACACAGCTCTTCTTGCCATTCATGTCCTCACTTAAGCCACAGTCGTCTTCCCTCAGCTCCTTAGGCATTCTGAAGCCTTGCCTTCCCCTGGCCATTTGCACATACTCTTCCTCCACCGATATTCACTTCTCTCACTCACTACCTACCTAATCAGTCTTGCTTCACTCTTTAGATCTCTGCTCCACGAAAGCAAAAATTTTACCTCTTTTGTGTTTGTTTTGTTTTGTTTTGTTTTTATTATTGGTTGTTCAAAACATTACAAAGCTCTTGACATATCATATTTCATACATTTGATTCAAGTGGGTTATGAACTCCCATTTTTACCCCGTATACAGATTGCAGAATCACATCGGTTACTTTACCTCTTTTGTTCACTGCCAAATACTTCACTCCTAAAGCTGTTCTTTCTTGTTATGGTTTAAACAGGAGGTGTCCCCCAAAAGCTTATATGTGAGACATTGCAAGAAAGTTTAGAGGTGAACTCTTTGGGTTATGAGAGTCTTGACCTAATCAGTGCATTAATACTCTGAAAGGAATTAATTGGGTGGTAACTGTAGACAGGTAGGGTGTGGCTGGAGGAGGAAGGTCACTAGGGTATGCCTTTGGGGTATATGTTTGTCCTTGGTAAAAGGAAAAGTTTCTCTCTGCTTCCTGGTGTCAAGTCCAGAGCTGTTCTCCTCTGCCACACCTTTCCATCACAGTGTGTGGCCCCACCTCGGGCTCAGAGCAATAGAACCAGCATCCATAGACTGAGACCTCTGAAACCAGAAGCCCCAAATAAACTTTTCCTCTTCTAAAATTGTTCTTGTCAGGTCTTTTGGTCACAATGATGAAAAAGCTGACTAAAACCTTGCTTTAGGTAGACACTTAGCTAACAATTGTTAATTAAAGAAAGAAAACTCTAAAAAAAGCAGTGTTGATTCTAACCAGCATGACTTACCGACATAAGGGAAATTTCAGAGGTTCTAACCTTGTCCTTGTCTTTACTTTTCTACTCCCAGATTCCTGAGGTAAAGGCAGGAGATGTGTCAGGTCCCCGTGGGTTCCTTTGATCCAGAGCTTTTCTTTGTATCATGTCCATGGGCTTGCTCATGTCACCTTTGAAAGCAAAAATCTATCCATGACATGACAGTCATCAGAGGCTTGGAGCTTACCAGTATTGAGCCTTTATTTTTTGCAGAGTTCTCTCCATTTAATACTTCTGTTCTTCCCAAGGGCTTTGTTGATTTTTCTATCCCTAATTGATCATTGAGAACCAGAGCTTCAGGAGCATTAAGAAATTCGCTGAAGGTCACAATTCTTTTAGGTTGCACAACTAGGTTGTGACTCTTGCTCGCTCCTCCATGCTCCAGTAAGTCATCAGTTCAGGATGTTCCTGGGAGTATCGTGAGCCATCAATGATAGAAATCCCTTGCAGGGGTGCCTCACTGAGAAATTGAACAGGTTGATAACAAGGTTGGAAGAAATGAATTCTGAGGCTAATTCGTGGGTCAAAGACAGAGCCGGTGATGACTGATGATGACCTACCTACATAAGGTATGACCCTGGCTCTGAGTCACCCATGCTGGGTAGCCTAGGCCAGGACCACTGTCCTCTCCTGACCCTAGCAACCTCATTTCCAGGTGGGAGAGCATGGTAACCGAAGTCCACTGACAGCTCCAGAGTGCAGGGAGAATTAACTAATAAGTGATTGGGAAGCACTCAGCAAATGTAAAGTGCTATATAAATGCTTAATAGTAACAACCACCCTGTCGGGCATCCAGGACTGCTTTTGAGCTCTGTGGTCCCTGTGTAATGATACTGAACCCTATAAAGTGCTTTACAAATAGTAAATAATTCATTCTCAGAGCACCCCAGGGAAGCGAGAAAGTATTCCTCTTACTTTAGAGGAGTTGAGATCCAATATTTACTGGGGCTGCTCAGCCAGGAGTCCTTGCAAAGCCAAGTGTGGATCCCCGTGGCCCTCTGGGTCGGGCCAGGCTGGGCCCAGCTGCTGGAGCTAGAAGAGCCAGGCTCAGGGCTGGGAGCAAATCTGTGCTCCCTCGGGCTCTGGATAGGCATTTGGAGCTAAAGGCTGTGGTTTGGAAAAGTGAGAGGCATGAGAAGAGCATAAATATAGCCTGGAAATGGAGAATGCACATGGGCTTCTGGCTGGCCAGATACTCTAACTTCAAGGAGCCTGGATGCTCCTTTTTGTAAGCTCACCAAAGCTTTGGTGAGCTTACAAAAAGGTCTAGGGATTTCCTCCTCCTAAGGGACTGTCCTGAGTGTACCGAGCCTACAGAGAAGCTGCTCCTCAGTCAGGGCTCATAGCCCTGGGAGGCAAAGCTGAGGGACACAGAAGAGGTCCAACTCATGATATAGAAAGCCTGCTACACAGGGGTTAGGTCCTAGAGCTTAAGGCCCAGGATGAAGCTGGGTTAGAACATTGCCCATTTTAGAGGACCTGACAGAGGGACCCAGGTCTCTTCATCTCTATTCCAATACTGTGCCCTTCTCAGGACCCCAGAAGAGTCCAAAACTCTGCCTAGCTTTCTTCTCCTAAGAAAGGGAACCAAGAGTCCTGACCATTGACTTCATAAGAAGCAGCAAGACACCCACAGGCTGTAAGGATCAGACCTGATTGAAGATCTCTTCACCATTCATGATGCTGTTGATGCAAATGAGAAATCTCAGGAGAGGAGAATATTGAACGTCTCCAAAGTAGGGCCCTGAGCTAATTGAAGATATTAATAACTGATTCCCCCTACTGATTCACTGCATGACACGAGACCAGAAGGAACTTCTTAGCCTCATTCCCAAAGATAAAATGAGAATAACCCATGTTGTCACTTTGCCATCCATATGGAAGGAAGATGCCCTGACATACTAATGGGCTCATGAGTCATGGTGTCCCGGTGTCAGGTCAGTCCCTGGTCCCAGGATGGTGTTTGTGTCCCTCTATCCAGGCCCAGAAGCAGCATCTGGCACATCTAACAAGCAACAATTCCAAGACCACAGGCCCACCCACAGGCAGCTATCAACCTTCTAGAAGGTGGTATTTTCATTGTTATTTTCCTTTAAAGTATTGGACTGGAAGGATGGCAGTGGACCTGCCACTTAAGCTCAAGTCTCACACACATTATTTCACTTATTTTCAGCACATGAGGAAGCTGAGTTCAGAGGATCTAGCAAGTGTCCCCAGGGTTGTTCAGCACACCAAGCCAGTTGTGTCGCCTGATCCTTGTTCCAAGTTTGGTGCTCCTTCTGCTCTGCCTTGCTGCCTGCATGGGCCGGTGAGGCAATGGCAGAACAAATAGACAGGAGGTGTGGACAGAGGGAGAGTGGAGCTGCCCAGCCTGGAAACACAAAGACACAGGGCCCTCTTCTGCCAGGAACCAGAGAGGAAACAAGAAAGAGCAGAGTCATCAGATTCCTTATATACTGAATGAAATTCAAGGTAAACAACTGTTTAACCTGTCCAAGGGAGTTGTCTTTATTGTCTACAAGTTTATTGAATGTTCTGTGTGTGCCAGGGACAGACCTGGGCGCCAAGGAAGAAATGGGGAACATTCAGGCTGGCTCTGCTCCCAGGATGCATGAGGAAAAACAGAGGCGAAAGGACAATAAGGAACTAAAACAGAAATTATAAAAAATAGTCATGAGGTATCCTGAAAAACTCCTGTGTGAATATTCAGGAATATTCAGAGGTAAAGTGATTGGACTGTGAAAACTGTAACCTAATCAGTCCATCCTAGTCTGAATGGGCAGATGGTGGTTAAGTGCAGGCACGCGGGGTGTGGCTGGAAGAGCTGGGTCAATGGGCATGTGCCCTGGGAGGGTGCATCTTCCTGTGCGTGGCCCTTCTCCCATCTCTGCCTGCTTCTCAGTAGCTATGAGGTGAGTGGCTTTCTCCTCCACAATCACAACTCCACCATGATGCTCCACCTCACCTGGGGCCCAGAGTGATGGAACAGCTGAACTCTGAAATCATGGGCCAAGATAAACTTCCTCCTCTAAGTGGTTCTTGTCGGATATTTTGGTCACAGCCATGAAAAGCCAACACAGGTGGTGAGCCATTTTGGAGGATAACACTGAAACTGACAAAAGAAATGAAACCTTTCCCAGGAAATATGTAATACTTGTAAATCTTCATGATCAGAAGAACATAGCATGAGACAAAATAAAGCCCACAAAGGAATATGAAAATAAAGGGGTAAAAAGGAAAACCGTTATCACTCTAAGTTCGGTCGTACATCTTTTAACCAGTGAAAACCCAAGTGGTTAAAAAATAAGGGACCTAGAAATTATGAGAATTATAATTAATAAGATTGAATCAATAGGTAGAATTTAGGCTCTGTCCTATGGATAATACTATTTATCAAGCATCCAGTGAATTTATAAAAGAAGACAAAAACCCTAAAAAAAAGAAATTATACATGCTATCATCTAAAACAAAGTAAAGAAAGGTATAGTATGAGTAGCAGATAATTCAATTTAAACAAACAAGTGAAAATTTTTAAAAAGTTGGTGGGGTGGACTCTTAACCCTGAAATCATAGAAGTCAGATGTGTAATTACAGATTTGGGGGGAAAAGAAAGAAAGAAAAACCAAAACACTGAATTTCAAAGAATATAGATTGCAGCACAAAGCAGAAGCAGAAACCAGCTTATGATATGAAGCTTTCATTGTGTATTTTTTTTTAAATGAAAGTTAATCAAGAGCAAGAGAAGGCAGTAGGAAAAAACAAATAAGCCAAATGCCCAAGTAGAATAAATAGGCAGAACCAACACAGATAAAAGCAGAAATTAATACCACAAGCAAAACAGAAAAGCAAAATAGGCCACATGCAAAGTGGAAGGAATTGATAGATTCTCCTCCACCAGGCTGTTTGCATGTGAGGATCAGGTTGGATAAAAATCACAGCAAAATAGGGAAATTGCTGGTAAAGCAGATGAAGAAAAGTGAGAGGTTCGAAAACAAATACAATCAGCTACGTGAAATGAGACATAACAAAGCTAAGGCTGGTACACAAATCAACATTAAACCCCACATAGAAATTTTCTCCAAAAAGTACAAACATGAGGATAACAATGATCACTTTGCTATGACAAAAGCAAATGATTAAAATTGACTTTAAAAAATAAGGAAGTCTGGGCAACAACAAGATTTATGTTTATTTTTTTGATTTTTTAAAAATGATTTTTCAAGGATGTACCATGACCAAACAGCCATGCCTACATCTTCCTTTTCACATTTGCAAGGAATAATTCATGCCAGGGTCAAATGAAATTTTCTGCAGGATTAAAAATATAATAATCCATCCTATTCATTTTCTGAAATGATCAGAAACCTGATATCAAAACAAGCAAGACAGCACCAAGTAGCAAATATGGACCAATTTCAACATCTTGTATGCAAGAACCAAGACTATTACAAACTCCTGCCTTCTCTGCTTGGTTTAATCTTTGCTATCACCACTTTGAAATTCTTAATAATTTTTTAACAAGGGGTCCCGCACTTTCATTTTGCCCTGGGTCCTACAAGTTATGTAGCTAGTTTTGGTAAAAAGCCTAGCAAATCAAACATAGATAGTATAAGATAATCTGTACCTTGATAAAGATGATTTAATTTTAGAAATGCAAGGAAGAAGACAGGCGTGTTGACCTGATACCTGTAGGTTGAGGCAGGAGGATTGCAATTTTGAGGCCAAGCAACTCAAGGAGACCCTAAGCAACTTAGCAAGACCCTGTCTCAAAATAAAAAAAAATAAAGGGGGCTGGGGATGTGGCTCAGTGGTAAAGTGCCCTGGGTTCAATACCAGTGCAAAAGAAAAAAAGAAAAGAAAAGAAATACAAGGAAGATTAAATTAAATTATTAGACCTAGTAATATACCTATAAGATGGATTATAAAATGATGATCTGAACAGATGCTGAAAAGACATCCAATTAAACTAAAACACAAAGTTGACTTTATTTTTAAATTTTAAAAACCCAATTAGGTGTTCTGGAATAGGTAAACGACAACTTTAAGCCAAAATAAATACTTAATTCATGAGTACACTATACTTCATTACCTTTGAAATTAAACATATTAAAAAGAAACTCACCCCAGATGCAGGGGCACATACTTGTAGTCCCAGCCACTGTGGAGGTTGGGACATGAGGGTGCCCTCTGTCCATGAGTTCAAGACCAGCCTAGGCAACATTGTGAGACCGCTCCTCAATAAATAAATAAATGAAAGTGAAACTAAAAAGAAGCTCACCACCACTACAGTTAGTGAATACTGATTGGGTTGTTCAGGTTGGTACAATAAGTTGTGGGAACAAGAACAAGAATGATTCCAGGAAAGGAGATACAGCATTATGTTATTTACAGACAATACAATTATAAGCTAAGAAGACTCAAGAGGGTTAACCAAAAAACTATTTAAATCAAAAAAATTGTTGAGTGCAAGAGAAATAAACGTAAATCAAGAATACAACTAAACTCTTGCAATAATTATTTTAAAAAGGCATAATAACAAACTGACTTCTTCATAATAGATTGTTAAAGCATAAATAACCAGGAATAACTATTCCAATATGTGTGCGTAATCGACAGGAAGACCTGACAAAAGGGTATGGAATCTATAAAGCAATACTTTGATAAATGGAGAAAAAATATTGAAAGTATATTGCAAAGATGCCATAGGGTGTCATAAATACGTACAAATAAATGAATGTAGATTCACGGCTCTCCAGTTAAATCATTAATGAGACCCTTATCAAATGCCAGTGAGATGTTTTCATGAAACAAATATTTGTAAAATAATTCTAAACTTTAAAAACCAAGCAAGTGAGAAAGGTTGGAAGCATTTCCTTAAAGCAGGGCGAGTTGACCTGACAAATTTTAAAGTATATTCTAAAGTTCCAACAATTAAGTGTTTTATTGGCAGAAGAATTTGCAAACAGATCAATGGAACTGGCTAAACAGGCACAGAAAGAAATCTCAAAAATATATAAGAACTAAGAAGATGATAAAGAGAACATCACACCCAAGGGGAAAGGAATGCATTAGTCATCAAATAATATTTTTATTTATGAGGGAAACCTTAGAAAAGGAAATAAATGTATGTCAATAATTGCTGATGTTGGAATGGTAAAGGTACTTCTAAAGTCAACAAGAAATACCACAGAGGAATTAGTAAATTAAACTATGTTATCCATGTATATCATATACAGATTCTATACAAACGCCACATTTGAAAATAAAAGGTTAGCTCATGGGACTGGAGGGTGTTGCTCATGATAGAGCATGTGCTTAGCATGCACAATGCACTGGATCCAATGCCCAGCACCAAAAACAAAATCAAATTTAAAATAATAAAAGGCTAGGACAAACTAGAAAGGAGTATTTTCAACAAATATGGTACAGGAGTTAATAATCATGTCATTTAAATGACTCAAGTCACCAATAGAAATATGGGCTCAATATAAAAAGCAAATGGCAAGTAGTCCATAAATCTATGAAAAAAATGCTCAGCCCCACTAGTGATCAATGAGGTGGGAATTAAAACAATGAGACATTCTCTAGCGCTTATGGAATTGGCAACGAGGAAGGGAGTTATTTTTGTTCATGTTTTTAACATTGAATGAGAAAATTCAATACTCCTTAGGCATAATATAACAAGATCTGAGCATTTCTGCTCAGAAGGTCATCCCAGACAATCCTGCCCCTCACTTTGGACAGAGGAAGCAGCCTCCCAGCCTCCCACTTCATTGAGGTGGAGGTTCACCCCACATTCCCAGAACCTCGCAACCTTGGAAATCACCCAGCTGCAGCCAAACAACAAAACTGAAGTACTGAAGCCAGGCATGGTGGTACATGCCTGTAATCCCAGCGATTTAGGAGGCTGAGGCAGGAGGACCTCGAGTGCAATGTCAGCCTCAGCAACTTAGCGAAGCCCTAAGCAACTTAGGGAGACCCTGTTTCAAAATAAAAATGAATAAATAAAAAGCATTTGGGATGTGGCTCCATGGCCTCTGGGTATTAGTGTCAAAAAACAAAATGACAATAATCTAAAGATTTAATTGTCTTTTATTTGCAATTTTTGAATAGAATAGAATAAGTATTCAGCTGGGTGTGACAAGAAAGTTGATTTTTGTGAGAGGGAACAAGGAAACAGAAGAATGTGAAAGGTGGATTGGTTAAGAATAGGTACAACAGATCATTTTTATTGAAAGGTTTAAAGCAGAGAGGACTTCCTTATTAGGCTAACTCAGATAGACCAGGATTTTTCTGATTGTTTGCTGCGAATCTCCCATTTTCAGGAAAAAATAGCTTGTTTGGGATCCTCTTTGAGACCTGCTTCTTTGATCTGCTGGTGTGGCACTTAGCATGAGTGACTCCATTTTGGTTTGGTCTTATCCACTGGGACCTAGTGTAGGAACTCAGTCCAAAACACTTGGCTCCCATAAACTTGGTCTACATTAGTGTTGAGTGGTACTGAATTGATCATTGAACACACCATGCACTTTGCTCTTCTTAATACATCATTGAATACATGGATTTCTGAGTGAAGGTGAAAGAGTGCATATGTTCATCCTGACTCTCTTTTTCCTTGTCTACAGTAACTGATCCAAGGAGCCTACCATGTCCCTGGAGTGGGACAGTCCTGCTGGCCCTGCCAGAGGACATCAGCAATAACATCTTGACAAGAGCCATGCTGGGCGCTAATTCTCATGATGGTCCTGCAAGGTAAGGGATTCTGTTGCTACCTGGAAGACCAGAAACGTGAGGCTCCCCAGGTTGAGGGCTGATGTCAGTATAGTTGTGAGGTTTGAACCCACGGCTCTCCCAACCTGCACCACCCACAGCCCATCAGGCTTCCCATCAGGAACAGCCCTTTTGGCAGTCCCAAACTTTCTCATGACAACAGGTCACTGGCAGACCTGGACACCCAGGACCCTGATGGGTTGGTTCCTTAGCTCCATGTTTTGACCACCACGAAGCTGCTGAGGTCAAAAGCAGATCCACTCAGAGCCCAACATGGGTTATCACGTGTCAGAATTGCTGTCTACACCAACATTTTTTCTCCTTTTCTCTTTAGTTAGAAAGCCCTGTTGTGTTGTGTTTTCAGCTACGAGAAGAGGCCCCTGCTAAAAATCTTTATTGACCTTGTTCACTTGCAGTTAAAAGTAATCATGTGATGGATCCTGGCCAGTGAATGAAAACGCATTGTCCCCTGGGAATGCTGGAAAGGCTATTCCCCTGGGAAGGGCAGTCTTTGGTCCCTGACGTCTGCCTCCTTCCTGTTTCCAGCTGGAATCCTGGCATTAAGGCTGGAGCTTTCTCAGTCAACTTGGATCATAAGGTGAACTTGAGGGTGAAAGCTACACCAGGGTGCAAAGAAAAAGGAGGGAGACCTTCTCCACAGTGACCCCATGGGAATCACCTTCCCCACGCTGGACAGCCTGACTCCAGACTTTTAAACCTCTGAGATTTTGGATTTCTCTATTGTATTACAGTGGAGCTGAAGGCAGATCATGAATTATTTCAATAATCCTGAGTGTTAATCAAGGAAGGTTCAGAGCAGATGGTGTAACTTCCTACTCCCTGGAAACTATGGCATTTGGGATAAAACCAGGGAGAATCTTCGGGCACTGCAGAGCAGCCCCCAGTATCATGCAGCTGTGTTCTCCCCCGAAGCAGTGGGAAACAATAGCTGACAGCCCAAGAATTGGGGTCCGTGATGTCCCACAAACTTGTCATCTGTACCCTCTGTCGGCTGCCTGTGGGGGAACTGAAAGGCAAAAGAGTTCCTAGGCTTAATCTTGAAGTAAAAAAAGAAAAGATATTTAAATATCCCCTTTCACAGACCATCTTCAGCTACAGAAGAATTAACCACCATTAATTATGATGGTGATAATTATACAATACATAAAATATATTATGTAGATCAAGCATGCAATTAAATAATCACCATTTTTATAAGCTCTTATGGGATTATTTTACAGGATAATCAGCAGGGTTAATAATGTTGTCCAATTAAACCCACCTCGTTTTCATGCCCATTGCCCAGGCATTTACCTCCCTGGGCCTCAGTGTCCTCATCCATAAAACCAGGGAATGTGTTAGTCAGATTTCCATTACTGCAACAAATTCCTAAGATAAATCAACTTACAAAGAGGAAAGGTTAGTTTTGACTTGATTTTGGAGCTTTCAGTCCATGATCAGGCAGACCCCTTGCTTTTAAGCCTCTGATGACAGGGTGTAAAGAGAAGCACATCATGGTGGAGCCCTTAGCAGAGCCAAAATCTTCACGTATGGCCAAGAGGCAAAAAAAAAAACAGAGAAAGAAGAAGATGCTGTGGTCACACAGGCCTCTTCAAGGGCACAGAAAGTGACTAGAAGACTGGCCAGAGGCCCACCTCTTAAAGTTTCCATCAACTCCCAATAGTACCAAGCTGGGGACTAAGGGGACTAAACCCTTCACACATGGGCCTTTGGGGGACATTCAGTATCTAAGCTGTAGCAAGGGACTTGAGCAAGATGCTCTCCAGGGTCTTTGGATCATGTAGATCTGGCACTTAAATTGTTGCTGTTCTGGGCCCTGAGAGAAATGGAGTCATTTCCTTTGGGACTTGGGATTCAATTTGGAAAACTGAGAGAGATCTTTACCACAGTACAGAAGTGGTTTTGAAGATGCTCAGCACCTTTAGCCTCCACTGTTCAAAGAGGACTTCCTACAGCAAAGGGAATCAAGGAGTATATTCCCAACCCTTCCTGGTTATAATACATGGATGACATGGGACCAAACAGATAAGGCTGCCTGTAGTTGGAGGGGACCAGCTACACTCCACTCACTGCCGCCAGGATCGAGAAGAAAAATACATTGGCATTTCCGTAACCCCTTCTTGGCACACTGAGAAGTGCTAGATTCAAATACCAGAAAATCTAGAAAAGGAATTGCCTTATTTGTTTAGTTATAAGATTTACCTTTTTGTTTTTGTTTGGCCTAAAATACAATCACGTATTACAATTACAGCAAATTGTCCCAAGCTATCTCAGGGCAACTTCCCTGAATCCCTGAGCATGTGTATCCACAGGCTCTTGTGGACAGAAGAGCCATCCTTCATTCTAAGACTCTTCAAACTCAAGGCCAAGTTTGTTCAAACCTGATGGACAATCCCTAGTCCTTCCTCTTGAAACCAATGGCTATCTTCCACCAAATAATGACCTGGGTTTAGGATCCAGGGAAAAGAATCGAAAAAGAAAAAGCCTTGTCTACTAATCAGCTTTGCATTGCTGTGACCAATATACCCAATAAGAACTACTGAGAGGGGGGAAAGTTTACTTTGAGCTTCAGGGTTTGCACTCATGGGTAGCCAACTCCATCACTCTGGACCCAAGGTGAGGCAGAAGGAAAGCCTCTTGGTACATGGCAACTAGGAAGCAGGAAGCAGGAGCCAGAGATAATATAAACCACAAAGGCCACCGTACAACCACACCTTACCTAGAGTTACTACCCATTAATCCATCAAAAGGATTAATTCACTGCTGATGGATTAATCCACTAATGAATCCATTAGTTTACAGTCTCATAATCTAATCCTTTTGCCTCATATCCTAAGTATATCACTTTCCTCTCTTCTTTGGGTACTGAAAGATTAACTTGATTCTGTTTGTAGCAGGCGCCAAATGACCATCATCTGGATATTCCTCTTCAAGAAAGTGGCGAAGGCTGGGATTCTGGAGTTAGGGATCCTTGTAATTCTAGTTACACTGTTTACTTCACATTCTCAAGCTTTAATTTTCTCTGTGTGAAATCAAAATATGCTATTAACATAATAAATATCTATTAAAACCCTACTATATGCCAAGAAAGATGTGGAGGTCAAGAGCAATTATGACGAACAAGACAGCAGAAGACTTTATGATGGGCCACCCAGACACCCTACAAGGAAGACCTTGTTGTCCAACTGTTGGTGATGCTGTTAGCAAGGAGCCTGTAGCTGCCAAGGTCCTGCCTTTCCCAGGGCAGCACCCATTTAATAACTGATCAAATCCAAAGGATAAAGACCCAGCCGTCTCAAACCTGCCTAGGACATCTCTAAAGTCCCACCTTACCCAGTGTTGTTACCCAAGACCCCCTTTGCCCACTAGGCCATCTCAATCACAGAGGTTGGCCCTGATGGCCCTCCTTAATACACACCTTGCCCACTAAATCCCACCTTAGGGTCTGCTTCGCCAGGAAATTCAGGTTGCAACAAAAATAATAAACTCAGGGAGGAAAACAACAAAGCAATTTTGTGAGAGCCATCGAGAGGAACACCTGAGATAGCACGTTGCTTCCATCACACAGACCTAGGATAGAAGCCGTGCATTACTTTTATTTTTAGTGTTTGGAGTGAACTGAGTTGCTTGGGGGAAAACAAACAAACAAACAAATAAAAATACCTTGCTAATCACACACCTTCCTTATCTTCAAAAGTTCATTCTTAGTAGCCTGTAAGGAGTGCCCAGCCCAGAGGGATGTGGCAATGTCTGCATTCCCATGGGGAAAGAGATTGGGAGGACTTTGGGTGTGCCGAGGAAATATCTCGGTCCATGTCTGCCAGTACCTGTCATTCATGGTGCAAACCCACTTCCAGAGGCCACAAAAGGGGAGCCACATGACCCCCAAGCCCAGTTGACAACTTTCCAAGTTCCAGTGTGCTATAACTGACTGCAGAAGCAGAATCCCTGGCTCCAAACCACTAATGAACTCCTTCTATCTCCAGGTTTAATTAGTTTTCATTGCAATATTAATGATCCTAACAAACCATTTCAACTTTCCTGTGGCACAGCTGGAATTCTTTTATTTGGCATTTGGTCTCTTTATAAGAAAATCCCACGCGCATCCTCTTCCCCGCTTGCCCCATCGAGAGGGAATAAGATCACATTCTTACTTTGCTTATCACTTTGGGCCAGCCCAGGGACAGTAGCTTTAATAATTTTGAAACTGGGAACATTAAACACATCACAAAGTGCCATACAAATAACATATAATATAACTCCAGGATTTTAATTACAGTGACTAATATATGTACCAATCCTGAAATCTCTGTAGGACCATTAGGCCACATGAGTGG
The DNA here is from genome assembly GCF_001458135.2 of Marmota marmota marmota. Lineage (NCBI taxonomy): Eukaryota > Metazoa > Chordata > Mammalia > Rodentia > Sciuridae > Marmota > Marmota marmota. The sequence continues at coordinate 7,861,967 of NW_026000000.1, read as the reverse complement.
ACATTATTGGAAGGTTTAAAATTTGCACAAGGTGTGTCATTAGTTGATCTAAGACCTTCCAGATCTAGAGTTCTCACCTGGGACTCAGAATTCATTTGTTGGGCACTCTGAACTATCCAGCCAAAGGCAGTGCTATTTTCATTAGTGACAATGAAAAATGATTAAACTTTGCTACCAGCTTAGGTCAGTTTATGTTGAGGGCAGTTTGGCCGCATGGCAGAGCAGTGAGGCATTTTGGGTGGATTCCATTGGCTCTTTATTTTCTTTGCTTCTCCAAGAGAGAAGCAAAAGCAAACTGTCATGTGGTGGAACTTTGCCCCTGCTGACATTCTCTAGCCTGGCCTCAGTAAGTGATCAGAATTTATATTAGAATCCAGTGAATTTTAATACAGGGCCCTTCCCAGAAGAAACTGGAATGTGAGTGGAGATGTTGAATAATGACTTCAAGGAACTGAATTAAGTTCCTATATTAGTCTTTATGTGTTGCTATAACAAAATACTTGAGTTTGGGTATTTTATAAAGAAACAAGGTTTACTTTAGCAGGAAGCTGAAGGTTTAAAATTAAGTGGTTTTATCTGTTCAGTTTCTAGGGAGGACTCTACTGGGTGCATCACAACTTGTTGGAAAGGCAGAAAAGGAAAGAAACATCCATGTGTAGAAAGAGCTAAGCAAATGGAATGGCCTTGCTTTATAACAACCTGCTCTCATGAGAACTAACCTACTCCTTGAAACCAGAATACTTAGTGAGAAAATTTAACACTCAGGAACAAATAGAGGTGTCTGTTCTCCCTGCTCCTATTCACTAAAGTACCATGAGTTCTAGCCACTGAGACAAGATGGGGGAAAAAAGTCCTACACAGAGTACAGGAAACCTTGATTTTGGTTGATCTTCCTGTTTGGGGGACATAGGTAAATTTGCATTGAATGAAACCTAAAATGCTTTTTAGCCCTAAGTTCAATGAGAATATTTCATAAATGATAAAACATTACTTAAACATAGTCTGCCTATATTTTATAAGTTAATTTATAAGAATACTATATGCTATAAGCTGCATAAACAATTCCTGCTATAAAATTGAAAGTACAATGAGCCTTCTTTATCTGCATATTCCACATCCTTAAGTTCAACCAACTGCAGATAGAAAATGCTTCTTAATTAATTTAATTAATTAATTTAATTATTTATTAATTTGTTTTTTTTTTATTTTTTGGTACTATGGATTTACCTCAGGGGTGCTCTGCACAGAGCTACACCCCTAGTCCTTTTTATCTTTTATTTTGAGACAGGGTCTCACTAAGTCACCCAGGCTGGCCTTAAACTTGCGATGCTCCTGTCTCAGACTTCCAAGTTGCTGGGATTACAGGTGAATATGTGTTTTTTTTAAATGTGTCTATAGTTTTGTTAGTCAGCTTTCCATTGCTGTGGCAAAAAGACCTGAAAAAATCAATGTGAAGGAGGAAAGATTTATTTTGGCTCGTTATTTTGTTTCACAGGCTTCCATCCCTAGTCACTTGGCCCCATCACTAGGGGCTTGTGGTGAGGCAGAACACCATGATGGGGGGTGTACAGTGGGACAGACCTGCTCACCTCATGGTGGCCAGCAAGCAGAAAAAGAGAGAGAGAGAGGGAGAGAGAGAGAGAGAGAGAGAGAGAGAGAGAGAGAGAACAGAAGGGGCTAGGGACCAAAGATCTGCATCCTCCCACAAGGCCCCACTTTCTACAGTTTCCACCACCTCCTAAAAGTGCCACCATCTGGGGAACACACCTTCAACACATGAGATTTGGGGGAGACATTAAGATCCAAACCATAATAGTACTGAACATATACAGCCTTTTTTCTTGTCATTATTCCCTAAACAATATGGCATAATAACTATTTTTATGGCATTTGCACTATTTTAGGTATTATAAGTGAGCTAGAGATTATTTAAAGTACAGAGAGGATATGCATGAATTATGTGCAGGTGCTACGATTTTATTTTATTTAAACAATTTGAGCATCCACAAATTTGTGTATTGGCAGGGATTCTGAAACCAACCTGGATTCATTCAGATTAGAAATAAAGAAATAAAACTGACCTATTTGCCAATGGTAGGATTGTCTCCAAAATATATATATATATATAAAGTTAGAACTAAAAAGTGAATTCAGCAATATTGCAGAATATAAGACCAACACACAAAAATAAACCGCACTTCTACAGACACAAATGGACATTTTGAAACTAACATTAAAAGCAATACATCAATAATTTTCCTCTAATGGAAATGAAACATTTAGATATTAACTTGACAAAGCATTCACAGGATCTGTATGTGCTGAAAATTATAAAATGCTAAGAAAAAATCAAAGAAAACCTAAATAAAGGAGCCATACCATGTTCATGGGTTGGGAGAATCAGCATAATGAAGATGTCAGTTCTCCCAAAATTAACCCACAATTTAATGCAATTTCCTTTAAAATTCCAGCAAAGATTTGGGCAAAATTATTATTCTAAAACTTGCATTGAAATTTGTAAATAATTGAATAGTGTAAATGATCAAGGAAAACAAGAATAAAATGGGAGGAATCCTTCTACTGAATATTAAGGCTTACTATAGAACTACTTTAATTCAGCCCATGTAATATTTGCAGAGAGGTAGACACTTAGCACAGTGGAGCAGAACAGATTCAGAAATTGACTCCTACAAGTATGTTTGTAGTAGTGGGCTAGAGCTGCCAAAATAAGACCACACAGGCTGGAGCCAGCCTCCTATCTATACTGCCGCCCCTCTATCTGCCCATCCATCCATCTTTCCTTCCATCTGTCTGAACAACAGAAATTTATCTTCTCACAATGCTAAAGGCTAGAAGTTCAAGATCAAGGTGTCAGTGGAGTTGGTTCTCCTCTCCATGGCTTGTAGGTGATTGGTCTTCCCTGAGTCCCCTCAGGGTCTACCTCCTTTATGTGTCTGTGTACAGATTTCCTCTTCTTATCAGACATCAATCACACTGGACTAGGGCCACCCCAAAGAATTCATTTTACCCTAACAACATCTTTAAAGATCCTTTCACTAAATATGATCACATTCTGAGAGGCTGGTGCTGAGGATTTCAACATGTGAATTTCAGAGGGACAAGATACAGCCTACAAGAAGGCCTGAGTAACTTTTGAAAAAGGTACAAAATCAATTCAATGGAGGAAACATAAACTTGAAAAAATGGTGTTGGAACAATCAGACATCAAAGTGAACCAAACCTAAGTGTCATGTAGGAAAATTAACACAAAATTGATCAAGGCTGAAACGGTAAACCCAAAACTTAGGTCTCTTACAATATGAGTAAATCAGTCAGATCTAGAGCTAAGACCAAGGTTTTTTGATCCTGAAAGAACCATTCATACAAGGAAAATACAGAGAGCCACATCATGAGCTCTGCAAAAGACCTCTGCTAAGAGGATGAAAAGTCCTAGAGGAAATAAATGCTTTGTCAAGTTAATATCTAAAAAATATCTAAAAAAAATCTAAAAGTTAATATCTAAAAATCTAAAAAGGATTCATATCTAAATATATAGAGAGCTTTCAAAACTTATTGGGAAAAAGCAAATACCCAATCAGAAAATAGACAAAAGGCATGACCAAAAAGAATATACAGCTTGCAGATAAATAAATGAAAACATGTTCAATCTCAATAATCATGAGGGAAAATCAAATTAAAACCATTATACAACAAATATCACTAATACACCAATATGAAATAATCAGTATGTCCCCAAATATAGCAATCTTTAGAAAGTGATACAGAAGACTGGTCACTCATACACTCTACTGCAAAAATCAAATATTGCAGCCACTCTGGAAAACAGTCTGGAAATTTCTTTTAAAAAATAAATAAATAAATAAGCAGTTATCACATGACCCTATGATTGCTCTATTTGGATATTCATCTCAGAGAAATGGGAATTTATCTTCATAAAAAATCTGTACACATGACAACCCAATCCAAGCTTGGGAAGTGTTTGGCCAATCCCAAGGGGCAAACTAGGGGAGAGGTCTGTTCAGAAGGAATGTGTGTGTCTGGCAGCCACGACCTGCGTTTCCTGAGACAGCTTTGAAGCACCACCGCCAATCTGTCTATCCACTCTTATTGCTCATGTCATTGCTGTCTCCCCCATAACCTACAAGTGGGCTTCCCCCTGCTTTGGGAGCTGTACGTCCCCCTTCTGGGCCCCATCTGTCTGCCTCTCACTTCCTGTCTGAGACCTTCTCTGATGCCAGGGAATCTGGCCACACCTGGGGGACTCCACCAAACACAAACAACATAGATGCAGTTCCGAAGTGTAGGGGTGTTCACACCTGTGGGAGGAGGGGAGCCAAAGATGAACTGCAATTTTGTCTTGTGGAAAGACCTGGCTCTGAAAGGAGCAGAAGCCCCTTGGCAGTAGCTGGCCTCGTAGATGAGCGTGTGAACTGCTCTGAAGGCTCTGAATTACTGGTGGTCATTCCAGAACGACTGGAGCCCCTCAAAAGGACAAGGGATTTCAGTAAGTCATGGCCCTTCTGATCCAAAGTTCTGGAAATTAACATTGGATGAGGAAGAAACTTCTCCAGAAACCCCAGAGATCTTGATGCACAACTTGTCAAGCCAAGTGTTGAAAGAGATTTGAGAAGTTGCTAGCAACTACCCCACGTCACATGTGGCCTTGCATGTCTTCTTGAAACAGTGAAAGTGTGAGTAAAGTCCAAGTGTGTGAGTGATCACAATGTCATCTCTGTGCATCCGTCCATTCACCCACCCGTCTACCCATCTATCCATCTGTACATTCACCTTTCTACTCATCCATCTATCTATTCCAACCATCCGTCCATCAATTTACCCATCCATCTGTTCATCTACCAGTCCCCTCATCTCTCCATCTGTCCATCTCTCCACCCATCTATCTCCCCATCCATCTATCCATCTACCAGTCCCCTCATCTCTCCATCTGTCCATCTCTCCACCCATCTATCTCCCCATCCATCTATCCATCTGTCCATCGGTCCATCTCTCCATCCATCATCTGTCCATACAAACACATACACCCATCTACCCACTCATCCATCCATTCCCTCATCCATCCCTTCATTCATCCAACTGTCCATTTATCCACCCATACATTCACCTGTCCATCTGTTCTTCCATCTAGCCTCTGTCCATCCATCTGTCCAACCATTCCTTCATTAAGGATGTCTTTGCTGAGTTCTGGAGACCACACAGTGACAGGCCCTGCAAGAAGATATCCATGACTATGTCATGTCCTCAATTTTAAGCACCTGTGGCTTCCTCAGGGAGGGTGCTTCCATACACCGTGCCCTGGCTTTGGAAGTACCCTTGTCCTCTCATCCCACTTCCCTCATCAAACAGCATCACAATGTTGTGTCTTCCTCAACTTCCGATGAGAAGGTAAACACCATGATGGAAAGACACACTCTAACACACTCACACACACTGCACCACCCTTGGTGCTTGGCATGGACTCACACACAGAGACCTGAAGAGGCAGGAACTTTACAGCTGAGAAAAATGAGGCCCAGAGAGGTGAGTTGATTTTCCCAAGGTCCCCCAGACAGTTCAATCCAGATACTCTGGCTCCCACATGACCCTTGATGTCTGGTAGAAGGGCAGGTTGGGGGCACTGTGTTCACTGCAAGATCCCAAAACTGAGGCCAGTGCCCAGGCCATCAAGAGGCTCAGCAGGGTGGTGCTGGGAAGCCCATCCTGCTGTATGGAGGCCTCCAAAGGGAGACTGAGACAGGTAGGGTAGTCAAGAAGCTCCTATAGGGACCTGGGTGAGGCTTCAGGTAGGGAGTAGTCAAGACACAGGCAGGACTCGGAGAGAGAGGAAAGAGAAGGAAAAGGGAGTGGAACAATTCAGGCTGGTGTGGATGAGGAGAGGATGATGCTCCCCATACTGAAATCAAAACAACCATTACATGAATGCCTACTGTGTGCCAGGCCTACTGTGTGCCAGCCCTTAAGATAGCATCTGGCTTTGTAATTGTAACAACATTGATGAGGTGAGTTTTTCCTCCTAGTTTTCAGATGGGATAAAACCATCTGAGCCTCTCTAAGTGTCCAGGAGCAGCAAGGTTCGGAGGGGATGCACCAAGGCGGTCCCTGGGACTCCAGAGCCCTAGGTACCAGGAGAGGACACCTAGGTCATCTGCACTCAGCAAAGAGCAGGACACGGCGACAGCTGACCTGGCTTTGGAGTGTCATGGTGGCTGAGCGCCAAGCTACAAATCATGCCACATCACCACGAAAGCCAGAATAACGAGCAAGTGTCCATGTGTGGTCTGCTGACTCCAGCTGTCTCAGCTCAACCGGATCTATTGACGATTCACTAATCCAGCCGATAGCTGGGCAGCTGATCCACAAACTCGGCCTCTGCTGAGTCCAAGGAAACACCCAGCCTGGGCCCAAGCCCTTGGATTAGTTGGTGTTAGTCACCACTAAAGAGTGGCCTTTAGAATGGGCACCACTTAGCTTACCCGGGCACACCCCAGACAGTACGGCAGCAGGTACTGCACCCCCATGTGTTTGGCTTGTGTCTTCTTCTTCCCAGGTGTCCTGGTTGACTCATCTCAGTGGCCATCTCAGTATATTTCATTTGTGACGAACTGAACTGAGCTGAATGGTGGTCCCTAAAAAAACTATGTTTGCATCCTCATCCCCAGAATCTGGAATTTTTACCCTATTTGGAAAAAGGGTCTTTGCAGATCTTAAGATGAGGCAGTGATCCCGACAGGCTCTAAATCCAGTGACAGGTGTCCTTTTAGGAGATATTTAAGAGACAGAGAAGGAGGCAAAGTGACCACGGAGGCAGAGATGGCATTGATGTGACCACAAGCCAAGCAACACACTGGACCAGCAGAAGCTGGAAGAGGCCAGGAAGGATCCTCCCGTGGACTCTGTTCACACCTTGATTTCTGACTTTGAGCCTCCAGAACTGTGAGAGAATCGAGTTCTGCTGTCTAAAGCTGCCTGGTGCATGGTACCCTGTCACAGCAGCCACAGGCAAGTAACTAACACAAGCTGATGGGTTTTTACCACGGGGAGCCTGAGCTACCACTTGCAGGAGGATCTGTGATCTCATCCCTCGGGCACACTAGCCAGCCGGTTCCTGTTCTGCCCTTGGCCCGGAAGGGAATCCCAAGGTTGCATCTGCCACTTGGGTGTGGAGCCTGGGCTGTAGCTAGATGAGAAATGGGCCTATTTATAAATGAACATAGCCAGAGGGCGGACGTAGGGTCAGCCGAGGGCTTCACCAAGGTCAGAGGCCCAGTCCAGAGGGGACTGGGGACATTGCAGAGTAGAGCAATGCCCTGAGAGGAAGGTGGGGGCAGAGCAGGGGCATTCAGGGCCTCTCCAAGCAGCAGGGCCATGGTCCTTTTCTGAACAGGAATGTCCAGCTGGCTTCCAAGTCGTATCTGGTGTCCCGGGCAGGCAAAAGGCAGGCCCTGCTGAGTGGGAGCAGATTCTTTCCTGCTGTCTCATTGCCTCTCTGAGAAAGGAAGTGAGATGGGAGCACCCTGCTGCACAGCCCACGGCCTGTCTGCGGCCAGTTGTGCCCACTGCACTCCTGCCAGCTGAGGAGGCACTGTCACGGCGAGGGGGCCTCTGTGCTCCTGTTTCCCCATAAAGACTGCTCCCTTGGCAGGGCCACGGCAGAGGGCCTTAGTGGGTGTCTCTACCTCTGGCTGACATGCAAAGTGCAGGAAGCTATGCACAGTGCCAAGGATGTGGGTGGACAAGGACCCTGGTGTTAGTGACTGAGTTGGACCAGGGTCCAGTCTCAGTTCATCTGGTGCTGGGCACAGCTAGACAATAGAAAATCACAGCACACAGGCTACCCTGCTCACCCCCTTGCACAGGTCTGTGGGGGAGATGCTCCGGTCTCCTGCACCAGGGGTCCTGGGAGCTCGCAGCTGGCTGTGCTCCATGGCAGGAGCAACCTTTGAACTAGCTGGGAGCCCTGGACAGTTTCTCACCCATGACAATATCGGGTGCTGGCCTCTCAGCCTTAAATGCCTTTAAGAACTTCTTGCGGGGCTGGGGATGTGCCTCAAGTGGTAGCGCACTCGCCTGGCATGCGTGCAGCCCGGGTTCGATCCTCAGCACCACATACAAACAAAGATGTTGTGCCCGCCGAAAACTAAAAAATAAATATTAAAAATTCTCTCTCTCAAAATGCATTCTACTGTCATGTATGACTAAAAATAAATAAATAAATAAAACTTTAAAAAAATAAAATAAAAAAATTCTCTCTTAAAAAAAATAAAATAAAATGGTTTTCTCCACCTTTAAAAAAAAAAGAACTTCTTGCTCTGGCAAGAAGAGGAATGGTGGCAGTTTTGTACCTGATGGGGTTAAGAGACAATGAGTTTTAATAAACCTTACATCCCAGCTCCATCCCTTTCTTGTCTCCGTGAGCCTGAGCAAGTTACTCAATCTCTCTGAGTCTAGTTTCCTTGTCTGTAAAATTACAGGCCTACCTCTCCAAGCTTCTGGGGAAATTAGATGGAACAATAAGTGTGACCAAAGCTTTAATCTCATTCATGGACATCTTTGAACATTTATTTTTTTCTTCATCTTTCTCCTGGAGAAAGTCTGCCAGAGCTGCAGGGGTACACTCTACTCCGGCTGTGTGCATGGTCACAGGGAGCACTCAGGCAGCATCATGTGCTCCCCAGGGTTGGCCTCTGCATGCTGGGGATGCTCATGGGGACACTCATGCAGCTCACATGGGACGGCAGGGCCCAGGCTCCTGCAGCTCCCCGTCATGACTCCAGGCTCAGATTCTGTTGGGCAGTCAGGGACCTGAAGTCTGAACCTGAAACCAAACCTGCACCTTTATTATTCACCCCTCATGCCTTGTCTTTCCTGCAGGAGTCAGATTATGACCCTCTTTGGGTTGAGTTGTTGAAGAAGATACAAAATGTGCCCATGATAGGGGCCACCTTTAGAAAAGGACCCGCCCCCTCCAGAGGGAGCCAGAGTGTGGCTGCAAGCTTCTCATGTGTCTTGGACAGTTCACTCTTCCTCTCAGTTTCTTCATCTTTCAAACGGATATCTTCATCCCTGAGTCACACAGTGACTGTAAACTGACCCTTGATCACCCAGCCTGGTGCCTGCTGTGTAGTAGGTGCTCAGTTACGTGACACCCTTTCCTGGGCAGGAAAGGACTCTCAGCCACACTCACTCGGTTACATTCACTCACATGCACCTACACACAAACTCACACATGTGTGCACACTCTGACACACATGCACAAATCCACAATGGATTAAGAGGAAGGCAGAAAGGAGAGCCTGGCTCTCCCAGGTTTCTGGCCTAGAAAGAGGCCCTCTGCTTCATGGCTGGCTGACTGCAGAACTCCCCATGCACCCGTGGGATGGCCTGCACCTTGAGCTCAGTCTTCGTGTGCTCCTGGGGATGCTCTCAGGAAAGCTACTCCCAGACCTTCTGCACCCACAGTCCTGCCAGGCTGCCAGGGCGGAAGCAGTGGAGGAGGAGCCTACAGAAGTGGCAGAGTGAGGTCGCTGGTGTGTGGGATTCCCTCTTGTCCAGCCACGCCCAGGGCCCCAGAGTGTGCAGTGGAGCTCAGACAAGCTGGACAAGATGTGGACATGGCACTTAGCTCAGGTGCCTGGCGATGTTGCCGCTCTCCCCAGCTTGTCAGCCTGGCCTGGGAACATGCTCCCGGCTATTCCTGCCATCCATGGAGGCTCCCAGTTCCTGCCAGCCAGCAGGGTCTTGGAATGTGCATGGGCATGACACTGGACAGGAAGGGACAGGCCCACCAACCAACAGTTCTCACAGCGTGGACTCACATCACCCAGGGCCTTGATGGACAGGCAAAGCTCAGGCCCCACTCTGACCTGCTCAATGGATCACTCTGGCGCAGGGCCAGCAGTCTCCTACGACAGGCTCCCTTTCCCCCAAGGCTGTTACTCAAGGTGAGAGGCCCTGCCCGTCGTCCATCCGCCACTACCATACCTGGCCTTCAGGACAGCATTCCACGGCAACTGAGCTGACCCTCTGTGTGTGTGTGAGCACCAGGCCCACCATGCAGCTGTCTTCCACTGGTCTCCCCGTGACTTACCCAGGCCCTACCAGGAATGGGTAGAGGTGGGAACCAAACCTAGACCTGGTTCCAGGTGAGAGCAGCCACAAATCCAAGTGAGCTGAGAATAACTCAGGCAAGTGGCAAGGAGGAACCCTCAGCCCCACCATAGGAAATCGGGATGGGTCAGCTAGCCAGACCTCACACATCCACCACTGGGAAATCTGGCGATTTCCTCTCCTGAGTTGATCAGATCTGCAGTGCAGTGGACAGAGCAGCATCACTCTGGGAAATGAAGCTCTCAGGCTGCACCAAAGTTGCTGCCTCCCCAGTCCTCTCCGGCCCTCTCCGGCCCTCCCTGGCCCTCCCTGAGCCTCTCAGCACACAGGGAGCCAAGTGCCTGGGGCAGGGAGGGGAGGGAGGAGCGTTGTAGCCCATGGACCGCAGTGAGAAGCCCAGGCAGCCCTACTCAGGTTCTCCTCAGGACAGGAGAGAAGCCAGAAGCCGGCAGGGCCAGGCTGCTGGGGGTGATAGTCTGGATCCGGGTGGGGCTGGGTCAGAACAGCAGGCATTTCAGAGGGGTTCGCAGTCCTGCCCGGCTCTGAGCGTCAGTGTCCCACCAGAACTGGGGCTAAAGCCAGGGTGCTCCCAGGAAGATGGGCTGCAGCCAGGTGGGCGGAGGCCCACCCCTGGTGAGAGGGTCAGATCTGAGAATGAGGTGTGTGGGGCCAGCCTCCAAGGGCAATGAGACCTGGAAAGGGCAGGCAGGAGAGAACCAGTCGCCCTCCAACAAAGAATTTGTTGAAGTAAAAATGTCCGCAGAGGACTCTTGGATATGTAAAAGGATATCGGACAAATACTCTCGTATTAGGCTTCACACCAAGATCCTGTGAGGTTGACCCAAGTGTCCCCTTTCCTGGCAGCAGTGGACCAAATTGTGGCTCCCAAAAGATGCAGGAATATCCTGGTCCCTGGAACCTGGGAATGTGAGCTTACTTGGAGGAAGGATCTTTGCAGATATAATTATGTTAAGAATCTTGAAATGAGAACATCGTAACTGTCCAGGGAGGTCCTACATCCAACAATAGCACAAAGGAAAGGGACACACGGAGACAAGAAGTCCAGAGTGACGTAGCCACAAGACAAAGAATGCTTAAAACCACCAGAAGCTGGAAGAGGCAAGAACACATTCTTCCCTCTGGGCTCTAGCCTTTAGTGGGAGCATGACCCTGAGGACACCTCAATTTCAGACTTCTGGTGAAATGTAAACTCCTGGTGTTTTAAGCCACCCAGATTGTGGCAATTTGTTATAGCAGACACAGTACACTAATACAGAGACCTACAAATGGGGTTCATATCCACCTGTTACAGTTATAACCATTTTTAAGTCTTCGTAAAAGTAAAGATATACAGATACCACCCCCAGGAAATTGGAATATATTGTGTGCACATTTATACAAAGGAATACTATGCAGCTATGCAAAAGAGTTTGTGGACAATAGCTAATAATCAGACAAAGGTTCTCATACTATCAAACGGGAAAACATGATACCAGAATACCATATGATAAATGTATATGTGCCTAATTTTTTTAAATGTATACACAGAAAGGAAAAAATAACACAGTACATCTGGGTGATATGATGCAATGTTCTTTATCTTCTTAGTATTTTCTCTATTTTTTCAAAGTCCTCTCAAAGAGTACATATTACTTTTATTATCAGAAATAAGAGAGCAGTTCTCAAAATGGTGTCTTCTTGCAAATGTCATATGATTGTGCCAGCATGGCTAGAAGCCCACTTTTCTTTCCTTCTATAATCTCTTGAGATCCTTAAAGTGGTATCGCAAGAAGGTATTGGTATTATTCCATTTTGTAGGTGAATATGAGGATCCATGGGGCACTTGTCTGACAACAGAGCCAGCTTGGGCCCAAGCCTGGGAGTCAAAGGCAGCCCGAGCCAGCTTCTAACCTGCAAACTGGCTGCGCCTGTGGCTCCCACCACACCCTCCTCCTCCCTGGCCACACCCAGAGCCTGGCTGTGTCCTTCAAGTCAGATGGTTAGTAAAAGTCTCAAGTGCCCTCCAGGCAGAAATAAATAACAGAGAGCAAGATCCTGGGATTCCAGATTCCTATTTTTAAATGGAATGAAGGATAAATCATTTCTGCTAACTGTTTTTACCTGGCTGCAGGAAATGATGCATCGCCATCTTTTAAAAGAAAATTAAGCCTTTAATTCCATGGCACATGTAATAAAATGGTACTTCGGCTCTCTGCACGGAATATATGGCCCGTCGCGTCCTAATTTACTATTTCGACACTGCCTGAAATGTTCTGAAGTTATTAATGTGGCAATATATCCATGCACAAAACCCAGCCTTCAAACGCTGTTGAAGCACTTAATTAACACAATGGATGGCCAAGTGGGAGCAGATGGGGTAAGAGCAAGGGGCACGCCAGGGAGCTGGGTGCACAGCTAGCCCTGCCATTGAGCGCCAGTGTCAGCTAGAACCTCAGTTTCAGTTGAAAGTTCTGGAAGACGAGATTATGGCATTTAACACACAGATGCAAAGCACCCAGCCTCAGCAGACCCTGAGGAAATTCCCTCCTCCTCTCTTACCTGGATCCCTGGCTGCACCACCATCTCTCTCTGCCAAGGATGTCCCCCACATGCCACTCTCCTTATTCTGACTCTCGCAGTCCACAAGGAGGCTGCAAATCCTCCCAATAACATGCAGATGGCTCGCATGTGCATGAACACACACGTGTGGGACAGAGCATCACAGGTTCTGAGCTGCCACAGGCCACTGTATTTTGGAGAATTGGCCTTTATGGCCACAGATCTGTCATGAAGGTCCATGAAAAGATACACCAGGGCAAAGTTTCAAACTTAGACAAAGGGCAGGGGCCCAGAGATTATTCTAGACTCATGTTCGTCTCCTTGCACACCTCTCTCCTCTCCTGGCCTCTTGTAAAACTGACCCAGATGGCCATCACCAATGTGACCTGGCCTCACAAACCCTCTCTGCTCCTTAGCAAATGAGACACAAACTTCACGGGTACATCTGGATGAGGACACATTGAGTGACAACCTTCCCATTCTAGAAAAAACTTCCTGATGAACTCTTAGGTGGCCCTGGGGTATCCAGGGTCACGGGCTCCAGCTCTTTCTGTGGGTCCCCTCAAGAGAGGGGCCTAGCTCCCTCGACAGTGCCAAGCCTCTCTGCCACCCCACACTTCTCCACAATGAGGCTGTTCCTTTATTTAAGGGGCAGATAATTGGGACCATTCATTTAGCTTTCAGCAAACTCACAAGGGAAACTGCAAACCTGTGTTTGAGGGGAAGTAGGCATTAAAGTCCTAAATGTAAACTTGATCCCTTAGCAACAGGCATGAGCTAAGTTCCCTCCGATGACCAGAGCTAATAGCCTGAGGAGAGGACAATCGCTACTACTGAGACCAATTTTCTGAAGGATCCAGGATGCCTGGACTACTAACCAAGTGACCTTAAGCAAACTACTTGGGTAACAATAGCACCTGCCTCCTAGGAGTGCTGTGATTATTACAATGAGTCAATTCGTGGTCACGTACACTCGGGGCCATGCCTGGCAGAGACACACTCATTGCATATTAGCTATGGAATATGCAGCCCACTGCCCAGAGGACATCTGGAATTTAACCAGACCATGAGTGACATCCCTATAGACCAACATCCGAAGTGACCAACATCCGAAGGCCCATTTGATTCTTCTCTTCCTTACCCCTCACGTGCGGGCCATCAGCAGGTGATGATACTCACTGAGAAGAGTTTGCAAAATTCAGGGGAAAAAAAGCTTCTATTCTGAGTGGTCCCTGCCCTCCCCTTCCTGGGCTTCTGGGCTACTTCTTTCTCAGCAGACCTCTGAATTGGGTGCAGCCCTGGTGGCTCTCACCTGAAACTCTCGTACTACTAAATTCTGTTTTCCATTGAGCAGATAGAGGTTGGGGGCTGGTTGTTTGAAGTGCAGCACGTCCTATCAACCCTTGATTAAAGACACATTAACATTTTGTAGCACTGAATAAAATGTCCTATCTGCTTCCTGCTCTCTCGTGAATCCTCATCCCAGTTCCCAAATTTAAGTTCCATAAAATCAAGGACCCTGTCTGTCTTACTCACTGTTGTGTCCCCATTTTTTGGCCCATGTTAGTCACAGAAGAAATGTTTTTAAAACAAATGAATGATTCAAATCCATGCAAAATAATTACACTGCGTTGTACCACTGCTCAGAGGGAATAGATGCTAATGAAAATAAATCACTTTGACTAAGCTCATCTCAGTCCCTGAAAGGAACCTGGGAGCTACTGGGGCTCAGAGAAGTCAAGAAGTTCGTACAAACACAGGATGCATCTCAGAGAGCCAAGGTGGCCACCACTTTCAGCTACACAAGTTGTGGACTGCACAAATTCAGGGTGCCCTTGACATACAGGAACATGCCTGAAGTTTTTAGATAGGGCAGGCAGTACAGCAGCCCTGGACTCCCCAAACTGCTCCATCAGACCAAGCTTCCGCTGAGACCCCTTCCTTGGCCCTCTCAGGATCCAGCTGGGTATCTCAGGCCTCAACTAATTTCTTCCCCAAGAATTAACCAGAGAATTCAACATGATCGTCACCTAGGCAGGAAGTGGTGGAGGGCAGGTAGGAAGAAGGGAGATTTTGATTTCCATAAAATGAAGCCATAAGCCCTTTTCTGTTACACACTGGCTGAGCACCTGCGCTCATCGTCTTTCTGAGCCTTGAGCTCCCAGACCATAGGGATCTTAGGACATTTTGGCCAGACTGGACTGGATGTCTGCATGGCAGGACTGATGGAGGGTTCAAGAAGCACATTCCTCTTGGCTGACTCAACACATGCAAATGCCACCAGCACGAGGAGTTGGCACCTCCCGGCTCACCCGATTCACCAGAGTGGCAAGCAGGAATGGTAACCATTAGTCCTTTTTGCACACAAGGCCTCTGGTAGTTCAAAGAGAATTGGGTCTGCCCACAGTCCTACAGCTGCAGATGGTGAGACCGTAACTTAACCCAGCCCTACCAATGGGCCCTTCAGATCCCACTGGGCAGTGCTGTTGCCTGAGGTCATCGGGGCATAGGAGATGGACACTTTGATCTTCAGGACACAGCCACATTCATGGTGCAGTTCCAGGACCAGCTCTCTCTCTCCTTCCCACCCTACTCCCGACTGCCTTCCAGCCTGTGGGGTCTCTTCCTGAGCCTAAATTTGAAATGGGGAGGAGGTGGGACTCCTCCTGAAAATAAACTCCCCACCCCATAACTGACCTTGGCTGTCAAGTCAAAGCCTACCACTAAGTCTGCAAACCTGGGACAGTGCTGCTGACAGCCCCATGACAGCCCAGCTGGGAGGGTGGCTATATTTAGCACACTCTTGACCTAAGATGCTATCTACCCAGGCAGAAACACAGCATCGGGGGACAGAAGGGAAGTGGTGAAGAGGACCCCCATCCATTGCACCCTGGCTCTGCACCCTCACATAGCTGCTCCGGGAAAGCGTCCACTTTCCAAATGCATTTTTGTTTCCAGTTCTAGGGAGGTGTTAGGATTTGCCAAGTCCTTTTGGCCTGGAAGAAACAGCCGGCACAGCAACCTCGTTAGGAGGTGGAAGCTAAAAGCAATTGGCTCTGTGTGCCGCAGAAGGAATTTCAGCACAAGGGGGTTAGGCAGTGTGGTGGCTGTGGGTCACAAAATTGGTTCTCCTCCTGCATCCCTGGGTGATTGCAACGAGGGAGTCCGTGTGCCCTGGGGTTGACAGGGTTCTTCTCTGGAAAGGGAATCTGGGCTGGTCGACAGGATGGATTCAAGTCCTGGACAAGCATGCTCCCACCACTTAGAGTATTTGAAAGACCAAATGAAAGAGAAGAAGTAAAGTACTCAGCACAGTCAATGTCACGACTCTTCCTCCCCTTCCTTTGATCTTCCTAATCTTTCGAGGTGGGTATTTCTCGATTTATACCCATTCTACAGACAAAGAAACAGAAAACAGCTTTCTGAGACGGGGATTTGCCTGAGGTCTTTGCCGGGGATCTCAGCAATATTTGTGTTTTGCAGACACATCAATATTTTCCACCTCTGGGGTTGACCTGTGCCAAATGGTCCAAGAAAATCAGGGGTGGGGGGCCGGAAAGCTCACTTCCCAGAAGTAATCTTACCTCTGCTCTTTGAAGTGTCACAGAATTGGCCTGAGACTGCTCCTGTCAGCAGCCCCGCGCAGGAGGCTGCTGAAAGCACTTTTAGCACCTGATTAAAAAGGAGGCTTTATTTTCCTGAGCAATTATCAGCCTGCATCTCATGATCTCATCCCAAAGACAAGGAGCAAGAGTGATGGACAGCTCACCAAGGGACGCTCAGCCTGGAAAGTGTTTGAGTGGCCTGGCCTCACCTGTGTGCAGGGTGAGAGGCTCGGCATGGGTGGAGACAGCCGGAGTGGCAGCAGGATCTGCCTTTGGGAGTCAGTTGTGTCCGCCTTCCCTGCTCTGACAGGTGTCTTCCATCTGGGCTGCATCAGCTGAGTCTCAGGCTGTGACCTGGCTGCTGGGGCTTGGGGAACAAAGCAAAGAAAAGAAGGGAACTAGCCTACGACAGCCACCTGGGGAAGGGAGGGGGTGTCATCTTTACATTCCCCACAATAGCTCTGCTTGGGAGCATTTGGAGTTCACAGTATACTCAAATGGAGACTCAGGAGATGACCTCTTGCCCCAAATCATGCCCCAGAGCATAGCAGAGAGGAGACTCAAACTCGAGGCTCTGCCCTAGCCAGCACCCTGATTCACTCCGCTTGCCCCTAAGAGCTAGGTGCTGCCTTCTAAGAGAAGCTTGGGACCTGTGTTCACCCCGGCTCCGTCCCACTGGTTTCACCAGCAGCAACTAGGAACCCAGGTAGTTTTTCTGCCCTGAGAGTGACTAAAAAGCCCCCTGCTCCCCTGCTGTGAACCTGCTACAATGCCCTACTTGGCACTCCACCCCGGCCTCTGGCATAACCTGGGAGGTCTGTGAACACGAGGCTCTGTTTCCTGTAGCCCATATTAACAAGGACTCACAAAATTAAAGCACCCAGTGCTGCCAAAGATGCAATGAACAAGCAGGTGCACTCAGTGATGGTGTGATGGAAAGCAATTTGGCAGTGCGTATACATGGAGATCTTAACAAGGTGTATTGCTCTGCCTCACTAATCTCTCATCTGCAGATATATGTTAAGGCAGTAAATCTGCCTATCTAAAAATAAGTCTTCCTATAAATATCTTCACCATGGCATTTTCTAAAGATCCAAATAACCTCAAAAGATCAAAATAACCTCCCATCATATGAAGCCATTAAAAATAGTGCTTCAACTTAAATTCAGTGATACAGCCCATCACAATGGCCAAAATATGGGACCAACCTAGATGCCCTTCAATAGGCAAATAGATAAAGAAATGTGGTCTATATATACAATGGAATATTACTCAGCCTCAAAGAAAGAAATTATGGCATTTGCAGGTAAATGGATGGAGCTGGAGAATATCCTGCTAAGCGAAATAAGCCAATCCCCAAAAACCAAAGGGCCAATGTTTTCTCTGATATACTGATGTTAATGCTCAATAAGGGTGGTCAGCTAGGGAAAAATAGAGATACTTTGCATTAGGCAGAGGGGAATGAAGGGAGGGGATGGGGGATGGAGTAGGAATGATAGTAGAATGAACTGGACATTATTATCCTATGTGCATACGTGTTTACACAACCAGTATGATTCTATATCATGTACAACCAGAAGAATGAAGTTATTCTCCATTTATGTATGATGTGTCGAAATGCATTTTACTGTCATATGTAACTAATTAGAACAAATAATTTTTTTAAAAAAATAGTGCTTCAAAGAAGAATCCATAGTAACATAGAAATGCTTTTTTTGTAAAGTTTAGTGACAAAAGAATGTTATTAAATTATCTAGATGGCTTGATCATAACTATGTAGAGGGGTAGAAAAAATAAGAAGTAAAAAAATAAATGAATGAGTGAATTGATACTCAAATGGTACATGGGACTAGGGGTAGAGCTTTTATTTATTTTTTGCACATAGAACTTATTTTTTAAAGTAGTTTCAGATTCACAGAAAATAGAGCAGAAGTGCAGAGCTTTCCTCATGTACCCCCATCCCCACACATGAAGGTGGGCTTCTCTCCCACTTTCTCCCCTCTTCGTGCACATTCACAGTCTCACACACACATTCACACGTGCACACACACACCTACATGCCTACACACCTGTCTTTTATATATATATTAAATTTTATATATATATTAAATTTTATATATATATTAAATTTTATATATATATATATATATATATAAAATAATATATTTTATTTGGGATGAAAGAAGAAAGGGGAGGTGGGAGACAGGGAGAGAGGGCGGGCAGGCAGCAGGGGACAACTTGTCCCAGAGTCAAAACCTGGGTGGGCTCAACCCTGTTTTTTGTTACACCTTTTTGTTTCACCAGCTTTTGGAATTCCTCACCACTTTAAGTTTGCAATCTCATTGGCCTGTGCACACATACTCTCCCAAGGACGGGAGACCATTTCAATGTTTTCTCAAAACCCCAATCCTCCTGAAATCCCCCAATGCAAACCACCTACCATAGGAAGCCTCTCATCTTACTCTCTTGCCCCCTGTATCTTAGGTGAGTTTTCCATAAGATGAGGACCAGCTCTGTCACCTGCCACTGAAGCCCCAGAGAGACTGGCTTTGCCTCAGTGGGTAGTTAGTCCTGGGAATTCAGGCATGGGAACAACGACATGGGAACTAGAACTTGAGAACAATCTGACCTGCAGATCAGCTTCCCTCCAGCAGGGGGCAGAGTGCTGTGCCTGGACAGGGCCCCAGCCTATGCCTCCACATCTAGGAGCCCTGGTGCCCCAGAGAGGCTCAGGAACACTGGCTGGGGGAGCCATTGTGACCATGGCCTGGTGTCAGCACTCTGGAGCTTTATATTAAGAAATGGGTTTCCAGGACAGTGATACCTTAGATCATCCTACAAAGGAGAGTCAATGTCCACCCACTTTGGGTCTTTTAGAGGCCATCCTAAGGGCCAGTCCCAACCAACTGAAGAGAAAGGCGAGGATTGGGATCTGCCTTCCTCACACCAGGTAGCCTGAGAGCAAGCTTTTTCCCCTGGGGATCTCAGCTTTCCCAGGAATAGATTGACAAAGTGGCATGACCTAGCTAGACCCACCATGATGCTGTTCTATGAGCTGACTATTCCATGATCCTTGACTATATAAGGAACTCAATATGAAATCACTTCAAAAATATGAGACATTTTGGAGGACACATTTTCTTATTTATGGCATCTATCACAACACCTACAAAGAACTCAGGGTATAGGCCTCATAAAATTAGCCCCGCCAAAAGCATGAATCAACTTCTTCTCATTGAGATGTCAATGCAAAATCTGACCCACAAACTTGACTATGCCACCCTCATGCACACACATACACCCACTCTCAGCCACACACACACACACACACCTTCAGCCATGCAGACACACACCCTGAGTCACACATGCATATACACAGTCTCACACACACATTCACACGTGCACACACACCCCTACACATATTCCCACCACCCCACAAGGGTAAATGCATCTGGACAATTTTTAGGAATGGAGCTGCCCAACAAAGCTTGAAAAGGGAAAGGTGAAGCTTAAGTCTGAATTCATACAAATGGTCCTGCGAAAATGAAAGCAGAAAGCTCTTTGATTTAAATCAAGCACTGGGCAATCTGGGGCTTTAGGGGGAGGTGAGCCTTGAGAGGTGGTGATGACTTAGCCCAGTGCACTTACTGGAAGATGACAGCCCCTGGAACCACTTCCTGTGGCTGAGACTATCTACCTAAATCCCAAAAGACAGGCTCTACAAAAGGAAGCCTCCTTCAAGGACCACAAATAGTATGACACTCTCCTAATCTGAGCTGCTTTCTACTAAGTAGGGAAATAAGGATTTAACATACACTGTCTTTAATCTACTCAAAATGCCAGGTCAGTGGATTCGACAAAGGGGAATGGAGAGAAGAGAGGGGGGAGGGAAATGGGAAAGACAGTGGAATGTATAACTTTCCTATGTTCAACTATGAACACACAACTAGTGTAACTCCCCATATGTACAACCACAAGAATGGGAAGTTATACTCCATGTATGTATAATATGTCAAAATACACGCTACCGTCATGTATAACTAAAAAGAACAAATAAAAAAAATTAAAAGGGGACTGGGGTTGTGGCTCAGCAGTAGAGCACTCGCCTCGCACATGCGAGACCCTGGGTTCCATCCTCAGCACCACATAAAAATAAATAAGTGGAATAAAGATCAAATGTATGAAATATGATATGTCAAGAGCTTTGTAATGTTTTGAACAACTAATAATAATAATAATAATAAAATAAATAAATAAAATATTTAGAAGATAAAAAATAAATAAATTTTTAAAAAACCTAAAAAATGAATTTTAAAAAAATTAAAAGGTGGGGAAAGAGGGAAGGAAGGGGACAGGAATAGGAAAGACAGTGGGATGAATCTCATGTAACTTTCCTATGTACATATATAAGTACACCCCAGAGAATCTCCACATCAGTACAACCACAGACTGGGATTCTAATTAGAATAAGATGTATTCCATGTTTGTCTGAATATACTAATATGCTCTGCTATCATGTATAACTGAAAATAAAAAATAAATTTTTTAAATGCCAGGTCAAAAGACTTACACCCACTCTCCAGATGAGACGACCGAGGCGGAGCATGGATAAAGAGCTTGCCCAGGCCCACACAGCTAGTAAAAGGCCACACTGAAATTTGAAGCCAGATGACAGACTTGTGTCTTCTGACTGCCTGGTCCGCAGTCATCTGGGGTTGGCGGGGTGTGGAGGGGCGGCCAGCATTCCTCAGAGGAGGTGGAACACATTCCCTGAGGTCACAGCCCTGCTTTAGGTCTCGCTGCCTTTCAAGCCCAGCCGCTCTGGAGGTTTCCTTTCCGCTCTGGACTGACCCGGCATTTCGACAGCAATAGCTATTAAAATAGTTCCCGAGGGTGTGGCCTGGGTTTAGTGTTTTTATCTTGCTCCAAATTAAAACTATGGTCCCTGGCGGTCCAGTTTTCTCATGGACATTGTTCTCCCAGATGCCATCAGATCTGGGTCTGACTCGCCTCCTTAGGCAATTCTTTTTCTTAAAGAGTTCTTCCTCTGTGATCTAATGGAGAACTCCAGACCCAAAGGGTGGGGTTTGGGTTTGGGGTGAGAGGTAATCCTTGTTTATGTGGCTACTGCCCACATTTACTCTAACCCGGTGAAAGTCCTTTCTGATTGGCACCTAGTTCATTGCCCCCCGTTCTTGGCTCTTTACATCCCTTGCAGAGAAGTTGGAATTGGGGCTAAGACTCATGAACACCCTCAGCTCCAGGCCCCTGTCTTTACCTACCCCTGTGCCACTGGGAAAGGAGTTCAGGAGAGTCTGGATCCAGAGTCTGGATCCTTGCTCACTGTCTGATTCTGGGAAAGTTATGCCTTTCTTCTAGGTCTTGCTTTCCCCACCTGAGCAATGTGAGCGCTGAAGATGCTTTTTTGCAACAGTGGTTGTAGGAGAATCCCCTACAAGGCTTGTCACAACAAAACTTTCTGGATGCACTTCCAGGATCTCTGATACTGGAGAGTCTGAGAATCTGCATTTCTATACAGCTCTAAGCTGGAGTGTGAGGACACTTACTTTATTTTTTTTTCTTTTTTTATTAATTAATTTATTTATTTTAATTAGGTATATATGACAGCAGAATGCATTTTGATTCATTGTACCCAACTGCAGCACAACTTTTCATTTCTCTGGTTGTACACGATCTAGGGTTGTACCATATGTGTACCATATGTGCAGTCATACATGTACCTAGGGTAATGATGCCCATCTCCTTCCACCATCTTTCCTGCCCCTTGTACCCTCCCCACCCCTCCCCTTCCTTTGCCCAATCAAAGTTCCTCCATTTTTCCCATGCCTATCCCCGTTACGTATCCACTTATCAGAGAGAAAATTCAGCCTTTGGCTTTTGGGGATTGGCTTACTTTGCTTAGCATGATATTCTCCAATTCCATCCATTTACCTTCAAATGTCATAATTTTATTCTCTTTTAATGCTGAGTAATATTCCATTGTGTATATAGACCACAGTTTCTTTATCCATTCATCTATTGAAGAGCATCTAGGCAGCAAAATGAAACTAAACCTCTATCTCTCACTATGCACAAAACTCAACTCAAGTGGATCAAAGACTAGAAATTAGTCCAGAGACCCTGCGCCTAGTAGAGGAAAAAGTAGGCCCTAATCTTAATCATGTCGGATTAGGCCACAAGTTCCTTAACAAGACTCTTAAAGTGCAAGAAATAAAATCAAGAATTAATAAGTGGGATGGATTCAAACTAAAAAGCTTCTTCTGAGTAAAAGAAATAATCAATGAGGTAAAGAGAGAGCCTGTATTTGGGGAGCAAATTTTTGCTACATGCACATCAAATAGAGTACTAATCTCCAGAATATATAAAGAACTCAAAAAACTTAACACAAAAAAACAAATAATCCAATTAGTAAGTGAGATAAAGGGCTGAACAGACACTTCTCAGAAGAAGATATACAGTTGATCAAAAAATATATGAAAAATGTTCAACATAATTAGAGAAATGCAAATCAAAACTACTCTAAGATTTCATCTCACGCTAGTCAGAGTGGCAGCTATTATGAAGATAAACAACAATAAGTGTTGACAAGGATGTGGGGGAAAAGCACACTTATACATTGCTGGTGGGACTGGAAATTGGTGCAACCAATCTGGAAAGCAGTATTGAGATTCCTCAGAAAACTTGGAAAGGAACCACCATTTGACCCAGCTATCCCACTCCTGGGTCTATACCCAAAGGACTTAAAAATCAGCATACTATAGTAATGCAGCCACATTAATGTTCATAGCAGCTCAATTCACAATAGCTAAACTGTAGAAGAACTCTCACTTAAAAAGGAAACAAATTAAGTCATGTTTGGATGCTTCCTTAGAAACTATTTTTGAAAAGATGCTCAATATCACTAATCATTAGGGAAATGCAAATCAAAACCACAATGAAGTATTACCTCACACACATTATGATGGCTATTTAAAAAAAAAAATACTAAAAGAAGTGGAAAATAACAAGTTCTGGCAAGAATGGGGAAAATTGGAACTCTCATGAACTATTGGTGTGGATATAAAATAAAGTGTGGCAGCTGCTATGGAAAACAATTTGGCAGTTACTCAAAAAGTTGAACAGAATTGCCACGATCTAGCAATGGCACTGCTGGGTATAGACACACACACAAAAAAAGCCACTCAAAAATCAAAACTATCTGAGATTTCATTTTACACCAGTCAGAATGGCAGTCATCAAGAATACAAACAATAATAAATGCTGGAGAGAATGTGGAGAAAAAGGAACACGTTTACACTGTTGGTGGGATTGTAAATTAGTACAACCACTATGGAAGTCAGTACAGAGGTTTCTTAAAAGACTAGGCATGGAACCACTATCCGACCCAGCTATACCACTTCTCAGTATTTACCCTGAAGAATTAAAGCTATCTTAATGCAGTGACACATGCAAACCCATGTTTACATAGCAGCACAATTCAAATTACAGCCAAATTATGGAGCCAGCCAAGGTGTCCATCGATAGATGAATGGATAAAGAAAACGTGGTATATATACACAATGGAGTTTACTCAACCAAAAAGAAAAAATGAAATTATTGCATTTGCAGGAGAATGGATAGAACTAGAGACATTATGTAAAGTGAAATAAGACCATCTCTGAAGGTCAAGGATGTATGTTTTCTCTCATATGCAAAAGGTAGAGAGGAAAAAGGAAAACAAAGCTCAGAGTGGACCTCATGAAATCAAAAGGAGATCAGCAGAGGGAAGGAACCAAGGAGTAGGAGGCAGGGAAAAAGGAAGAAAGTGCTGGGGCGTGATATTGCACAAATTATATTGTTATGGTGTGTGAGGGTACAAATATGTAACAACAAATCTCATCAATATATACAACTCTAATGCACCAATAAAAAAGTGAAAAGAAAAAAAGAAAACAGGCTCTCAGATGTTTGTAGCAGTATTACTCTCAGTCACCAAAGGTGACCCATCATAGATGAATGGATAAACAAAATGTAGCACATACATACAATGGGATATTACTCTGCCTTTAAAAAGGAAAGAAATTCTGACACATGCTACAACATGAACGAACCTTGAAGACTTTACATTAAGTAAATAAGCCAGTTATAAGAGACAAATGCTGTATTATTCCTCTTATATGAGGTGCCTAGAAGAGTCAAATTTGTAGAGATAGAAGGGAGAATGATTGTAGTCAGAAGTTGGGGGGGAAAAGAGTAATGGGAGGTTATTGTTTAATGAGTACACAGTTGAGTTTTGCAAGATGATGAAGCTCTGGAGACTGGTTTCACAATAATGTGGATGTACCTGGATTGTGCACTAAAAGGGTTAAGATATAAATTTTATATTGTGCATATCTTACCACAACTTAAAAAGAAAAAAAATCACAATATTTTTAAAAAGTCCTTGGTATCTATGGAAATGACTAGGGTCCATTGCTTGATTAAGTGGATGGTGTCTGAACCAAATGTTTGAGTCAGGGCTAAGGCCAAGGGAAGCCTGGCCTGCAAGTGCCAGTTTTCAAAACATCTCCTTCCAAAGGCAATGGGGCACCTAAGGGACATTCTACTGTCTCCCCAAATGCAGGACTCATCTGCAAGAGGACAACTTTAAGCACATTAAGTCAGCCACGGCACTTGTCTGTCAATGCCAGCACTCATTAGCTTCCTCCCTTCCTTGACTTCACCATTCATTCATTTTCACTCTACAAACACTCCCCAGGCACTGGGCCCCACAGAGGCAGAGGGAACAGGGTGTAGGCTGTGGCCTGGGGAGCTCACCCAGGTCCTTTTCTGGAGAAATGGCCTAGGGAGGGGGATGAAGAAAGAAGATAAGAAGAGAGAGCCAGGGAGAGAAGAGAGCACACAGAATTCACAGAAGAATTTGGAGCAGTTGGAGAGGGCTCTCAGTTTGAGTTCCCACTACTACGAAGGACATAGTACTGGAGAGATATCCCTTCAGGGCCTGGTGCTGGGAGCTGATTTTGGGAAGCTCCCCTCTGTACCTCTAGTCCCTGGTAGGGACCCGGCAAATGCTGGCTTGCAACATGTCAGAGTGGGCTACTTTAAGGAGTACCAACCAGCAGCTCCATCTTGGCCCAGGGGGTGAGTTTTAAGTACAGACCTTTCCCCAACCCACCTCTGGATTCTGAAAAGCCACACTCCTAGTCTGAAGCCACTTTTGGTGACAGTCCCTTCGCATGCCTCCGTCTCTTCTGAGCCAGCGATGGATAGTTTTCATTTCCTTCCAGTTGAACTGTGAAACTAAACCAGGCCCAATTTCTGATCAGCTTCATTTCTCAAGCTTGCTCAGGGAAGGGGAAAAAAATCCATTAAACTCCCCCTTTCTCCCCTGTAGAGGCACGGATCTCCCCATGGCAGTGAGGTGGGAGCTCTTAAGGGTGTAGACTCATTTTATGTGGCTCAGTGGCTGGCTTATTGTAGGTGCTTAATAAATATTCAATCATAACAATCTTAATTACTGGATTACATCATGTCTGTCTTATGGTAGGATATAAATAAATAATGCCATCATAATAATGAGGCTCTCACAGAGGGCTCTCAGTTTGAGTTCCCACTACTACGCAGGCGGTTTTAATAAATTTGGGTGGATTTCATATTTCATGAAGATTTATCTGCTCACAGCAGGTAAACGTTTCTGAAGATAAGAGTTATTTAGTATTAATGAGAACAGGACACTTCCTTGTTTCCTGTTTCCTGTTCTCCTGAGGCTTAATTCAACTCAACTCAATGTGGCACCCAGCGCTCTGAGGGTTGGGGGGTGTCCATAGGCAGGATTGAGGAAAGTGATGGAGCTCCGTGTTTTGGGGGTCTCACACTCCAGCTGAGTCAAGGTAACATGGTGAGGCAGACGGCTTTATTGTGATCGGGCAAGATGTCTCCCATCTCCCACACAGCCCAAGCCATGCTCTGCTTAGAACCAAACTGCAGAAGCAGAAGTCTTCTAGCTGGGGGTGGGGGGGAGTTGTATGTGAGGGAAAGTAGCAGGTAGCCAGCAACAGAGACCCCTCAGGTCTAGCCCTGTCCCTTCCTGGGAATGCCACCCAGAGGGGCCCAACCTCCCATTACAAAGTGCCAGATGTACACAAAAAAATCTCTTCATTTCTAAATACTACTAATCGATCCAAATTTTTCAAAACCAAGCCACCTGCCATGTCTGACCCTGGGCCATGCTAGACAGCATCGGAGTCTAGAGCTGACAGCCAGGGGTATACAAAGCAAAAGCAAGTGCTGATCCCTTCAGGAAGGCCAGGAGAGAGCAAAGTCCTAGGACCCTGCCTAGGAGTTGGGTCCCCAAGGTCTGGAACCAGTTCTATTACCCACCGGACTCCCCATGTGATTCCAAGCTCCCGGTCCCTCACTGGAGTGTGGAGGGTGACAAGGCTGTGGGGCATTCCTGAAAAAGTGTGGGAGAAAGCCCTCTGTAGACCAACCAGCCCTGTACCCGACTTGAAAATCTCACACCTTCTTGAGTTCTGACCTCTGGAAGCCTCTGAAAGCCTTCTGGAAGCAAAGAGAGCCTTGGGGAGTGTGGACATGAATGCCAAATATCAACCCCAGAAGAGAAACGGTGACCTGCAAAGCCACTTACCCTGAGGGCCCACACAGAGGCAGTCTGCCTCTGCCTGCCCTCACACATCCCTGAGCCAGGCTGAGTCCCACTGTGGGAATCTGTTTCCCACTCTGCTCTGAGAGGAGGAGCCTCCCCTGGTGGAGTCGAGGTATGTGAGGGTGGGAGCTGACTTCACATCCCTGTCACCACAGGAAGCTGAGCAACCCTGACAGAGGAAAGGTAAATGTATCAGGCTGCCTGTCCATGGACATGATCAATCCTACCACCCTCTCAGGGCTGAGGTACCCTCTAAAGCAAAGACCACACAATGACCACACAGGAACCGTTGGATCTGCAAATCTCCAAGAAGCAGTTCCTTAGCTCTTGCACAATCACCATTACTGGCCCCTGGTGAGTGACCCTTGACCAGCTCTTCAGAGAAAGTAGACAGCTTCAGGACTCTCTGGAAACATGCTACCCGCACTAGGGTATTTATAGCCCATGGGAGGGATTAGCCATTCACCTTTGCGTGGCTCCAACAGGAAAAATCAGGATGTGGGGTGGGAGAACGGAAAGTGTCTTGTCTATAGTAGGACCAGATTCTCTTCACCCTGCTACAAGTCACCTCAATGAAAAATACCTTACAAAATGGTACCAATTAGTTTTAGATACTTTTTTTATCTAATGCTTGGCAATTTAAGTATTTGAGACATTTTTATATATAAATACATTTTACACTTTTTCTTTACATGAATGTACATGGGTTTACATGACTGTATGAAATTCATTTTTACTTGGTTATGTAATAATCCACCCTAACCATGTTCTCCTGTTTTAAGTTTTTAGTTTGTAAGGGCCGCCTTAGGTAACCAGACTCTCAGGTTGGACGTTTAATTGTCTCTCTTGCTTCATGTACTTGCCAATATTGGTAGAGATGTTGGCTTCCCCGAAGCCACTTTATATCAAATAACCCTAAGTGAGGTTACCAGACAGACTGGAGTCTGAGGGACTGGCCAGGAAGGCCCAGGTGCCACGTCCTCTGCCACATGGCTAGAGGGACAGCCCCAGATCTCGCCCCATCTCAGCCCCTCCCAAGTTCTCTGACTCTGGCTGCATGTCCTTCCTGGGAGCTCCCACCTCCCTGTTAGCTTCTTCTGATCCTCTTTCCATCGTCTCCAACTCAGGGAATTTTTCATTCTTTTTTAAGTTATGGGGCATTTCAAATAAATGTATACGAAGTTCATAAGATGGTCTAACAACTGTTCAACTTCAAACATCTTGCTTCTCCTATGCCTCAGCCCATTTTCTCATACATCATATCATTTTGAAGTAAGTCCCCGGTTGCATATTATTTCATTTATAAGTGTTAGTTCTCTATGCACTAAAGCCTCTTTTTTCAACTTAATGCTACTATCACACCTAAAAGTAGCAGAAATTCCTTAACCAAATCCCCAAGCAGTGGCCATACTTGTATTATACTGTTTTCTGGGATCAGGATGCAGAGAGTCTGTGTCCTCCTGGCATCTTTTAATCAATAGGTTCCACCTGCCTTGTTTTCAATAATTTCTTTGTTAGAGAAACTGGCCTCTTGTCCTATAGAGTTTGCCACTGATTTTTCCAATTTTCCCGGATTTAGCTGATTGTTCTCAGGTGGTGCCATTTAACAGTTTTCTCTATACCATTGTCCTTGTAACCTGGTAGTTAAATCCGGTCTTAGAAGCTTGTTCTGCTTGAGGTTTATTTTATGGCAAGAGTGTGTCCTATGTATTTTCACAGACAGCCCATGGACCATCACCATCTTGAGTCATGGTTTTATGGAGGTGGAGGTGGGGGGTAGAAATTATAATATTCTAATTCTATCCCTCCTTCTTATTTATTAGGGAAACTTTTGTTGATCACTTGATGCTTGGGATTATTCAATACAGTTTATACAGGAGGATCAGCCTAAGTCTCCCACCCTGTCCCACTTCTCAGAAGAATGAACCTGTGCCAGGCTTGGTGGCGCACACCCGTAACAGTGGCTCAGTAGGCCGAGGCAGAAGAATCCCAAGTTCAAAGCCAGACTCAGCAATTTAGCAAGGCCCTAAAGCAACTCAGCAAGACCCTGTCTCTAAATAAAATATTTAAAAGGACTGGGGATGTGGCTCACTGGTTAAGCACTGCTGGATTCAATCTCTGATAACAACAACAACATCAACAAAGAATCTGCTCCTTCTCTCTGCCAAAGGGAACACAGAGAACTTTGTGAGCTGTATTTGAGTGTGTTTTGCTGCTGCTGCTATTGTTGTTGTTGTTTGTTTAGTTTTTGTGGGGTTTTTTTTTTTTTGGTATCATTATGAACTCATGGGTTGAAACCTATTTAATTTGATTTTTATTCATTGCCATTTTTATTCTTACTGATCCACGTTTTTCCCTAGTGGAAGACTCTTCAAGTTGGCACCTCAGCTTTTTTAATAAGGTCCTGGGAAGGTTTTGAGAGCTGCCTGCCTTTCTGGTATAACAAGGTTTCCCAGACTCTTATTTTTCATTTTCTGTTAATTTTAAAAAGAAATGGTAGTTGGAGACAAAAAAAAAAAATCTAGGTTCAAGTAATGTGGGTTGCTATTCTGTCATATAAAATATTTTCCTTTTATAAGAGAATGTACTTCTCTTTTTAATAGATCGTAATTGCAAGTTGATATTGAGATTCAAGTAAAGGAATACAAGACATTAAACATTTTATAATTTGCATTTTTTCTCTAAAACCAAAAAAAGAGCTTTCATTCTAATGACATTAACATGCCTACTAATTTACTTTATCTCCATCTACCTCCCTATATTTCTGTGAATACTCTAACATTTTATTTTACATTTAATTTTGTGTTGAGGTATATCCCCATTATGGATGTTAAATCAAATTGCTGTATTTAAAAAGCCATTTATGTAATTCCCCTGTTTGAAATTGTGCCACCTATCCATTAAGCTCATTCATTTCATTTTGTTGAAAAAAAAAATTTTCCTCAATTTTTAAGAACTGCCTTTTTCTTTAAAAAAAAAAAAAGAATTATTTAAGGGAGATTTAAAATTCTGTAAGATATTTGCCTGGGTGCAAGACAAATCCACACACCCCCCCCCAAAAAAAAAAAAAAAAAAAAAAAACAGAATCAGAGACATCGAACTCCTGTACCTATCCCAACACTCCATCTCCCTTCCTTTCCCTTAGGTAACTATTTTTTGTTGTTGTACATGCTGTTGTCTTCTGATGGACAGACCTCTTGCTGTCCACCACCTCAGAGACGTAGTGTAGAAAAAGAATTACAGATGAGAAGGCCCTGGGAGTACCACCTCATTGTCATTAAGAGCAGAGTAATTGTTGAGTCAAGTTGAGCAGCAACTCCCGTGAAATACATGTATCAAGAGTGGAAGGGAACTTTGGCCCAGCTCATCTGGTGGCCCCTGCTCTTTCCTCTCAAGGGTGGTCCCCAGAACAGTGCCATCAATATCACCTGAGGACTTGTTAGAAGTCTGGTGATCGGGCCCCACCAAGGATCCACTGAAGCTGAAACTCAGGCAGGGTCCCAGAAATCACTGATCTCCACTCCAGGAGATTTGAGGACCACTTCTCTAAGAAAAGCCCAACAGTTGACAGCACATGTCAGGAAACAATATGAGGCAGTCAGGAGTCCTCAACCTGGGGAAGTGCCCCCCTACTCACTCACTGGCACCTTGGGTACAGGGAAGAACAAGGCAGGCAAAGACAAAGTCCTCCTGGAATTGCATTCTGGGGAAAGGGCATTCGGCGACACAACATAAACCTGTGCTGAAGAAGCAAGATGATTTCTGAGAGTGGATGGAAACAGGGTGGCATGATAGAGATTGGCTGGCACCAAGGTGGGGGGCTTTCTAGAAGGGATAGTCCAGGAAGTTCTTTCTGATGAGATGACACTTTTTCCGAAGTTTTAATGGCAAGTAGGAAGTAGTCATGTAAAGATCAACAGGTGCAAAGGCCCTGGGACAGGATGGAGCTGCATACATGAGGCGGGCCCTTGGGCCTCTCTAGCATTAAAACAATCCTGCTACCCCTGCTCAGAAGTGGGTGTGGAACAATGAGTGGCCTTCCTTTCCCCACTCCACTGCACAGAAGAAAGCAGGCACTGCCCAGTGTACAGAAGGGAGTTTCTCACTCCAGCTCTCATCCCCTGCAGCCAGGTGCTCTGGGTGACGCCCCAGGCCTGTCTGTACTGGAGGGAGAAGAGATTCTTTAAGGAAGGCCCTGCTTCCACTGGCATGATAGTGACATGAAACCAGGAGGAAAAACACATTCTGGGGAGACAGAGAGCCCAGGCTTTGAGGCCAACTCTGCTTCCAATTACATAATTCAGGGAAAGGGATTTCACCTCTTTGACCTTGTTCTGCATCTGGAAATGGAGCTAAGAGTATCTCCCAGAGTGGTTGGGAGGATCAGAATATAGCCACTGTATAAGAGAGCTATGCCAGCAGCCAGTGTTTCTTAGGAGCTTCAAAAAATGGCAATTCTCACATTTTTTTTTTCATTAGAAGAAAGTTTAACTTCTTAAGACCCAATATTTTACAGAGAATAGAAGAAACAAATAGGAATAATACAGTTTCCAAAGTTCCTGCTTAATGTCTGGACTCAAGAGTAATTACCCACAGAGAAACTGAGACCCTCTCCTCCAAGCACCTTAGCCCTGCACCCAGGCAATCCAGCCTGATGGAAATAGGGGGCAATGAGGGTGAGGGTCCACTACCCAAAGAAGAGCTGGCCCAGCACAGTGCAATAGAAACAGAGTGCGAGTCTCATGTCATTTTAAATCTTCCAGCAGCCCCATCTGAAAAGGAAAAAGAGATGTTGAGCATTTCGTCATATATTTGTTGATTGATTGTATATCCTCTTCTGAGAAGTGTCTGTTCAGGAAATGCGAATCAAAACTACTCTAAGATTTCATCTCACTCCTGTCAGAATGTCAGCTGTTATGAAGACAAACAACAATAAGTGTTGGCAAGGATGTGGGGGAAAAGGCACACTCATACATTGCTGGTAGGACTGCAAATTGGTGCAGCCAATATGGAAAGCAGTATGGAGATTCCTTGGAAAACTGGGAACAGAACCACCATTTGACCCAGCTATCCCTCTCCTCGGTCTATACCCAAAGGACTTAAAAACAGCACACTACAGGGACACAGCCACATCAATGTTTATAGAGGCACAATTCATAATAGCTAAACTGTGGAGCCAACCTAGATGCCCTTCAGTAGATGAATGGATAAAAAAAAATGTGGCATATATACACAATGGAATTTTACTCAGCAATAAAAGAGAATAAAATCATGGCATTTGCAGGTAAATGGATGGAGTTAGAGAAGGTAATGCTAAGTGAAGTTAGCCAATCCCAAAAAAACAAATGCTGAATATTTTCTCTGATATAAGGTGACGGCTCATAGTGGAGTAGGGAGGGGGAGAACCTCTCAGCCAGGCCGGGCCCTCGGTTGGCTGTGACAATCACCATCCCAATGCCAGACTATGCAGACACCTGGACATGTGGGCTGCTTTCAAGTTAGTCCCCAACAAGGTCCTGCTCCCCCCAAGTCCAGTCTTGTGAGCTGGACATTGGACAGGCGTGAGCAGGCAGCGTCCTTCCACATTGTGTCTGAAGAAGGGGTCCACTGCTCAAGCCCCTCAGCAGGTGAGTGGCCCTGAGCCCTGAGGTGCCCACCTCCAGGGAGGTATCCTCTTGCCATCAGCCCTGGGAACACATTTGAACTGTGCCAGCACTGGGGCCCAGAATCCCCATGGTTCCCATAACAAATCAGTGGCTACGGAGGTGCCTGAGCCAGACTTTGCTTCTCACCAGACTGTTTGTCACAAGGGAGAAGAATCTGGTGAGAACCAAGGTGAACAGGTATGTGGAAGGAGGCTGCATCCTGGGCTCGAGCTGGTGGAGCTGTTAGCTGCAGGGTGCAATGAAGACATACCATACCCACCAGAGAGGCAGGTGGACAAACCCGCTTCTATTTCTGTTAGCTGTGAGGCATTTCAGGACTCTGCAAGCCTCAGTTTCCTCATCTGAAAAGAGGTTTGCATTAGGGAAGAGGAAGGGGATTGAAAGGGAGGGAGGAGGGGAGGACACGGGGAAGAGCAAGGGAATGAAATCTAGCAAATTATGCTATGTCCATGTACAAAAATACCACAATGAGTCCCACTTACACACACACACACACACACACATACATACATACATTAAAGTATAATGCACTAATTAAAACAATAATAAAAATGATAAGAGGGAGATCAGTAGAGTAGCTCAAGTGGATCAGGTGGGGAAAGGAATGAAGGGAAAAAGAAGGTACCAGGGAGACTGATAAAATTACATTATGTGTGTACTCCAATAGGACATAATGATCTCACCATTGTATATAGTTATAATGCACCTATAAAAAAGATGGGAGATTTAAAAATAATAATAAACAAGAAGAATCATCAACTGTCACAACACAGGAATAGAGTGAGAATTTAGTGACTAAAGGGCAAAAAGTGATTTCCTGCAACATAATGAAAATATTGGTTTCCCTAACCTTGTCTTTCCTAGCTCTCTGATAAGCAGCAATTCATGTTGGTAGAAGAAAATGGTTCTAGGATCAAGAGTGTACAGCTGGGCATGGTGGCACATGACTATAATCCCAGTGACTCAGGAGGCTGAGGCAGAAGGATCACAAGTTTGAGGCCAGCCTCAGCTACTTAGAGAAGCCCTAAACAACTTAGTGACACCCTGTCTCAAAATAAAAAACAAAAAAGGTTGGGATGTGGTTCAGTGGTTAAGCACCCTGGGTTCAATCCCTGGTTCTTAAAAAAAAAAAAAAAGCATATCATATGGAGGTTTATGTATATAAAGACTCACAACAGTGTAAAACACTGAGTACTCATTCTGCATGTGCTAGCTACCATTTTTATTTTATTATTATCAAGCCAGGAAAATGCACCAGGTTCCTGAAGAAGTTTACAGAAATGATTCCTAAAGAAATCTGGGCATTATCAATGACATGTCACCTGACAAGAAGTCACATACAAACAGGTCCCAAGGGTAGAAGAATCGGGAGAGTTATCTCAGGTTATTTGGAGGAATGGGAGCTTCCAATAACCAGAAACAGAAATTAACTGCAGAAACCATTCTGCATTGCCCTCATTACCAACACTTGAACATATCTAATTAATACAGATGCAGAGCAGATTAAATTTGCTGTAAAATTAAGTTATTGATCATTATGCACATCGAGGTGATAACTAGGCCGTTTCACCAGCACCGTTAGACAGATACAGTGCTACCACAGTGTTCCAGAGGCCCTCCTGAAAGCTGTGGCCACTGAAGTCACTGTAAGCATGGGACACTGTAGCACGCTGCCTGAGGACAGCTTTATTTATGCTCTTGCCGAATGTACAAGCGGGCCTTGTTTTTCTGGGCCATTAGGGAGCATGCTGGCTCACATAGTGTCCATGATTCTACATTTAGAATTGTGTCTTCATTCACATTCTTTCCATGCAGCTCACGGCTCCTGGACTGGAAGAGAGTGGTCACTTTGCCTGGGCCAGGCCCCAGGAACGATGCCAGCTCCCCACTCTGAAGACCCTGAGTTCCTGGTCTAGAGCCCAGCTGCACTCTTCGCTAGGGGTGGTCCATGCCAATGTGCCCACTGTAACTGTGGGACCCATGGCTTGGGGAAGGCGGAGGCATTTTCCAGGGGAAATTGGATTCTGCAGTGGTCAGCTGGGCTTAGGTTAGCTAGATGGAGCCTTGAGCCAAGCTCTGAGGGTCTTGCTGGGACAACTGTGCTTTCTTGTTCCATCCGACCCCTCCTGCTGACGTTATTGACAAAGCTGCCTGCCACTGCCCAGCCCCCTGAATGTCCCTTCCCCTGGTCACCCTCGAGATTTTCTTTTCTCCGCCAACAGCGTGAGGCAAACACCACCAGCTCCAGCTGCACTGCTCACCGTTACTAGGATCCTAAACCAGACATGAGGTCATGCTCTCCACCTGTGAGGAATTAAAAGTAAGCTGGGGAAGAAGGAAAGCTGAGGCGGGGAGGAAAGCGAGTTAGGAAGAGCAGGGGCCTCGCAGAGCGTGGCAGCTCCTGTTCCTAACAGCCTGTGTGACCTCCTGCGTAGAATGGGATTCAGAAATGCAAGATTTCCTAACATCTGGGACAAAATGATTTGAGTCAGACACAGATGACATAGGAACTGGCTATAAAATTGTTTCCATGTTGTAATAGGGGGGAAAATTAGGCACTGTTGTTTTTTCAGGTTTTATTGTTTACCATAAAGCTCTGTTAAAAAAAATTGACTTAAATGTTCTTTAAAGGACAATATAAGCAAATGATCTTACAGGTGGTTGAGACTGCAGCAAAAGTGGTGAAAGATAACAAATAAGTGGCTAACATTTGGGAAGCTTTGTAATACATGAGCATATTTGTGTTCATGAGCAACTGTGACTCTCAATCCCACAGAGCCTGGGCACCCCCTCGACTAGGGTAAACTGACCCTCAAGAGCTGAAATGATTTGATTGGTGCCAAAATGCTAGGAAATAACAGAGCCCAGATTCCAAATCCTATGTACTATTTTTTTAATGTTGGTTCATGTCTCAAGTTGGCTAATGTTTGTTTTGACAAGCAGGGGAGGTGGGTGCAGTGGGTAACATTAAGGGGTTCACTTTGGGCCTCTCTGAGTCATCTCTGAGTGCTGAGCAGGGAGCAGGTGCAGAAAGGCAACAGGCAAGGCTCACAGGAGGAGAAGGTCTGCACCTTCCTGGGGGTGGGGGTGGGGGGGCTGACACCTCAGTCTGCAAGACAATGAGGAGCTCTTCTTTCTGACTTGGTTCAAATAAAAATACATAAACCTGCCACCAGCAGGTTCAAGACTGGAGGTGGTGGCAGGCCCCAGTTGGGGCTGGGACAGAGGTTGCTGCCCTTGAGGAGCCCAGAGGAGCAGGAGGGGCAGTCCACAAATAGATCCAAAGATACAGTGTGCTGCAGACTTCCAGGGGCTTTGAACACCACATGGAGCGGGACACCTGGTAGAGGCTGGTCACCTCTGCTTTCTCAGGCCACAGGGAAGGGGAGCATGAAAAAGAATTTTTGGAAAAATTAAAAATAAAAAAAGAAGAAGAAGAAGAACTTCTTGTATTAAATCCTGACAGTGAGTGGATCCTTATAGGGCCAGTTTGGGGAGGGGAAGGAGTGTGACCTGGGAGATGGCACAGCACAAGCAAACGCATGGCAGATAGAAGTTTGGGGTTTGTGGGCAATTTGGGGGACTAGTGGCCCCAGGCCAAGACAGAAAGCATCCATTGAGAAGGCAGGCAGCAGTTCGTCTCAGGGTTGTAGGTTAGCTAGATGGAGCCTTGAGCCAATGGTCCTAGAGATGGAGAGGGGAGCCCTTGCTTGGCACACGGGATTTGTCCTCTGACACTCAGGCCTTACAAACAACTGGGCTTGCGGTGGCCAAGCTCCCCAAGCGGACACTTACCTTGCCTCTTCCCCGATTATTTCATATCCTTCTGCAACCCTCACCCTGAAACCCAGCCTGGCCTTCCTCCAGCCTGCAGCTGGGCAGATTATTTTGCTCCAAAAGCACGGCAGAGTACGGCTCCTTACTCGAGGAATGCAGGCTGTGGTCGTCCAGAGCCGATGATGAAACGGGCTATTTCTGCTCTGGGACATCAGCAGGCCTCTGGGCGCTGGCTCCAAGGCACACACTATCGTGTTTTTAATGTTTCCCTAGACAAATGCTTTCTTTCCCACCTTGAGACATTTTTATTTGAATCTAGGTGCTGGAATAGCTTTAGAAAACATTGTGGATTGAAGTTGGAATCGTGGGGAGGGTCCAGCTAATCGGCAAGCAATTTCTCACTCCCCAAGTTATCTATTACCCGTGGCTGATCTGGATGTAAAAATAGCCACTGAGGCTGTTTGTTTAATCTGACTGTTACTTGACACCACGCGGGTGTTGCAGTGTGGACTGTTCGCCTCTTCCCCACCAAGAACACCATTTGGTTTCCCCCGTCCGGGTCTCTATTTAGGTAAGCTTCTCAGACTTCCAGTGTCTGGCCAACTTCTGGTCACTGATTTTCCTCAGGTGGGCAGGTTTGTGAGCCATAGGAAGATTGGGTCTTCAGTCCACTCTCCTCCCATCTCTGGGCAGCCCAGCTAAAGTGGGAAGAAGAAGTTCAGGCTGCTGGGCAGAGTCCGACCGCTCTCCGTTCCTAGGGAGGCCTGAAGAGCAAGCAGCTGAGACACGCGGAGAACGGAAGGTACAGTCCACGCTTGCCCGGCTCCATGGCGTAGGCAGGGAGTCTCCAGCTCCTGGCAGGAGGAGCATTTGCTCTGGGAGGGCCGGTGGTGTGTTGGATGTGCAGGGCAGTGTGGGAGGCAAGGGCATGCTGAGCGCTGAGGTTCCCGGCATGCTAGATCGTACAGAAGACGTGGTATATATATATACATGATTTTGCCCTTCTGCGCCGGCTGTCGGGCACTCTGCCCCTTCATGGCTGAGGGAGCACATGCCTGTGGATGGGTCCCAGTCTTGTGTTGTATGGCAGTTGGAGATGGAGGTGGTGGCTCCCTTGTCTCCCCCAGTGCTATGCCAGGCAGGATCATACCTGCTGTAACAAAGAATGACAGTGGTTTTTGGAATATCTGGCCTGTGGACCCTGAAAGCATATGTATGCCCAACCCAAAGTCCTCCACCTATTGCCTGTCTTCACACACTGGGGCCCAGTGTAATATCATCCCATTTTCTTTTTTCTTTGTTGGAGAATTAGTGTGTGAGAAGAAGAGTTTGGGATATGTGTGAAAAGCTAGATAGCCTTAAGAAAAATTATTATTTAGGACTTTAAAATACAAAATTATTGGAATCCCAGGGAGTAGATTAAACAAATGTGCATGTGCAATGAAGTCCAGATTTCCAGCATTTGAGAATGCTTTACAACAGTGGTTGGTGAACTCTGTATGCCCTCTGGGCTCGGTGCCTGGTTTTGTAAATAAAGTTTTATTGGCACACAGCCATGCTCCTTCATTTACATATTGTCTCTGGCTGCTTTTACACCATACCTGCAGAGACCATATGGTCTGCAAAAGTGATATCATTTTCTACGCAGACTTTTACAAACAAAGTTTGCAGAATGCTGTTGTACAAAAAAAGCTTCTTGAAATAAGTCAATTTATACACTCACACCTACAGCCCCCAAATAAAGCAATAAGTTTTTGCAGCCAGTAAAGCCTGTGAAGAGGACCCTTCAGGACCAGTGGCTGGCTGGCTCTTGGACCTCCTACCCCTGGGGCCTGTATTTCAGGTGTGGTGGTTACAGAAAATATTCAGTCTACTCTAGTGGCCCTGGGAGGGTAAGCTGTGCAGTCACCAGACGGACAACGTGTCTGTGTGGCCCAGGCTGAGCAGGGCAGATTGTGCTTATCGGGTAGTTTATAAATAGCCATCTCCGGGTGACCCAAGTCCAACCAGCGTCTGTCCCTGGGTCCTTGGGTTGGAAACAATTGTGCCTGCTCTTGGTAACCAGAAGCTCATTGGAATGAGAGCGAGCCTGCTGGGGAAGAAGCGGGGCTGGTAGAACGCTGTGGCTTCCTGGAAGCAAAGGGCTCCCGCCCCCTGGAAACCCAGGGAGCCAGAGCTATGCGGGGGAGGCAGGGAAAGCTCGCCTTCCATCCTTGGAGGAAGAGTGCATCCGTTCTCCTGCCTCTTCCAGGCAGTGTCTTGGTGTTCCCTGTCCCTTTGCTTCTGACCCTAAAGAAACCCCGGAGACCTTTCCTGAAGAGGGGAAGCCTCATGTCTTGAAATAGCCTGTTCCTCCAGTCTGCCAGTGTCCGTAACCGAGACCTGCCCAAGGCACCAAGGCTGGGCTGCCTTCCTTGTTGGCTCTTGGGGTTTTGCTCTGTCTAGGGTTAATGGAGAGACGCAGAGGGCTCTGAGGGAAGGGCACCTGGTTAGAGGCACACAGTGCTCACATTCGCCAACAGGGTCCATGGAGGCTGCTGGGTCTTGTTTTGATTTGCAGTTGAGGATTTAAAGCCCATTTCACCAAACCAACGAATCCACAGCCCTAGAGCTCAACCTTAAGTTTCATTTAGTTAGTTAGAAAACCCCCAAAAGCCTCTTAGTTTCTGCTTGGTTCCCAGGGGTTCTGTGACATGAGCTGATGGGAGTGGCCAGAGGCAGGAGGCCAAGGGGTCAAACAAGGATCACAGATCAAGACCTAAAAGTGGAGCACGTGGAGCATATGCTGATGCTGAGGTGTGGCCGCCCAGCGTAAGGCATGCTGTTGTGGAACACGGCTGGATGTGTGACCGGTGCAAAGTAACGCACAGCTCCTGAAGTCGGGTGGAGGGGAGAGGGACATTCTCTGGGAACATGGCTCATGAGAGTGGGAAGAAGCTTTCCATTCTCTGCTTGGCCAACCCTCGAGAGTCCAGCCCAGACAGGACTCAAGCACAACTCAGGTATCCAAGCTCCAGTAGGGCTCCCAACTCCAAAAACCATAGAATTTCTTCAGTGGGGGTCCAGGGCTTCTTTGAGCCTCATTCTCTTCTTTCCCTGCAACACCCCTTCTCCATTAGGCTCAGCTGCTGGGGACAGCAAGGCAAGGCTGAGGAAAGGATTTCATCTCAGACATCTTCCATCTCCAAGTCTTCACCTGAAGCTGGAGGAAGGCAGTGGGTAGGGAAATGCTTAGATTTGCTTGAAACGCATCTCGGGGGTGTTCTGAGGCCCACGTCACTCTTTCTCACTCCTTACCATGTCTGAAGGCTGGTTTCAGACCTGTTACTGCTAAGCCCTCTCTGCAAGGACCAGGTCACACTGGTGCTGCCCCTTGGCTCTGTTCTGGGCCCCTGGGTCACATGCAGCCCCACCAGTTCATCCCCTTATGTGACCCTGTCTGGCCCTCTGAGAGGCAGGTCAAGCCTGAAGACTGCAGAAGTCAAGGGAGCAGAGTTCAGAGCAGGGTTAAACCCACCACATCAGAGCCATTTTTGCCCTCAGTCCCCCGCCCCCACCATGTCCATCACAGCAGTCACTGACTACATTCCTCCTATGGGCAAAGCCTTAGCATGTCTAGTTTTATTCTTGAGGTTATTCAGCATGGTAGGCTTTGTGATACTCTTCACAGGAGCAGGCACTGGCTCAGAGAGATTAAGTAACCTACTCAAAGAAGCACAGCTAGAGAGAGGCTGAGATTAGAATTGGAGATGTGAGTCCAGAGCCTGTGTCTTTCCCAACTGCCTTCCTAGACTAGAGCTCACATCAGCACCCAATGGGCATGCTAGAGAGGAAGCCATGCCACTCATCCAAGAGTCAGAATCTTCTTAGAAAAAGCCAGGTGTGCCTAAGAAAACACACAGGCCTCGTCCTGAAGCTGCCCAGGGCAAAGCAAGATTCCACACAGTGTCTCCAACACCTGTGCTGGCTGTACAGGGTCACAGGACAAATAGATCTCAGGCACAGGCCAGCTCTGCCTCTTCTCAGCAAGACTCCTGAGCCTCAGCTTTCTCCTCTGCAAAATGCAAACAATACCAGCCCCCATCTCAGAGGCACCTATGAGCCTTAAATGAACAAATGCATGAAAAGCACCATGAGAGAAGTTCAAGAACTGCTTTCTGCCCCCAATTGTCCTTTGGTAATCTTTTTTTTTCCTCCTGCTTAAGCTCCAGCTTGGATCTCCACCTTCCAGAGGTCAACCAGGAAAAATTCTGATGCTTCAGAATTTAGCTGATTCATGCTTTTGCTCAGCTGGTGAGCAGCTGGAACCAGGAAGGACTGACCCCATATGTCCATGGTGACCACTGAACACTTTCACAGGAGTATCCATAATTTCTTTCCCTCTTGTACTAAAGAAGGTCATGGATCTTTGTACCTTCAGCACATGGGATGGATGACCTAATTCTAAGTGATCATGATGTTCCCACCTATGTAGCAATGCTTCAGAGCACACAGCCATCAGCCAGGATACCCTACTCTACCCCCACCATCCATTCCCAAGGATAAGAAGAGGGTTAAAACTTCAGAGTCACATTTACAGAAGTTGAATCTTAAACCTGAAGAGCAAGTGCAGTAGTCTGCATTTTAACTGTGCATACAAGCTTTCCTGACGTTGGTTAGGTGACTACCTAGGAAATGCAGACATGTATTTCAAGGGGAACAACATTCTAGATGCACACATGGGCGTCGCTGAGCCATCAAGGAGGAAAAGTGTGTTCTAAGCAGTGAGGGGGATGAATGGCTCACCAAGGCAGAGGAACCAGACCCCAGAGGGCAAACCCAGGAGGAGCTTCCAAGGCAGGAAGCCCTCTAGGGCTCTAGTCGGTCCCAGTCCAGGGACTTTTCCTGGTTTCTCTCTTCCTTTCACGTGGGGAAAGGCACAGCTATCCCTGTGACTCTCATGACCCCCTTGGCCCTGGATTAACTGTGTCATATGATGATAACAACAATGATGTCTATTCAAGAGTTGCTAGGAGCTTGTCTACTCCACAGACACAAGGACCCAGACACCTCACCCTCATGACAACCCCATGAAGCAGGTGCTATTTTTAGTCCCACTTTTCAGATGAGGAGACTGAGGCATACACAGCTAGTTCAGCCAAGATCCAAGCCCAACAGGGTCTGGCTTCAATCCAGATCCTTCCTACTAGGTTATGCTGTCCCCATCTGGGGTTACAAAGGATGAGAACTGACATTTGGTGAGCAGTTACTATGTGCTTCATATACATGAGCTCCTCTGACACACGTGACAATCCTGTTGGCAAGTGTTATTACTGCCATAGTAGACATGGGATTCTTCCCTGCACTGTCTGCTTCAAAAACCCTCGTCTATTCAGGCTGCAGTAACAAAAATACCATCAACTGGCAGCTTTATTTCTCACAGTTCTAGAGGCTGGGAAATCCAAGATCAAGTTGCCAACAGCCCCAATATCTCATAAGGGCTTGTTCCTCATAGATGGTGCCTTCTTGCTATGTCTTCCCTAGGTGGAGAGAAGGCAAGAGAGCTCTCTGGGGCCCTTTCATAAAGGAACTAATCCCAATCATGGGCGCTCCACCCACATGACCTACTCACCCCCACAAAAGGCTTCTAGTGACACTTTCATGCTGGAGAGATTAGGGTTCAACATATGAATTTGGCAGGGGACCACGTCAGACCCCAGCAGTCTCTAATCGGGGAAGTTTCCATTTATCAAGTCCTCACTCTATGTAAGTCTTTCTAGGTTCTTGTCACTTTTTACCTGTGTCCTTCACAACCACCAGGGAAGCAAGTACCAATTATCGCGGATGAATGAACAGAGGCTGGGAGAGGCCATATGAGGGGCTGCCCAGGGCTGAGAGGTAGGAAGCTGCTCTGATTCTAAGCCCCACACTCTTTCCACCACCACCCTCTGCCCTGTGCCCAGGCTGGGCCCCCCTGGGTGCCTGTGCACAGACTGGGAGCTAACGCTCTCCCCTAGCTCCTAGCTGCACAGGAACAAGCTGTCCCATTAGTCCACTCTCCTTCTGCCCTGTGGACCCAGCAGCCTGCTCTCCCCTTCTAGAGCACAGTCCCTCAGAGAGGGAGGCACTTCTAATTCATCTCTGTACCTCTCTACCCTGAGTCAGGCACAGAACAAGAGCAGACAGGGCACACGCCACAGTGGACGACAACCACTGCACCAAGTGGCCCAAGCAGCTATGACCAGTTCAAGTTCCAATGCTAGAACAGTTTTCTTCAGGTGTGACCTCAGGCCTTGCAGCAACTTGGCCCCTGGGACTTACTGGAAATGTGAATGTCCTGGCCCCACCCAGAGGCCCTGGCAAGGCCCAGCAGTTTAACAAGCCCCCAGGACACTCTGGGACACCCAGGGACTGACCTGACCCCCGCCTTAAGAAAGGAAAGGGGACAAGTTTCTGTCGTTCTCCAGCTCACGAGAAAACTCTCCAAGGAACTTATTCACATCAAGGGGGACTACTGTTTTAAGTTACTTAGCTGTCTTTCAGTTTAAAATCTTAGGTAGGCAGGCCTGGGTAGCCATGTCTGAAAGCCTGTACTTGCTATGAGAAAATCCACAAAGAAGGCAGATGTTATTCACCTCTCATGGCCATGTCAGTAACAGCCCTGAGCCCCTTCCACCTCTTCTTTTACCCCATCCAAACCCACCCTACCATCACAATCACACAGATTGAAGAAAAGACGGTCACCATATACCCACAAGTCCTCTGCCATCTCCTTCCCAGCCTCCAGCAGGGAGGTGAGAAGCTCTGACCCTGTGTGGAAGGGTTAGAAATCCCCAGAGGTGCTCTGGGTAGGGTCCCTTCTCCTCATCCCAGGTATGCACAGCTTCTAGGGGCCAGAGCAGCTCTCCCATCCATGGGAGAGCCAGATCCAAAGACACCTTCTCTAGCAAAGGCTCCTGGTGAAAAGAATAACTGTGTGAGATAGAAGAGGAGGTGCCAGGAGAGAAGCTACCACCCACTCCCTGCCCTGTGTGAGCAGAGCAAGCACCTACTGCCTCTCTCGACCTTCCCTGCAATCAGAGGGGCACAGCTGTGCAGCCCAGAGACCTGGACCTGAATCCTGACTCTGCTGTTCTTTGCCTGTGTGATCCTGAAAGAGTTCTTCAACCTCTCTGATCCTCAATTTTTCCACCTAAAATTCCTTTGGCACCAGCCCCGCCTAACTTCCCACTGTTATACTATTGAGTGAGATTATGGATAATGGAGTGTGAGATGGGGATCAGGAGGTCAATAAGCAGGAGGATACCCCTAAGTTACTGATGCTCAATAACAGATCTTCTACCTCTGCTTCTCTGCTGTCACCCAGCTCTGGGAGCCATTTCTCAGTTGGGGGAATCAAGTCATAGACAGTGTATAGAACTCTGCAGCAGTCCTGACCTCCCATGATTCCAGGGAACCCTGCCTACAACCTTGTCTCTCTGCCACACCCGACACACTACAGAGATACCTGCCAAGGGTCCCCTCCCCACACTGATTCCCTTCCCAGAAGCTAGAGAGAGGATGACTGATGATGGACAGCCCTGCTCCCACCAATCCAAATGCGTCTTCTTCAAAGAAGCCCTCAGGTGGGCTCCTCCCTAGACAGAGCTCTTCAAGATGGAGTCCCTCAGGTACAATTGTCCTTGCCTACTAGAGGGCTTTCAGGTAGTATCAAGCTGCCTGGTTGGCCATTCCACTAGACCCAAAGTGTCCAAAGCAAGGCTGAAGCTTAAATTGAATGGCTTGTCCAAATTCTCTCTGATTGTGAAGCT
This sequence comes from Marmota marmota marmota, assembly GCF_001458135.2. NCBI lineage: Eukaryota > Metazoa > Chordata > Mammalia > Rodentia > Sciuridae > Marmota > Marmota marmota. Next base: position 7,817,758 of record NW_026000000.1, on the reverse strand, counting down.
TTTAACCAGAGATTCCTGTGTCCTAGTCAATAAGGGCACCACAGGGTTCAAGGTCTTATACCCTGTGCTGTGGAGTCCCAGGTGTGTTGAGTGGGATGCAGAGAATAGAAGGATATCTGTGGTCAGACACCTTAAAACAAGCTCCAAGGAGACCTGAGGGTAAGAACAGGGGCTACAGGGCATGTCTGGGTTTGGATGGGAGATGTCCCCAAAGGTTCCTGTGTGGACGCATGTTCAGAAGTGGGAATCAGGGATGTGATTGGAGGGCTCTGGCCTCGTCAGTGAATTAATCCATTGACAGGTTCATAATTGGACAGCATTATTGGGAGATGCTGGAGGAGGCAGGGTCTCCTTCCTTGGAGGAAGTGGGTCATAGAAGTCTTGCCCTGGAAGGATGTAGCATGTCGCTGGCCCCTTCCTGTTCCTCCCAACTCCCGTGAGCACAGCAGCTTTCTCCTGCCAGGCCCTTCCACCATGATGTTCTGCCCCACCACAGGGCTAAAGCCAAGGAGCCAATGACCATGGACAGAAACTGCAGAGATACCTAAGGAGGCACCATGGTAACCCTGGCAGTGGGAGGCCTGGTCTCCTTCCCGATAGAGGGAGCACCCAGACACCCTGCCTTGGCCATGACCAGCCCCCTGGCCATTAGCACTGTGAGGAGTGATGGCGAACACCACCCTGCCTCCAGAAGTGAGCAGAAACAAGAATGAGGGTGGGCTCATAGCTCACAGGTTAGCCTTTGTGGGTGAGACGATACCCCAATTAAAAGCAAGCATAGCCAGAGCCTGCTACCATTCAGGTGTGCCCCAGAGCCCACTGCACCTCAAAAGAACCACCACCCACACTTCATCTCTACCTCAGGGTATCAGGTTGGCTTCAGAAAATTGTTCAGGGCTACAGACCAACACCTTTGCCCCAGAGATCTGGATTAAACATTGCTCAGCCTGCCGAGATTGTCAGGGACCAGGCACAGAAGGTACAAAATGGGTGGGTGTTAGAAGACCTGAGCCAGACTATTTTTCTTTTCTCCTGTGATTTCTCATTTCTCTGGAGACTAGGTCTTTCCCTAGGTCTGTGATGCCAGGAACCAGGCATCCTTACACCCTCGTTAGACCAGGCCTGGCCTTCCCTGTGCCCGGCTCCCTGGCTTCTAACTTCAGGCTCTGCCCAGATCTCAGCAACATTCAGGAACTAATGGGCAAATGATCCTTCCAGACATACAGACTGACTACCTAGGCAGAATCAGCCCCCAGTGAGACTGAGCTCCACACAAAAGCTCTTCCCAATGGTAGCAGAAGATGGGCAGCCACAGTGCCATACTGTCACAGGCAGTGCCATGAGCCGCTTACTTCATCTGAGATCCCTGGAGTGACCTGGACTCCAAACAGCTGCAGAGTTTAAAGAGCCCTACACATGCAGCATTGTTTGTGGAAGACTCATACTCTTATCAGGCTGTGCTAACATTGGGGTCCCCAAGACCAACCACCTTATATTCCTGGGACTGGACAAAGCCAGCCTTGCAAAGGAGCCTCAGGTTCAGTTTGAAAGCCCTTAGCTTTTGCACTCCAGCTCCTGCCTCAAAGGTTAGTCAAGTCAGGACAGCCAGGACAGCCAGGCCAGGTTGCAGGCTGATGAACCTCCCCTTGGGTGCCAAATACCAGATCAGTGAAGCAAAATGGTCAAGCCAGATATGCAATGATACAGGTGCAAACCAAAGCTGCATTTTACGTGGCAATAGAAGACAATTTGCAATCAGAGGCCAATGTGCTTTAACAAATCAACACCAGGATTCATCCAGTCCCACAAGGCTAATCTCCAGTACCAGAACAAGGTGTGTGTGTCTGGGGGGCACATAGTAGGTGCTCAGTGAGTAGTTATTGAATAAATAAATACATGAAAGATCTTCAAGTTCAGTTTGTGAGAGCCCACATTTTCTTCCAGGAGAGTCTTAATGAACTAGAAATTTTTTTAAAAAATTTATTTTTTTAGTTTTTGGTTGGCACAATGTCTTTATTTTATATCTATGTGGTGCTGAGGATTGAATCCAGTGCCTCATACATGTGCTAGGCGAGCACTCTACCACTGAGCCACAACCCCAGCCCAAACTAGATATTTTTGATTTCCAAAATCAAGAGGAGTTTTAAGGACAGTGAAATCACCATATCAGGTGAATAGCCAAAGCAGAATCATCATGGGGCCAGAGAGCAGGACACCAAGGTCACGGTGAGGCATTACCCAGCTCTGGCACTGGAGGCCTCTATCACTCACTTATCCCTTGCAAAGGAAAGGACAAACAACTAAATGAGGAGGCCTCAGTGTCCCCCACTGTAAGATGGGGAAGGAGGCTTATTTTACCAAGTTTTATTGGTGAACCAATGAGGGCCTGTGGACTCAAAGCCTACTGCTCCATAGACATCTACCTGTGTCTGCTCCCTTCTCCTGAAGGCCCCCAACTAAGGAAGCCAATTTTGCCATTTTGTCACTCATTGCTGTGGACCTTTTGTGTCCCCCAAATTCATATATTGAGATTCTAATGTCCAACAGAATGGTATTGGGAGGCAGGCCCTGTGGGGGGTGATTAGGTTAGCAGGGTGAGTCCTTATGATGTCATCACAGCAGGAAGAGCGAGATCAGCAGACAGCAGATCTGTTAGTGTCTTCATCTTGAACTTTGCAGCCTCCAGAACTTTGAGAAAGAAATGCTCATTGTTTAAGCCACCCCGTCTATGGTATTTCAGCTCAAGCCAACTAAGATACTCACCTCCTAAAATACAGAATGAGGACAAGGACATTCCCTTTGAAACAGGAGGGCTGTTGGCCCTTGAACACAGAGGTCAAGAACTTGGCCCAGGACTGGCCACCAAGTCCAGAGGAAGGGGCTGGCGTGGTGTGGGGTGATGGAGGCTGTGTGTGCGTTCACAGCTAGAACGAGGCTTCAGGCTGCACAGAGGAACCACCCCAATTCACTACACTGAACCCCTTCTTAAGGCATTCCCAAGTCCCTGCCTAAAAAAAAAAAAAACCCCAGAAAGAACAGCAAAAGGAATCAGAGGAATCAATTCCAATTTGTTAGGGCCTTCTGGGTGCGATAAAGCCAACCTCTGTCATCTCCACTGTCTTCCTGCTTCCCCTTTGCTGAGAAGTGAAAACACCATTCAATTAATGTAATTAGATCTACCCAGAGATCTTGGGCTCAAAACCACACCACAGGCAAGTGGTCAAACTCAGCAGCCAAGCAAACCCCAATGGCTTCCTGTGGAAAGGCAGAGAGGGACGAAAAGCAGCATGAAATGGCAGCTCAGAAGCATGGCCTGGGCCAGAGACAGCCCTCCCAGCTCTGCAGGGTCCAGCCCTGAGGCCGCAGAGCATCAGAGCCCTGCTAGGTCCACCTGTCAAATCAGTACTTCCACTCCGGGAGTTGCCACAAAAAGCTGAGCAGAGAAGACCCTTGGGAGGTGACATGACAATGAAATTAACACCCTCCTTTCGTCCACCAGGCCCTCCAATTCCTCATGCACTCCAGCCCAGAAGCGGAGAGCTGGTGGAGGGTGTCTCCCAGGAAACACCCTCTGAATCCTGAGCCCAGGGGCCAGAAGTTCAAGGTTTCCTCCTGGAGAAAGTGCAGGGTAGTCAAGTGGCAAACCCAAGCTGAGTTTCAGCCCTAATTCTTTTTCTTTACATGCTGTGTGACACAGAGCAATATTTGGTACCTCTCTGTGCTTCATTTCTCCACTAGAAAACAATGACAAGGCACACTCCACCCTCCTAAAAGGGCTTGTGAGAATCAACAGGATAGTGAATGTCAACATGGGTCATGAGCCATCACTGTCACTGTGTCATCTCAGAATCGACACATCTTACTGGCTTCTACTGATGGTGATCCACTTTGGGTGCTAAGAGTTGATGAGGCCCTTGGGTTATCGGTTTTAAAACAAAAAATAAACAGGAAGTCCAGTGGAATTTGAATTTCAGATGACTAATTTTTTAGTGTAAGTATATCCCACATGTTGCATGAGGTCTCCTCGAGTTTTTAGTAAACTTGATATACTTTTTAAGAATGTATCATTTATCTGAAATTCACACTTCACTGAGTGTCTTGTATTTTTAACTTTCTCAATCTGGTGAGGACCCCAGGACCACAAAGGCCTGGGTCCCAAGCCCTGCTCTGACACTCACCAAAGACAGAAAATATTTTTGTCACCTCTCTGAGGCTCCATTGTCTCATCTCATAATGATCATGCACAGTCACATCAGGGGATGGTGCTTGACCTGGACCCTCCAGGGTCACCCATCAGGGCTTGGTCTATGGGACCATCACTCCTCAGTTGGAGGGCTCAAAGCAGTAGCTGTATGTGATGTATCTGGAATGGGGCCTGGCACAGAGGGGTTGGCATGCAGAAGTCGTCTCCCATGGCCACTTCCTGCGCTCACAGCCTGGAATGCATGAGGGTCTGGGATGGACCAGCAGAAATTGGCCTGTGTGACATTCGCTGGCCTGAGATGACAGGCGGCCGAGAGCCCCAAGGGAGACGTGGAGAACGAGGAGTGGCTGAGCTCTCAGCCCTTCCTCCATCTGTATGTCACACACTCCAGCAAACCTCTGTCATCACATCCTTGTGGCCCGAGAGAAGTGCTCTCAGCAACAGCAGCTGGACACTTTTACAAAGGACTACCACACAGCAGACACCATGTCAGTCAAAGATGGACGAGGCCAGGGCCCCCCCTCCAAAGATCTCAAAATCTAGTTGGAATCATAGCAGAAAAAAAGTGGAATTAAAAAGTAATTAAAGAAAAATAGATTCTACAAGGAATAGGAGGAAGTGGTCAGTAGCAGAGCCAGGGACATTCCAGGCAGAAGAACTACCACTCAGAGGAGCCAGTCCAGGACACATCCAGTGCGTCACAAGCTAGAAGTAGAGAGCATGGAGGGAGGTCAGGGTCCCCTCCAAGAAGCCCTTGAGGTCATGCATATGCATTTGTGAGGGGTTGGGAGAGAGGGGAAATACCATATCTGCAAAAAAACAACCCACACTGGTCCATGACAGTACACCAGCCCCGTGCAGTATGGCATTCCAAAAGAGCATCACATGAGAAAACATTCTGGAAAAGTGATAACTATGCAAAGGATATTTTGGTGCTCATCTTGAGAAAAGGCTGGTTTGTGGGGAGGTGGGCTCAGATTTGGCTTCTTTGACATACTCTGATTCACAAGGAGAAGACAAAATGTGTTCCTCAAGTGTGACTCTCCCACCTCAAGACTCTGTCCTCAGTGTCCCCCCGAGCACATATTCACCACGAGTGTCACCAGTCCACCCATTTCTCCCAGGGATCCTGTTTCCCCTTGTGTACTGTGAGGTTTTGTAAGGCCTGCTCGTCCTGATGCCTGCTTGCTCTGTGTCCCATGTCACAGCATGGGGGGACTGGAAGTCTGTAGAAAAGAATGCTGTTGAGTTCGGCAGGGTTGGGTTTCACAGGGCAGAGGCAAACATCTCATCTGTTGATGCCCGTCATTCACATCATGTATCATTTGATGAGCATGTGCAATGGCACTGTAAACAACCCCATTAACCCATGAAACTCCAAGTTACCAATTCTACAAAGATTTCAATGAAAGTGATACAGTTGCCTTGCAATAGGTTACAAGTAATAATCTAGAGCTTATATGCTAACTAATAATATTAACAATTAAAATTAGTACATCATACCATGAATGACATACAATATTGAAGTTTTTATAGTGTTCTACATCTGGGATGAGGGACAAAATAGGGTGTATTTAATAGTAGTTACTAGACACTGGCCCTCAGAGCATCTCAAAACCACTTCCCAATTGGAACATGGAAAACAGAGAAACAGGTAACTGGCAAAGTCATGAAATTGCTACTTCTCCCTGATATGAATGTTAATCAATATTGAAACTCAGTCCTAACTTAGTGGTACGTGCTGTGGTGTAAATGGAGGTCTTCCACCCAGCCAGCCTGTGAACACTCTATAAGAATAATCGGGTTCACCCACTTCCATCTTTGACCACAGATAAATTTTATGTGTTTTAGGACTTGGAAGCAAAAAGTAATTAAAATTCATTTGGATTCAAATTCACTAATTTCGAATTTGTGATCATGCTACAATTACTAGATTATATTTGACTCAATAAAATAAATCCTGCTAAGTCAATTAATAGCATGAATAATATCATGGGGGAGAGATTTTTCTCATGTATTTAAGAGATATCTCATGCTGTGCACATGAGCTAGACAGATGAGCACCCAGGCTAACAGGACAGACAAGTGTCAAATAACAAACCAATAAGTTAAGTAGCTGCAATTTTGTTAAGTGCTGCAAAGGAGATGGCTATAACCTATTTTAAAAGTACTGATGGGAGCACTTGAAATAGCCTGAGGAGTTGAAGGTAGCCTAGGCTTTGAAGTATATGTAGGAGTTAACTAGGTAACGGAAAAGAAGGAGGTAAACCAGGCAGAGAGAACAACATGTGCAAAGGTCCCAAGACAGGAAGTCCTATAACACGTAGAAGAAGCTGGAAAAAGGCCTGTGTAGCTGGAAGCCAACCATAAGGGGAGAAGAGTTCAAGATGGGGAGGAAAGGGAGATTCCTTCTTAGGAAGATTAATTTTCACTCTTGAAAACTGGGAAGACATGGAGAGTTCTAAGCAAGAGGTTGGCAAGAGCAGATTTCATTTCTAGAAGCTACATCTGGGTGGATGAATATGGGCTCCTGCAGAAGTCCAAGGAAGACACAACAGCTGCTTGGGCCACATAGTGACCATGGAGATGGAGACCAGCATAGTGGGGCCAAGAGACCCTTAAAGATGAAACTTGCAGAACTTGGAAATGGTTGGGGTAGGGAGAGGCTCAGGGAGAAGAGAAAGGGAGAAGTTGTAGGAGATTCTCAGATTTGTGAGATATCCAGAGAGAGAACAGGCTGATGGGAGTATGAAGGCCTAGAAGACACAGGCAGAGAGCTGTCCACTGGGCAGTTGGAGATGTGGATGGCGCCAGACAAGTGGCCTGGGTGCAAAATCAGTGTGTGGATGTGTCTGCTAAGACCAGCTGTGGGTGAGATCATCCATGTCCACACTACAGAGCAGGAAGAGAAGCCTGAGTGCTGGGAGCCAAGGAAACCCAACCATCAGGGAGAGGAAGACAAGAGGCTGACCAGCCAGACAGGGAGGGAGAAGTAAAGAGTCAAGGTCCCTCACAAGAGGACAGTGCCCAATAGTCTTGACTGCAATCGAGAAGTCATTCAGCAAACATGAGTCATTGGAAGACTCATCTGGGCCAAGCAGAGGGGTGATGATGAGTGGTACCAAGCAGAGCAAGGAGGGTTAAGTAAATAATGAAGGTAAGAGTGGGACAGGAGTTGAGAAGAAAACTGCTTTTGAAAGCCATAGACACACATAAGGAATTTATCATGCTTGTGATTAAGTATTTACTTTTGTTTCTGCGTGATCATTGGATCAGATTTCAAGACCTTGTTTCTAACATGACTCAGCCCTATTCAGCTTATCCTCACTCACGTCATCTGAAGGTACTCACACCCTCCTACCTGCAAAGGGCTCTGTAAGCCACAATTTCACCAACTCAGGTTGGCTTCCTTCAAATAGCTCAAAGTAGTGAGCAGGACAGGGGAGAGCCCAAGCACAAAGCAATAGGTACGCTGAATGTCCATAATATAACTACCACATCATTCCACTCCTGTGGAAATGTGTCCAAATGTGACACAAATTGTACAATTATCCTTCTTCTTCAGTCATATCTCAGTGTGCAAACGTGTCAATCTGAATTTCACAAATGGCCTTAAGATCCAAGGTCATGGTCTTTTTCATTAAAATTTCCATTATCTTGCTCGTTTGTTTCCTGTGCCTCCATTTTCCATCCAGGAAACACTAATCAGAATTAAGATAGCCAATTCAGAGCATTGCCACAAATATGGAGCTTCTATGTTGATATGCTCAGCATACAAAGACATGTAAGACCCTCGTCCAGGATTCAAGAAACTTTCTAGTTGAGGAGAAAAAGAAGCAATCATCAATTTCTAAAGCATATGGGTTCAATACAGCATGAGCTATGGGAAAGGTAGCCCCAGTATGATGTGGGGACAGGAAGGAGCCCATCCAAGCCAGTCTGAGGAGTCAGGATGGGGCCTCACCGTATGGTGGCAGAAGCATAGCACCTCTGTAATTCTCTAAAGAAACATACTCCCCAAATTTGAGTTATTATGATTATTAATATTATTAATAAACTATCTTAGACTAGATTAATATCCAGGAGCTACAGTCTGGGGAAGGTCTTGTGAAAGCCCCAAGGGTCTGCATTTAACATTTGCATAGTGAGTTTATTTTAATTAGTTTACACTTCATCCTGAGCACTCTGAAAATTCTCCTGGGCAGCTTTTTGGTTCTTTTAGCTGTCAAAATAGATACTCAAGCCTCCTGCCAACAATAAATCGAACAACATGCTGCTGCTGGCTGAGTGGACTTGAGTTTGGCCACTCTAGTTTCTATTTCCTGTAAAACCTAAGTTATTCATTCAGTGGGAAAAGGGCCTTTGCTCAGATTTTACTAGCAAAAAAAAAAAAAAAAAAAAAATCACAACTGGGTCAAATATATTAGAAATCCCAGAGGTTTAAAACCGTTTCTGAAAATTTCTTGGGCCATCAACAAGCTCATCAATATTAGAAGAAATAAATTAAATTTGTGTTATGATTTTTGCAAAAAAAAAGCCTATGTTTGGAATTTTGTTGGGTTCAAATATGAATTTAAAACAAACAAACAAACAAACAAAGAAGAGATTGAAGGCCAACTGCCAGCTATATTACTGACATTTAAAGATAGCTTTCCCACTGAGCATGTTATTGGCCTCTGGTCAATTGGGTTCCACTAAAATTATTTTTCCTCCTCTTTCTAGATGGGCAGTGATGACACCAAATATAAGCTTAAAAAGAAGTTTTAAAACTACAGATCCTAAAACGCAGCAAGGCAGGCACCCACAGCCCCCACTAATGTAACAGGTATGTGTGTTCTCTTACTGTAAGAAATACCTAAGACGATGAACTTTAAAAGATGAAAAGTTTATCTTGGCTCACCATTTGAGATGTTTTAGTCTGTGGTAGGTCGGGCCCCATTGCTTTTGTTCTGTGGCAAAGCAGCACATTGTGGTGGGAGCACATAGCAGAGGAGGATAATCATCCTCCTGTGCGAAAGGAGAAAGGAAGAGGAGGGACCAGGATCCCAATATCCTCTTTAAGGGCACATACCCAATGACCTAACCTCTCATTAGCACCCCCCTCTTAAAGTTTCTACCACCTCCCAATTGTGTCAAGCCAAGGACTATGACTTTAACACATGGGCCTTTGGAGAATATTTCCGATCCAAACCAAAGCAATATGAAACGAACCCAAAAGCCAGGAAAACACTTTCTGTGACACCAGAAACACTTTCTGTAGTTGGCCACTGTGCTGAAGGGTACCAATGTGTAGTGAGAGAATGAGGCCAACATTATGACAGTCTCATATGACTCCAGGTATTCCAAATCAGAATTAGCAAAATTACCTGAAGACACTGGGAGGGAAGGCATCTCTCTTATTGCTGAGGCAGAAGTAAGGTGGTTATTTTCTGAATGCTCTATCAGTGAACATCCTTCACCACTATTTGGAATTACAATGTAAATCCAAGATCAGTTAGAGTTCTTTGACCACAGGCAAAGGGGAGGAAAGGTGAGGGACCAGGCAGCCCCAGTGCATACTGAAAGCTCCACTGCAGAGAAGAATGCCCAAGCCCATTTCCATCCTTGCATGACTCCCAAAGAAATGGACAACACAGGGCCCTGCCCTGAGTATCACATCCACATGGGGAGCCCTGGCAGCTCCTTGACTTTCATACCCCAAGTCTAAACATAGTGGCAGGGAGAAGAAATGCCCCAAAAGATATCAAGTGTTTTTACTCAGAGAGGAATAGAAGCTGAGTGTTCAAAAAATACAAAGAGTTCCTGTTAATATAATAGTAAGGGGCATGTGATTAGCTAGGGACCATTTACTTAACTCTAAGATGCTAGATTTATCTGCAACTATCTTATTTCCATCTTAATGTAGAAGTGTAGGAACACCAGTATTACTGAGTCCATCATTTATCATTACCAAAGTCCCAGCATTCAGGATACCAGGAGACTCCCTGACTGTATTAACAGGATCTCAAGGAGCAGAAAACCTGATTTATGGTAGCAACCATTAAGTTTCCTCTCAACCCTGATAACACAAACCTCAGAGTGTGTTTGTCACTCTGCAGTACTACTGAGGACCTGGGGCTACTCAACTGCCATCCTCAGCAAGTTGGACTTTGGTGGTCATGGGTTGTCCTTCAGGGTTGCAAAGTGAATGCCTCATGTTATGGTTGAATGGCACCCCCCCAAAAAAAATTCATATGCTGAAGTTCCAACCTCCAATACTTCATATGGAAATAGAGCTATTACTGATATAATTAGATAAGATGAGGACATTGGGAAGGGTACTAAGGTACAAATCAAGTTTGGCTGATGTCCTCATAAAAAGGGAAATTGGGACACAGAGACAAGCATGGAGGGAATGTTAACAGACACAGGAAGAGGACAGCATCTAAGTACCAACAAAGGAGGTCAGCCCTCAGAAGGAACCAAACCTGCTGACACATCAATTTTGGACCTCCATTTTCCAAAACTGAGAGAAAATGTATTTCTATTTTTTTAAAATATTTTTGTAGTTGTAGTTGGACACAATAACTTTATTTTATTTATTTATTTATATGTGGTGCTGAGGATCAAACTCAGGGCCTTGCACGTGCAAGGCAGCATTCTACCACTAGGCCATAACCTGTATTTCTATTTTTTAAGCATCAGAATATGATACTTTGTTAGGGCATCATAGCAAATACACAGTTTCAGGCTTCCTGTCTACATTCAAAGAAGGAAGAATGGGAACCAACAGGGTTTGTTCCTTTGATCAGAAAGATAGGGACATTTCCCAGACATCTGGCTGTTTCCATCCCTGTGGCCAGAACTACATACTCTAGCCATGCCAGCTGCATGGGAGTCTGTGCCATGAGGTTATATCTCATCATGATTTTAATTCACATATCTCCAATGATTAATGATCTTGAGCACATTTTCCTATACCTGTTGGCTACTTGTAGTTTGTTTGCTTGTTTGTTCGTTTTGAGAAATATCTATTCAGTTCATTTATCAATTTCTTGATCAGATCATTTGTTCTTGTTTTTTTATATTATTTTTACTATTGAGTTGAAGGAATTCTTTGTGTATTTTGGATATTAATCCTTTATCAGATGTATAGCTCATAAATATTTCCTCCCATTCCACAGCTTGCCTTTTCATTTTGCTGTTTTCTTTGCTACACAAAAGTTTTATTTGATCCCACTTTTCCATTTTTGCTTTCATTCCCTGGGATCTCTCAGTCATTTTTCTCTCTTAAGTCTTTCAAAGATGAGGCTCACCTGCATTATGGAGGATAATCTGCTTTACCCAGAGTCTATTGACTTTAATGTTAATCACATCTAAAAAATACTATCCTAGCAACATCTAGACTGGTTTTTAACAAAAACTATGTGCAATGGACTAGCCATGTTGACATATAAAATTAACCATCACAGAATGTAGTTCTTGTCCAAAGCTATTAAGCAGGATGTCCTGTTCATACCATGCGCTTCTTTCTTCTGCAGAGAAAAATAATCCCCACTTTGTAATTGTAACTGGTCAACAAGAAGCTCTAATTTTGTGGGAAGTGGTCTGCACCTACTCCTTGCCAGAATCATCACCCAAAGGCACCCACCAGCTGGCAGAGACAATCTTCCTAGAGCCAACAGACAATGCAGGGGAACAAGAAGTGCACAGATGGATTCAGCGACTCCTCCAGCATCGGTAGCGTGTTGGATGATGCAGACAGGGAGGTAAGCAACCTCACAGACCGGGCGTTCCGGAGCTTGTGCATCTCAGAGGATGCATCCTTCCATGATTCCAATCTGTCCCCAGATATCACCCATCAGGTGTTTGGAACTTTCCACCAGGGAACAGTGAGTCACACCCACAGAAAAAGTGGCATTTGGAGCCAGCTTCCGTCACAAGGTACCGAGCATGCAGGCTGGGCAGCCACCTTCCAACAGCTACCCAAGTATGTTCAAGGAGAGGAAAAGTACCCCAAAAGCAGCCCCCCACCAACACCATCCCAGAGGAGACTGGAGATGCCAGTTTCTGGCTTGAGGAGCAGCAACAAGCCTGTTTCCAAAGTATCATCGCTAATCAAGTCTTTCGATAGGACTGAGAGCCAACATTGTGATAGCAGACCTCCCACCAGCAAGCCTCCAGCTCTCAAAAATCCTTCCAAGTTTGCCCCTCTTCCAGACAGTGGTGTCAACTTCTGCTTTGATTCTGCTTTTCTGACTGTCAGGAGGGTTCCTGCTGAAGTCTCCAATGCCCATCAGAACAGCCTCCAGCCTGGAAGGAACCACGGAGAACAAGAGTCGCCTAAGAATCCTGAAATGGCCTGTCATGGCTCCGGCAGCTTCCTCCCCAAACCTGACAACTCAGCCAGCTCATTTGAGTCAAGATTCCCCTCTCCACCCCACAAGCCAGCCAAGGCCGAACCCGTAAGAGGCAAGGAGTGGGCTCACAAAGGGACTTTTCTGCACAGTGAAAACAGTGCTTTTGAGTCATGGAACGCCCACCAACCAAAGCTGCTCGAGAGAAAGGACATCGCAGAAACCATCCCAGAAAGCAAAGTTCCCAAACATTATGAGGAAACGCCCTTGTCAAGAGAACCTTATCCCCCTGAGCACAAAGTCTCTCCCTGCCCTGTTCGGGCCAGCTGCACTCAGGAAGAAAGCAGATTAGCAGCAGGGGCTCTGTCCACATCTGGACCCTGGGGCTGCAGAGATCCAGGACCCCCAGTATTCCCTGCAGAGGGAAAAGCTTCCAGCTCACAGCCTGACCCTCAGCTGAAGTCAACCCAGCCTCCATGGAGGAAACCAAAAACTGGCAAAGGAGGTAAAGAAAGTCTTCAAGACACTTTGGAAGAAAAGAAACAGACCAACAGGAGAGGCCCGCCTCTGCATTCAAAGCACAACCTCCAGGGGCAATTTCCAGAAGATGAGGCTCTGGACATGCCTGGGGACCCTAATGAGCATTACAGTCCTCCTTTTAATATCAGTAAGCTCCTGACCCCCATTATACCCACCAAGCATGTCCTGGAATCATCAGACACCCAGTCAGGGGAGATAAGCCCATCCCCCACAGGACAGCTGAACGGATACCAGGAGAAGGAGCCCAGTGAATGTCAGTCAAGAGACAGCTACAAATCCAAAGCACCCAGTCTGCTGTTCAACCTCAAGGATGTGCGGAAGCGTGTTAAGAGTACATACAGTCCCTCACCTCTCTTGAAAGGCTTCGATGAGAAAACCAGAATTAAGACTGATGGCAAGCAAGAACCTGTGAGCAATGGGGTCATCCTCTCCAATGGGCTTGAAGAAAGCCCTCCTAGTGAACTTTCTAAGGAGAGACCAGCCAATGTCCCTGGTGCATCACATAGCGGTACCCAGAAGGACCCTACCACAGACCCCAGTGAGCCCTCTGCAGACAATCACCTCACCCTCAGCTCACCTCCAACTGTCACCAAAGCCCTCTGTGTCAATGGGGAGGCTGTAGAAAGGAGCAGTGATGGGAAGGAAGATGCCAACGGAGAGGCAGAGCTGTGTCCCACCAGGCCAGGCTGGAGTCCAGACTCCAGGGAACGCCACCCCAGGAAGCACCTCTCCTTGAAACTTTGTAATAGGGAGCTTGAGGCCGGACAGGCTGCAGAGCAAACCAAGAGCCATCAGCTGGAGAACAGGCTCTCAAGATCCATCTCCCAAGAGACAGAGCCAGAGAGAGACCTAAGACTTCAGAACCCACTCCTGAACCAGAAATTCTCCCCAGGGCCCCTCTCCCCCGAGGAGGAGGATGTGTTTTACAGCGACACCCAGTCCGATTTTATGCCAAGCCTCCAAAGTAAGGCCAAATTCAGCACCAGCTCTTCAGATCAATCCTTTGCCTCGTTTGATGATCAGCAGAAGTCGTGGTTTACTGAGAGCCAGCGGGAAGACAGGAAGAAAGATGTGAGTGCAGGTGACAGTGAGAAGGAAGAGAAGGAAAAGGTGATGGGGAAAGATGAGCTACAGCACTGTGCTTTAAGAAACGGACACGTGTTCATGGAGGAGCACAGTCAGGGGGAAGCACTGCAGAGAGAAGAGGAAGGTCTGTGTGGAGGGAGACCCAGGAAGGCATCGATGGAGGAAGGAAATTTCAGAGGCTCTTGGATTGGGGGAAATAAGGACATGGCCCTTTCACATGCCAAAGACTCCATCCCCTCTCCATCTTCTGCTACAAACAAGCACAAACTGTTTTCGATTAAAGACAACACCCTTAGGGCCACCCCTGTGATCAAACCTATCATTCTGCCTCTTCTGCGGACTGTGTCCTCAGAGGACTCACTTGGCAGTAGCTACAAAGAAGAAGAATTACCAAGGCAAGAGTGGGGTGAAGATGCTGCTGGTCTCTGTGCCCATGAAAGCCAGGAAATGCCCAGCACCCTGACATCCACTAATATGCAGGGCACTCACTTGAAGCACATGGCCTGTGAAGGCCTAGAAGACCCTGGGCAGGTATTCAGTGCAGCCAGGATAGATAACTCCCAACCAGCCCTGAAGGGGAATTTCCCATCTCCATCACCGGTGGGAGAGGGGGACAGGATGAGGCCACCCCCAGAAGCAGCACATGAAATCATGGCAAGTGATGGCAAGAGCAGGCCCACAGCCTCAGGGAAGCTGGTTGCTCCACCCGATATCCCCAGGATTGCTCTACCTGAGGACGATTTAGAAGACGAGCGCCCCCTGCAGTCACTTGGCACTTGTTGGGAAGAGCGGGAACAGAGACAAGGCTTCCAAAGTCACTTTTTGTCTGCCCCCAGAGCAGGGCCCCCTGGGAGAAGAACGGTCCCTGGTGAGATGGCAACTTCCCCCAATCCCAGCTCCCTGGGAGAGAGCAGCGCGTGCTCCCCGGCCACCAGCAGTGTTTGGGATGATGTTTCCCAGGCTCCTGAGGAACTGGGTCCTCCGGGGGAGCCTCCCCGGGCCAGCCCCTGGGCGAGCCCGGGTCCTGCCAGGCTTACTCGGCGGGAGGACCTGACGCACGGCCTCGTGTGGGAGGACAGCTCCGACCCCCAACTCGAGCCGGGGGCGGAAGACCTCCGGACCATCTCTCCACGAGGTGCACTGCTGGACGTGGCCACCAGCTCAGCAGCCCCTCTTGAGAAACCAGAGCCACCTGCTCAGCTGGAGAGGGCCGCCGGCAAGCCACCGGCAGTCCCACCCAAAACGGAGAAGGCCCTGCGACGGGCCAAGAAACTAGCAAGCAAGAGGAGAAAGACCGACCTGGTGCAGGAGAAGCATAGCGAGTTCTGGGAGGGGAAACCCTGCGCAGAGGACTCACAGCGGACCGAGCGAAGGCCGCTGTCACCTGGAGAGAGGTCCCGCGCCAGGTTCCCTGTGGTCCGCTCCTTGCCTCCTCCCGCGCATCGCCACTCAGTATCCGGGGTCTCTGAGCCTGTGGGGAGGCGGCCTTGGGGGCCCCAGCCCCTCACGCCCCTGCCCGCTTACCCCGCCACCCAGAAGGTCCTTCAGGATCCCCAGTCTGGAGAATACTTCGTCTTCGACTTGCCACTCCAGGTGAAAATCAAGACCTTCTACGACCCAGAGACTGGCAAGTACGTTAAGGTCTCCGTCCCATCCTCTGAGGGGACCTCCCCTGAGCCGCCCCTGCAGGATGCCCTGGCTGCTCCCTACCTGCTGTACCCTGGCTTCCGGCCAGTGCCAGTGACCGCCCTGATGCCTCTACGCTGCTCCTCCCAGCTGTCTGCCCCCACCTTCCTCAGGCAAGGCCCCCGCGCCAGGCCCCAGAGTGCCCACGAGGCTGGACTACAACAGATCCCTGGGCCTCAGGGCGACTCCACTCAGCATGCTGCTGCCCAGCGCCCCCGGGCACCGCCCCGGAGCCCAGAGGAGGAGGGCGCAGAAGCTCCAGGCCTGGGCATCATCTCCACTGACGACCTGGAAGACTTTGCCACTGAAGGCATTTCTTGAGAATTGCATCAGAGGGACCCCCACTCTCACCCCTCCTCCCAAAAAAACAAAAGAGCTTACATCCATTCTCCCAACAGGCAAACACACACACACACACACACACACACACACACTTTCACTTATAGCCCTTCTAGATCCCAAAAGCCCCAAAGGAAGTAGAGATCCCAAGAACCCCATGTGAAATGCTCCCTTGTGGTACCTCTGAGAGAGGGTCACTGCGGGCATGACCAGGTCCCCTCTCCTCCACACACCTTTTCAGATCTTCCCACTCCTTTCCTCTTTTCCTGGTCATCCCTGCCCTTCTGTGGCCCGGAATCAGGGTGGCACAGGATGCTGTCCCCCTAACAGCTGATGGGCTCCTGCACCACTCTCTCCTTCTCACGGGTGGGCTTGCTTGGTGACCACCCCCCCAAAGAAAAAATGCTGATCCCTGCTGGGAGCAGGAAGCACCCCAGCAGACTGCCCACCGCCCACTGCTCAAGGTCAGGCATGACACACAATGGCCAGGTTCCAGGTCACCCCTGGTGGAACAGGCTGAGGACTGTCCCAAGGCAACCTTGCGGAAATGATTATTGGCATGGAATGGGTTTTCTTCATCCAAAGAAACTTGCCTCTGGAAGTCATTTTCTGATAAGGAAAAGGCTACTATTTAAAAAGTGAAATAAGTTTGCCAATGTGGTTCTGTCTCTGGTCTCCTTGTCTTTCTTCTGTGGATGGGTGGTCTGGGCTAACAAGTAAAGAGCCTGTACCCTCCAGGCCTTCCATGGAGTCTTCCATGGCAGCCATGGACCACACGAGATCCTTATGTTTGAAGAGAGCTGCTTCCAGTGTCTACTGTAGCCCCAGAAGCCACCTTATTTCTTCAACATCTGTCCATGCATTTTTGGGCCAAGCCTGCTACACTTCCCAACAGGTACCTAGTGAGTGTGGGGGACAGGGGTCTTCTAAGTCGTCCTCAGGTAGAAAATGGATCATGGGGATGTGCTGTGGAACTTCCTTCAGTCTGTGGACCTGCCTTTGCCATTGCTGAATCTGGAGGTGATTTCATCACACTAGAATGGCCAAAGGAAACTAAGGCAAGTCCCAGCTGCCCTAATTTTGTGATCTGTCCCTGTGCCCTGCATTCCAAAGGAGACTGTATGTTTCCTAAGTCCCTGGTCTTTGGGGATTTGGAAGAAAGTATCTGAAAAGTATTTGAATCAACTTGAGGGAGCTGAGTGATAACCACCTGCACTTGTGAGGTTTTGAGGGTCTTAGTGCAGGCACCCCCCAGCTCTGTAGGCAGTAGTG
Source organism: Marmota marmota marmota (assembly GCF_001458135.2). Taxonomy (NCBI): domain Eukaryota; kingdom Metazoa; phylum Chordata; class Mammalia; order Rodentia; family Sciuridae; genus Marmota; species Marmota marmota. The sequence goes on along the minus strand of NW_026000000.1, from coordinate 7,800,295 downwards.
CTGGGGAACAAAGTAGGCATGTCTTCCTGGACTTCTATGTGGAAGCTCTGCTAAAGCCTCTTAATTCTTGTTCTGGGAAAAGATAAGGGCTTACAAGCACCTCCCTCCTTGTTTAAAAACCCCAACAGCTGTCAGGATTGTGCTCCATAAGTCCTAGGGGACCATGCAAACTGCATCATCCTGTTTCTATTCACAGAGGTGTCATTTCCACACTGGGAGGATGAGGATCAGATGCATGGATCAGAATCACTCAAATAGAGGGATTTTGAGCAATATTTTGGGTTGTGATTGGGTTCAGGGTTTTATATCTGTTTTCCCAGACAGTGTGGCCATGCCTGAATTTCATTATGAAAATGCTCCCCCACAGCCTGATGCCTCTAAGTTTCATTACACCTGGTCAGGCATCCAGACAACCAGCTTGAAGTGCAGGTCACTGTCCCATAGATTTGGTTCCCATCAGTCATTTACCGAGATGCAAGCAACAAGAATGAAGTTGTTTGGATGCTACCAGCAAATCACCTTGAGAGTCTTCTCAACTGTGTTTTCATCTTACTAGGTGAAAACTAATAAGTAATTTAAAAATTAGGATCTCAAATCTAAAAAAAAAAAAAATTCTCAGGGCTCCAGGAAAATAATTGCCTAGCCAAAGAAGAGGCTCTCATTTCAATAGGAACCATAGTTATAAGAACTTCATCCCTACAAGGAAAAATACTTTGGGAATTTATTTTGGGGAAGGCAGTCACTTTCAGTCTGAAAGGCAATATTGGCAGGGCTATCTATAGAGGCAGACACTTAAGGGCAGCTGTTTGGAGATCAATGTCAGCTTTCTAGTCTTCTTTGCCCTTGTGGATGCAAAAGAGGATCAGGGCTCTGGCAGATTTCAGCATCCACTCACATCAGGTAGTAGGAATGCTTTGGATTCCTGGTCCCAGCAAGCCAGCCCTCACTTGCTCACAGCAAAACATCCGTGTTCCTAAATCCAGGTAATGCCCCAGAGGAAAAAGGTAAAAGTCACTACCCAGTGAAGGCCAACTCACATGCCAGTGATATTCTCCTCTTTCAGTTTGTCCCAGAGGGTGGTGGGGGAGCGTTTATGCCTGCTTCCTATCTACCTTCCTTATTCCATTTTCCTTTCCTTCCCTCCTTCTTACCATCCTGCCTTCCTGCCAGACTTCCTCTCTTCCTCTTTTCCTCCCTCTCTCCTTTTTACAAACCAACACTGTGCCAGGCACTTCCATAGATGCTAAAGATACTATAATAAGATGAGATCTCTGCATTTGGGGAGCTAAAGACCATTACCATCCCATGTGTTCAGTAATTGACAAGGTTGCTCTGAAGACCTCCTTTAGAAGGTGGTACCAAGTCAAGATACATAAAGTGGTACATCTGTTCATGAAGAAATCAGAATTTCCCCAGCTTCAATTTGCCTGTCAAAGATGACACCAATTAAGTACTAATAGATTACCTTACCATATCAAAGTATACTGAGTTGGCTAGTTATTCATTAACATTTCTAATCAGCACAAGAGCTGAACTAGTGTAGACTCACAGTATAGATGTTTATTAATATGTATCTCTGCTTCTGAAATGGTATTTCACTCATTTTGTGTCCCAGGAAAACCCCTACTTGTTGGTGGTGAGAAATAGGAACACATGTTTATGGAAACTGTAGATGTTACCTAAATATTCTGTTTAGTGCCCTGGACACTTTCTATTACTTAGGGGCCCTTCAAAGTGTCTCTTGGGAGACATAAATGTGAAGTACCTCAAGGGAAACATCAAATATCCTCGGACTGTTCAGATAGAAATGATCTCACACTATGGAGTGGGTGCCACATGTCAGCCCTGAGCCAGGAGCACTGAGCCTAGTCTCAGTCACAACAAACCCATCAGAGGCGCTCTCATCGGCCTCATTTTATGGTAACAGAAACCAAGTCACTGGGACTGAATGTAACTGCCCATGGTCATACAACCACAAGCAGAGGGGCCACACCAGGGGCTCAAGCCTCTTTCACTTCTAGGTAGATGCTCCTAACCCCTAGCCTGTGCTTCTTTAAGTGTGGTCCCTAAATCAGCCACCCGCACCTCACCAGGAAGCTGGGTAAGACCCCCAGAATCTCAACCTGCATCTTTCAAGGTCAGCTAGGTGATTTTTCCATCCATATAATGAACTTAGATAAGTGCTTCTGGCCACTCAGCATGGATAGAAAACTTCAGGGAGGTGCATGGAATGTCTTCATGGCTGTACAGTATTGTCACTTACATGGGAAGGAAGGCTTACCTCCCTGGGTGGAAGAGTTGCAGGGAGATCAGTTTATACTATGCATGAGGAAGCCAGTTATAATGACCAGGGTAGCACCTGACATGAGGAGTTAGGGGTGCTGAGCTTCCCATGGTTAGAGATGCTCCATGGAAGCTGATGATCCTTTTGCTAAGACACACATAGTTACAGATATCATAAGTGACAAAACCGTGGCTTTGACCCAGGTCATGACCCAGGTTATATGTTGGGCTTCCAGTAAGCCAATGGCAAGGATCCAAAAATCTAAGTGGGAGCTGACCATAATGTATATAATTGAAGAATCATTTGCATTTAGAAGAGGAACTCTAACCAGGGAGAACAGGCATCATGGTGGCACATACCTGGACTCCCAGCTACTCAGGAGGCTGAGGCAGGAGGATCACAAGTTCAAAGCCAGCCTGGGCAATTTAGTGAGAGCCTATCTCAAAAGAAAATTAAAAGGGCTGGGGCTATTGCTCAATGGTTAAGCACCTGCCTAGCATGTGTGAGACCCTGGGTTCAATCCCCAGTACACAAAACAAAAACAAAACAAAACAAAAAAAAACAAGAGAACCTCTGTGGCAAAACCTGAATTCTCTATATGTAGAAAATATTTCAACTTGGCACCATAAAATTGGACATACTTGTTTGGGTGCATTTTCTGCATCATTCAGATATGAAGTCGAAGCTGAATAAAGAGAACTCTGGGCCATGTTACCAGACCTTGTCACCGTGAAGTTTGGCATAGGCTTCCTCAGTGTCACCTCTGCAGAGCCATCTGAGCAGAAGGCTCCTCCCTTCCACCTGGTGTCTGGCCAAGTCCTCCCTCACCTGCCCATTCCCAATCAAGATGCCCAATCCTATCTGGGCTATAGAATCGTCAAGGCACTTGTTGACAAAACAGTTCCAGGCCCCACTCCCAATTCACTCATCAGACTCTCCAGGTGTTGGGCAAAGGTCACTGCAGATACAAAAGCTCCCAGAGATTCTGGTGCATGCAGATTCATAAATGCCACTCCAGAACATAGTCCCAAACCTGGCCCCAACATTCAAGCAAGGTGCTACCAGATCCAGCGGTCTGCCCAGCTTGCCTGGGGGCAAGGAGAACTCAGAGGCACTAGCGTCTCCACATCTTCGATGACCAAAACTGAAAGTGTCAGAAAGTTCAGTAAAGGGTTAATCCAATGGTTGGCTTCCAGCAGATTCACACTAATGTTGCCATAGTAGAGGTGTCATAGCTTGTCTCCCTTGCAACTAAGGCCTATCATGCCTCCCATGTCAGGAGCAAGCCACTGTATGCAGCTTCCCATCTATTCTGACCTCCCCAGTAACCACACTATACCGTTCGTCCAGTATGCTACTTTCCCACAAGGTAAGTGCCTCCCAATTGAAAACTTTTGACCATGTTCAACATCACTAGTCATTAGGAAAATGTAAACCAAAACCACAGAGAGATACCACCTCATACCCACTAGGGTGGCTACTATAAAAGCAAGAAAAGATGGAAAATAACAAATGTTGATGATGGTACAGAGGAACCGGAATCCTTGTGTGCTGTTGGTGGGAATGTAAAATGGTGCAACTCCTATGGAAAATAATTTGGTAATTCCTCACAAACTTAAACATAGAATTACCATGTGATCCAGCAATTCCATTTCTGGAGTATATACTCTAAAAAAAAGAAAGCAGACACTCAATTAGATGTTTGTCCATCCATGTTCATAGCATTATTCACAGTTATCCAAAAGGTGGAAACAACCCAAGCATCCATCAATGGATGAACAGATACACAAAACAGGGCACACTCATACAACATAATATTATTCAGCCTTAAAAAAAAGGAAATTCTGACATATGATACAGTATGGATGAATCTTGAAGAGATAATATTCAGTTAAATAAGCCACTCCCAAAAGGACAAATAATGTATGGTTGTACTTATTTAAGAGAAATATCTCAGTTATATTCATAGACAGAGAAAGTGGTTACCAGGAGCTGGGGGGCCAGAGGAGATGGGGAGCTCTTTTTTAATATGTACAGAGTTAAGTTGGAGAAAAAATTTAAAAGACTGGGGATGGATGGTGACGAATGTATTTAATGTCATTTAATGGACATTTGAATATGGTTAAAATGGTAAATTTTAGGTTATGTATATTTATCATAATCCTAAGCAAACAAAACATAACAAAAAGCCTTTTACCCAGTGCAACACACTCCGTTTACCCACTGAAACATCTGAGAGCAGGCTGGAGCCTCAAGGAGATGCCCTCCCCACTCCTGGCTCTTCTGCTCCACCTTGTCCTGCAGAAGAAAGAGCCAGGGGAGTGAGGGGCAGGATTCAGGATTCTGAGCCCAATGAGAGGCAAGAGAGCCTGCTTAGTGCTCCCCTGGTCACCGTGAGGCAACTGCACTGACTGCACAGAGGGTGGTGGAGGGAGAAGCAGCACCAGGGCCTGCCCCAAACCCTGGGTTTCCTCCCATGCCCAGTTCAGTGACTACTCTGCCTTGTGGTCCAAGCTGCCTCCTGAGCTGCCTCCCCACTGCTCCAGTCTCTTGCCCCCAAATCAATCTCCCTTACAAACCATTCCCCCACAGCGTAGCCCAGGGTCCTGACTAAAGCACCACCCTCATCCAGAAAGTTCCTGATCACCTCAGAGTGCAGAGTGCAAGGTGGCCATGTGCCAGATCTCTGCTTTCTGGCCTCACTGCCTGCCTGTCTCTGCAGCTCCCTGAGACCCCAAGCTTCTCTAGGTCGACCACACCTTTTGCACATGCTCCTCCTATGTCCACGCTGCTCTAATGTCTCCATCGTAAGATAGCAAAACATCACGCCACTCCACTGGTCCCCAGGAACACACAACCCTCAAGTCCCCAGCCACCATACTGGCAGTCCACCATCCTGGGTCACCAACTACAAAGAAGCTCACACCAGCACAGGTGGAAAGAAGGCCTGGAGAGGCCTTGAGACCATGTGGGGAGAAAGGGAGACATGCTCGGCCTCCTATCCAGCTCCAGCCATGGGCTGACAGAGTCCTTCTCAGATTCCTTACCCACAAAACTATAAGAGATAATAAAGTGATTGTCATTGTTTTAATCCATTAGGTTTTGGAGGGTTTCATTACCCAACACAGATAGCCAGACCCTCTCTCCCAAGCTCCCTTCCCTCTCCACCCTCACCCTCTCCCTGCCAGCCTTCTCATGTCTACTTCCTGTGGGTCCTGAGCGCTCAACCTTTTCCTGTCTACTTCCTAGGGGTTCTAACCACACCCTTTTCTCATCTACTTCCTGTTGGTCCTAACCTTGTCTGATTCCTATAGGTCCTAACTTTACAACCTTCTCCTGCCTATTTCCTTTGGGTCCCAATCCTACCATCTCCTCTCACTACCTCCTATGTATTAATGCCCCATTTTAGACACCGTGTCCTCCAGAAGACTACCTCTGATGCCCTATCTTCTGGCCCTACCTGACGCACTGAGTCTGCCAGCACTGAGCACCATCGTTGCACATACTGTAATTAATTGCCTTATTATCCATTTGTCCCTCTTACCCACTCAATGGTCACTTTTGAAGAAAGGAATCATGCTGGTCCAAATTATTGCTGCATCCCCCAGTGGCTAAGAGTGCCAGGTATGCAGTGGGCCATCCGTAAATATCATTAGATTCAGTGGAATTTTTATTTTAAACTGTTAGATTGAAGCCAATAAAAAGAATCTTTTTGATACAGCAAGCATTGCTATTTTTATTATTTTCTGAATTTTCCCAACTGGTTGTGGGACACCATGTAGATAAGCCCCAATCCCAACCCCAAAGCAGAGTGGCTCCTCTGCTCCCCTAACCCTCTGTAGTGGGCAGCTGAGCAGGCCACACCCCACAGATGGAGTGTCAGGGACCCAAGGCCCAAGAACAGATGTCCCACAATGTAACCCCTAAGTAAGTACTCACATTTCACTAATGTTCTTTGATGAGAGACTCCACACCTGCCAACAAAAAGAAGCCAAAAGGCTGGTCCAGTCCTCATAACAACGTCCAAAACCCACGTTAGAACCAAATTATTGTTTGACTTTGTGATGGTGGAATGATGAGGACATTAGGCAAATTGTATTACGTGCAAGTGGGTGAATGTGCCTGAATTCTGTGTTTTTTACCAAGGGAGAGCTTGGCACCAGACGACAGTCTTCTGAAGTATTTCATCATGTTTGGTTGCCAAGTCAGAAGGCCAGGGTTTTAACTTTAAAGCAGATGGGTTTTAACTTTTAAGTCACCTAAGGAAAACCAAGAGTGCTATCCTTCAGGATCAGGAAGATTTACTAAAATAGTTATTTGGTCTCTCTTCCCATTTTTCCCTCAAATCAATCCAATGAATCCATCTAATTTTAGTTCCATAGATAGAGAAATAAAAACGATCACAGAAATGAATGGTTTTAAAAGACACATAGTACCCATATGTCCAGGTTTTGATTTGTAGTACAGTTTGAACGCTATCAAGCACACAGGAGCTTTAGAAAACCCTAGAGCACCCAGGGGAGGCTCGACATCTTCATAATCCAGCCCATTTCTCTGTGAGTTTTTGAAACTGGTGTCTCTTGAGACTTCCTAGCAAGTCAGATCAGCCACTAAAGAATTTTTTTTAACTTTATAAATTGTTCTTGAATTGTTTTGAAACTTTTTGAATTGTTTTAAAACTTTTTGAACTTTTAAACTTTTTTAAAGTTCTGACATCTTCTTTTTTGAGTCTCCAGAAACTTGAAGCCAATCGACCTGGCTAAGTTCCTTTGTTAAAGGAACCCTGACCATATTGTCTCCCTATTATCTTCTCTGACAGCCCTGATGTTATAATGTGAGGTGTCCCCCAAAAGCTCCCGTATGAGACCGTGCAAGAAGGTTCAGAGGAGAAATGAAGTTTGTGAGAGTTTTAACTCAATCAGTGATTTAATCTCATGATAAGGATTAACTGAATAGTAACTGAAGTGGTAGGGCGTGGCTTTGAGTATATATTTGTATCTGTTGAGTGGAGTCTCTCTCTGATTTCTGATCACTGATGTGAGCTGCTTTCCTCTGCCACACTCTTCTGCCATGATGTTCTGCCTCACCTTGAGCCCCAAGAAATGAAATCGGCTTTCTATGGACTAAGACCTCTGAAACTGTGAGCCCTCACATAAACTTTTCCTCCCCATATAATTGTGCTAATTGGGTTTATTAGTCACAGCATGGAAATAGCTAACTAAAACACTTGGGAAAAGAATGGGGCGGAGTGGGAGAAAGGCCATCAGAAGCTAGGAGGAAGAAATAAATTTCCAAAATGTCCATGTTATATTTGAATTTAATCTGAATCCTCTAGGCTGTTGGCAGAATATGCTGCGGGTAAGAGTTTTTCTAAGTAAACCTAAGTCCTATGCTGATGGTGCTCAAAAAGATTTTCCAGGTGCAGTCAAACTCTCAGTGTAACTCCTCTCCTTTGGCCACTGAGACTCCAAAATGGGGCTAAGATGTGTCCCTCCAAAGTGACAGCAGTAGGCACATCTGACTATTCTATTCTGATTTAAACCAAGGGCCTTTTGGACATTCAATGGAAACTTGGTATCAAAAAGAATCTTCTTAGGAATAATTTTATTATACTCCATGAATAACTCTTAACTGAATCTACCAATCACTTAAATTCACCACCACAAGTGAATCACACATTGAGAAAGCATACTTCTCTACCATCCCTCTTGCCTACAGGATTTCTGCAAGAAACAAGTTTGACATTGGACAACAGGTGGTTGGAGATCCCAAAGAGAAGAACAACAAACAGGTAAGCCCTGTGAATTTTCTGGCTTATTGTCTGGAGGCAATTTCCAGATTACCATGCAGGGAAGGGGACCCAAACAGGCCCTGTAAATCTAGGTTTGTGGACACAGAAATCAGATTGTAGAGAGGCCAAAAAAGCCAGAATTTGCAAGGTTAAATATCGGGGAGAAAAGAATTTCACAGAAAGAAAGCTCTGGAAACGTGCAGAGGGATCCCCTCAAGTCTTTGGCTGAGCAGTTATGTATATGTGTGAGGAAAAAACTGTCAAGGAAAAGAATACCAGGAAAAGAACCACCAGAAATGCATAAGCAGAACAATCCCCAAAGCTCACACACACACAACTGCAAATAGTTCACAATCCACTCATCAAAGTGGAAACACCTACCAAGACACAGGGCATTGGATTAGAATCTTCAGAAAGTTATCATCTTAGTGATGGGGCTAAATAAGTCTCAGAATAAAGGCTCACTGGATTTATCCTTAAAAAGTTTGAAAACTATCTTCTAAAGCTGCAAAGTCCATAAAAATTTGGTCCCTCAGTTGCATTGGCCCTATAGAAAGTTCTCATAAGCCATGTGTGAGTAGCCACTTTAGTCAACACAGATTATTGACCATTTCATTATAAAGTAAGTTCTAAAAGATCCAACTGGTTTCACATAACTTAGGTTTTTGCAGGACAAGATATAACTCCTTTTAAATGAATATAACGCAATCATCATTCAATAGAAATTGATACTTAAAGAGCAGGCAAGGACATCTAAAAGCTAGTCTAAATATTTTCTGTATATTATAGGATGTGAAGGAAAACATGGCATATGAGAAAAAGAAAAATGAAATATAAAAATATAATCTGAATATAGATTCTAGGGATGAAAAATATAATATCTGAAATGAAAAATACCCTGGATGAGATTAACAACTGATTAGACATCTAGAAAATTATCAGTGAATTAGAAGATATAGTAATAGAAAATATTTTATTTATGTATTTTTTTAAATATTTATTTTTTTAGTTTTCGCCGTTTTCGGCGGACACAACATCTTTGTTTGTATGTGGTGCTGAGGATCGAACCCGGGCCGTACGCATGCCAGGTGAGCCCGCTACCGCTTGAGCCACATCCCCAGCCCTAGAAAATATTTTAAATGAGACTCACAGGGGGAAAAAAGTTAACGGCATCAGTGACCTGTGAGACATATCAAGAATTAAATATACATTTAACTGGAATCAAAAAGAGGGATTAAAAAAATAATACCTGTGTTTTTTTCCAAATTTGATAATAAACATAAACCCAACAATCCAAAAAGTTCAACGAATCCCAGGCAAAATAAATCTAAATAAAATCATGCCAGCCAATAATAAAAGGAAAATTTCTTAAACAGCCAGAGAAAATAGACACATAACAGTATATTTAGGACATCAAAGATAAGACTTACAATATATATATGACTATATCACAATGAATTCCTCATTTATTTATAACATAATGCACCAATTTAAAATAATTAAATAAATAAAAGGATGCCAAATAGAGGAGAAAAGGGAAATCAGGGCAGGGAGGAGCACAGGGAGAGAGGAAGTACTGGGGATTGAAATGAAGCAAATTACATTATACCATTTATGAATGTGTCAAAATGAACCCCTCTGCTATGTATAAATATAATACACTAATAAAATAATCAAAAAGAGGGCTGGGGTTATGGCTCAGTGGTAGAGCGCTTGCTTAGCAAGCTTCACCTTGTGAAGCACTGGGTTTGATTCTCAGCACCACATATAAATAAATAAAAACAAAGGTCCATCAACAACTTTAAAAATGTTTTAAAAAATCAAAAAGATGAAAATTACAGCTTAGTTATCACCAGAGACTGAGCCAGTGAGAAGACAGTGGGGAAACATCCTCAAAGAAATACTGTCAACCTATAATTCTTTGCCCAGCAAAAATCGTTTCCAAAACTAAAAGTGAAATAATTAGTTTCTGACAAACATCTGAAAGAACTCATCTCTGGAAGACCTATACCTTGAGAAATTAAAAACAGGTTCTTCAAGAAGAAGAAAAATGACACAAGATGGCAATCCAGCAGTCTGAGTATATACTGATAAATTAACAACCTCTAAAAATGGTAGTTATGTGGGTAAATTAAAGAGACTTTTTTCTTCATCTAATATATTTTAAAGATAATTTCTTAAAGAAAAAACTATGGCAAGATAGTGTGGGGTTTCAAGCATAAACAGAAGTAAAATACATATTAATGATGGCACCAAACGTAACAAGAGGTAAAGAGAACAATTCTGTTGTAAAGTTCTTATGATACAAGTCAAGTGTGGCAATATTATTAGGAGGGTTTTTTAAATTAAGGAGTAAATTGTACATACTAGGGCAACCACTGAAAAACAAAATATTAAATGGAGTAAAACAAAACTATAAAATTTATCCAAAAGAAGAGAGGATAAGAAACAAAGAGACTATAGGACAAATAATGGCAAATTTAGACCCAAAATACTTAACTAGATTAAATAGAAATGACCTGAATGCCCCAATTCAAAGATACAGATGTTCAGACCAGATTGAAAAAGGAAAATCAAATTATAACCTGTCGATTGATATTAACTTTCAATGTAAAGTCACAGTTTAAAACATAAGTACATAGAAAAAAATAGACCATGCTAAACACTAATAAAAACAAAGCTAACATGCCTACATTAATATCAAGGAAGGCAGGTTTGAGAAATAAATTTTACCAAGAAAAAGATAGTTATATAGTGATAAAGGATCCTAATTTTTTAAGTTTCAAAATACTCAAAGCAAAAATTGATAAAATGATAAAGAGAAATAGAAAAATACATACTTATAGGCAAATATTTCAATATTCCTCTTCGCTGATTGATACAAGAAGTAGACAGAAAATCCGGGACGTAATCGAAGACTTGAAAAACGCTGTCAGCCAACTTGATCTAACAGACATTTACACAGCACTTCAGCAACAGTTTTCAAGTGCACATCGAACATTATCAAGACAGACCATATTCTTGGCCATAAAACAAGTCACTTATGATAGACATGAGCCCAGGGTCTGGAGCCATTCAGTGAATGTTCCTTTGTCCCTCCACAGGAGGTTTACTCAGATATTTGCCCAATATTAGGTGTGCTCTGTATCACTGGACAGCACCCTGCTGCTTTCAAATTGTTGCTGTTTGAAAACTCTACAAGCATACTCTACAAAACTCACAGCTTTGCCTTTACCTCCATGTTCTTTAAACAAGGCATTATCAGTTATGTATCTGTATCTAGGTCCAAACTTACACACCTGCTATCTATCATCTATCAATCATTTAATATATCATCTACCTATTTACTATGGTTTAAATGTCCCTACCAAACCCAAGTTGAAATTTAAATGATTCAAATAACCAAAAAAAATATTCTCTAACCAAAATTAAATTAAAAATTCACAACAGAAATCTATCTGGAAAATACCTGAATACTTGGAATCTAAATAACATTTAAATAAACTACAGATCAAATGGAAATTACCAAGTATTAAACTGAATGAAAATAAAGACACAACATACTAAAGTCATCATACTAATGACTAATTTCCTAAAATGTCCATATTAGGAAAAAAGAAAGGCCTAAAGTGGCCCTTCTCCCACTCCAGAAGTCATCATACTAAAATCTGTGTTATGCAATAAGCGTTAGCGAGGATGTGGGGGAAAGGGTACACTAATACACTGCTGGTGGGACTGCAAATTGTTGTAACCAATATGGAAAGCAGTATGGAGATTTCTTGGAAAATTGAGAATGGAGCCACCATTTGACCCAGCTATCCCTTTCCTCGGTCTATACCCAAAGGACTTAAAAACAGCATACTACAGGGACAGAGCCACATCAATGTTTATAGTAGCACAATTCACAATAGCTAAACTGTGAAACCAACCTAGATACATTTCAATAGATGAATGGATAAAAAAAAATGTGGCATATATACACAATGGAATATTACTCAGCAATAAAAGAGAATAAAATCATGGCATTTGTGGGTAAATGGATGGAGTTAGAGAAGATAATGCTAAGTGAAGTTAGCCAATGCCAAAAAACCAAATGCCAAATATTTTCTTTGATATAAGGAGGCTGATTCATAGTGGGATAGGGAGAGGGAGCATGGGAGGAATAGATGAACTCTAGATAGGGCAGAGGGGTTAGAGAGGAAGGGAGGGGGCATGGGGTTATAAATGATGGTGGAATGTGATGCTAATTATTACCAAAGTATATGTATGAAGTCACAAATTGGTGTGAATATACTTTGTATACAACCAGAGATATGAAAAATTGTGTTATATATGTGTAATAAGAATTGTAATGCATTCCGTTGCAATGTATTTAAAAAATAAAATCAATTTAAAAAAATTGTAATGCATTCCACTCTCATATATAAATTTTAAAAAGAGAGAGAAAAAAAATCTGTGTTATGCAGCTAAAGTAATACTCAGAGGGAAAATTGTAGTTCTAAAATGTCCATATTAGGAAAAAAGAAAGGCCTAAATCAATGACCTAAACTTCTACATTAAGAAACCTAAAAAGGAAGAGCAAATGAAATCCTAAGTCATCAGAAGAAAGGAAACACTAAACATCAACGATTTAAAAAAAAAAAAAAAACAGAAAATCAATGAAGAAAATCAATGATCACATAAGCTAATTGTTTGAGAAGCTCAAAAAATTGATGAGCCAGATTGATGACAATAGAAAGAGAAAAAAAGGCAAATTTCCATGTCAGCAGTGAGAGAGGTGACATAAATACAAATTCTAGAAACTGAAAGAATATTGTGAATAATTTTGTTCCAAAAAATTTGACAAATTAAGTAGAATTGGAAAATTCATAGATAAACACAAATTATCAAAGCCTGCTCTCAAATACACACACACACATACACACACACAAACACACACACACATATATACATTTATCTATTGCTATCAGATTTATGTGTGCATGTGTATATGTAATATGTATACATATATAAAATATATACTATCAAAGAAATTAAATTAGCGTTTTAAAAAGTTTTTTATAAGAAATTCCTCACACTCAGCTTCACTGATGATTTCTGTCAAATATTTAAGGAAGAAATAACATCAATTCTATATAAACCCCTCTAAAAACCTAAAGAGGAAAAAAAAATTTGCAAGTCATTCTTTTCCATCCTTATTCAAAACCAGATGAAAACATTACAAAACAATAAAACTACCAACCAATATTCCTCGGAACATAGGTCCAAAAATTCTTACCAAAATTTTAACAAATTTGTATATATAACATATATAATATATGATATATTATATGCACTAATTTATATCATATATAATTTATATAACATAAAATTGTACACATATTAATATAATCTAGTGGGGCTTATTCACCCCTAAAATCCAAATGTCCTCTGATGAACACATAAATTCCATCCATCTACCCAATGCCATACTGCTCAATGGAATAAACTCCTATGAATCTCAAATGCATTTTTGTTGAAATAAAGAAGCCAATCTCAACCGACTACATATAAAATGGAATATTTCATGATTCCATCTATATGACATTCTAGAAAAAGTGCTCAGTTGGTAGAGTGCTTGCCTCACAGCATAAGGCCTTGGGTTCTATCCCCAGCACCACACACACACACAAAAAAAAAAAAAAGCAGAAAGACAGAAAATAGAACAGTGATTATTAGGAACTGAAGTGAAGACACAAGAGAATTTGGTGGGTAATGAATGTGGTAGTGAATACAGAACTGAACATGTCTTGAAATTCATAGAACTAAATATTAAACAGGATGATTTTTATTGTAAGTTAACTATCCCTAAAAAATTCACTAAGAAAAATGATAGTATTATTACTCACCACCAGCATAGCTAAAATTTTTTAAATGTCAATGCCAAGTTATTAGCAAAGGAACTTTTATGTCCTGCTCATGGGAGTGGAAGTGTGTACAATCACCTTGAAAAGCCATTTGACATTCTTTACTAGTGTTGATGTCTACATATCTAAAATCCAGCTATCCCATTCTGAAGTACATACCTAACAAAACTACGCATACTTTTTCAAAGGAAAGCAGGCAAAAGAGTATTCTGAGCACCATTTTTTGTAAAACCCCAAATTGACAGAAATGCAAATGGCATTTATTAGTGAAAAGGGTAGATGTTGTGAAATACTCATTCATTGGAAGCTCAAAATCAGTGAAATCTTAAGAATTATAGCACATTTAGCACATGGGAAGAATCTCAGTAGCCACATAGAATCAAAGAAGCCAACCTGAAAAGAAAATGTAAGATTCCATTTCTATGAATTCAAAAGTAGTCAAAAGTCTTTATGGAGGGCCAGGGCTATAGCTCAGTTGGTAGAGTGCTTGCCTCACAGCATAAGGCCTTGAGTTCTATCCCCAGCACCACAAAAAAAAAAAAAAAAAAAAAAAA
>NW_026000000.1:7784299-7785736 GCF_001458135.2 Marmota marmota marmota | reverse complement strand
AAAAAAAAAAAAAAAAAAAAAAAAGCCTTTATGGGGCTTGGGGGGTAGTCCAATGGTAAAGTTCTTGCCTAGCATATCAGAGGCCAAGATTCAATTCCCATCATATTAAAAAAAAAAGTAAATCTTATAGAGTTATAGGTGCAGGAAGTGGGTTCAAAGGAGACTGAGAAAGGGATCACACTTAATTTTAATTAAGTGTGACTTAATTTTATTTTCCTTGACTGAGCAGCTAATACACACATATGCTCACATTGAGCTTTACCATTATGAGTTATATGGTTTGCTATTCATGTGTTATACATTGTTAAAAATTTTTATCAACTGTAGTGCATATTTCATGCTCATCAGTTTGGTAAAACATCTAGATATCTAGATGGTTATTGCCTTAGCCTTCTGTTGCTATAATAGAATACCTGAGAATGGATGATTATACAGACAAAGGTTTACTCTGCTTAAAGTTTTGGAGACTGGGAGGTTCGAGGTGGAGGGGCCATGTCTGCTGAGGGCCTTCTTGCTGGTGGGAACTCTTTGCGGAAGCATCACATGATGAGAGGGGTGCAAGCCAGAGTCAGAGCCAAACTGGCTTTTTTAACAGATCCACTCTTGAAATAATCCACTAACCCACTGATCTATTAATCCATGAATGGGTTAATTCATTCACTAAGGCAGAGTCTTCCTGACCTAACCACCTCTTAAAAGTCTCACCTCTTAATTCCTCACAATGAAGATTAAATTTCAACTTGGGTTTTGGTAGGGACATTTAAACCATAGTAAGTAGGTAGATGATATATTAAATGATTGATAGATGATAGATAGCAGGTGTGTAAGTTTGGACCTAGATACAGATACATAACTGATAATGCCTTGTTTAAAGAACATGGAGGAGTTAAAAACAAGAATCAACAAATGGGACTTACTCAAACTAAAAAGTTTTTTCTCAGCAAGAGAAACAATAAGAGAGGTAAATAGGGAGCCTACATCCTGGGAACAAATCTTTACTCCTCACACTTCAGATAGAGCTCTAATATCCAGAGTATACAAAGAACTCAATAAATTAGACAATAAGAAAACAAATAACCCAATCAACAAATGGGCCAAGGACCTGAACAGACACTTCTCAGAGGAGGACATACAGTCAATAAACAAGTACATGAAAAAATGCTCGCCATCTCTAGCAGTCAGAGAAATGCAAATCAAAACCTCCCTAAGATACCATCTCACTCCAGTAAGATTGGTAGCCATTATGAAGTCAAACAACAACAAGTGCTGGCGAGGATGTGGGGAAAAGGGTACACTTGTACATTGCTGGTGGGACTGCAAGTTGGTGCGGCCAGTTTGGAAAGCAGTATGGAGATTCCTGGGAAAGCTGGGAATGGAACCTCCATTTGACCCAGCTATTGCCCTTCTCGGACTATTCCCTGAAGACCTTAAAAGAGC
>NW_026000000.1:7693416-7782913 GCF_001458135.2 Marmota marmota marmota | reverse complement strand
AGACTGTGGAACCAACCTAGATGCCCTTCAATAGATGAATGGATTAAAAAATGTGGCATTTATACACAATGGAGTATTACTCAGCACTAAAAAATGACAAAATCATGGCATTTGCAGGGAAATGGATGGCATTAGAGCAGATTATGCTAAGTGAAGCTAGCCAATCCCTAAAAAACAAATGCCAAATGTCTTCTTTGATATAAGGAGAGCAACTAAGAACAGAGCAGGGAGGAAGAGCATGAGAAAAAGATTAACATTAAACAGGGATGAGAGGTGAGAGGAAAAGGGAGAGAGAAGGGAAATTGCATGGAAATGGAAGGAGACCCTCATTGTTATACAAAATTACATATAAGAGGAAGTGAGGGGAAAGGGAAAAAAAACAAGGGGGAGAAATGAATTACAGTAGATGGGGTAGAGAGAGAAGATGGGAGGGGAGGGGGGATAGTAGAGGATAGGAAAGGCAGCAGAATACAACAGACACTAGTATGGCAGTTTGTAAAAACGTGGCTGTGTAACCGATGTGATTCTGCAATCTGTATACGGGGTAAAAACTTGAATCAAATGTATGAAATATGATATGTCAAGAGCTTTGTAATGTTTTGAACAACCAATAATAATAATAAATAAAGAAAGAAAGAACATGGAGGTAAAGGCAAAGCTATGACATTGCTTGTAGAGTTTTCAAACAGCAACAATTTGGAAAGCAGCAGGGTGCTGTCCAGTGATACAGAACACACCTAATATTGGGCAAATATCTGAGTAAACCTCCTGTGGAGGGACAAAGGGACATTCATTGAATGGCTCCAGACCCTGGGCTCGTGTCCATCATAAGTAACTGATGTGCTCCCACCTAACTCCTAGAGAAACCTCCTAGCATATCCTCTCTCCACACATTCTTCACTGGTTGGGTCTCTCATGTGGACATTTTATAACAAATAAAATGAAATAAATATCCATAGAAATACTCTCAAATAAAACTTCAGGTTGTTTCAGAAGTTGCTTAAATTAAAGTAAAATAAAATAAAACTGTAAATAAATAGGGCAATGGAAATGTATAATATAGACTATCCTATGGATCCCTCCGTGCCCTCAAAGAATTGGTTTCGGGATCCCTGAAGATGCCACAAGCCACAGGTTCTCTTCCTATAAAATGGCACAACATTTGTATATAACGTACACGTCTTCTCCTGTGACGTCTCTAGGTGACACAATGCAATGTGAGTGTATATATAGCACTATACATACTCTATTGTAATGGGCATAGTGATAAGGAAAAGAGTCTGTGCATGTTCAGTAAAGAAACAATTTTTTAAATATTTTCAATCTGCAGTTGCTATATATAGCAAGAAGTATGAGTAAACTTACTCATAAAAACACAGATGACTCTTACCGGTTTAATGTTTGCAGGAATAAACTTAAGTTTCAGAAGAATGAAAATATAAAAATAAAGAAAACAGAGGTGGATATAATTAATATCAGTCAAAATGGTTTATAGAACAAGAAATAAATTGGGCCATTTTAGAATGATAAGGAGGCCAATTAATGAAGAAGGCATGATTCTAAATGTGTGTGTATCTAAAAGCAGAGTTCTAAAGTGTGTGAAGCAAATCAAAGTTATAATGAAATAGTGTTACCTTCTCATCAGATTGGAAAAATTATAAATCTGACAATCCCAAGTGTTGACAAGGATAGAAAATAATAAGAAATTTAGGACACCACCTATCAGAATAGTAATTGTATTAGTTATCTATTGATAAATAAATGGTACCAAAAACATAGCACCTTAAAATTTAAAAACCTTTTCTCATAATATCATGGGTCAGAAATTCAGGAATGGCTTTGCTGTTATATTCTGTTTTAAAATCTTGAGTCAAAATGTTGGTTGGAATTGAATTTATCTGGCCTTCCTTAGAAGGTAAAGTCCCTGCCATCACCAGAAAGACCTGAAATCAAAGCAGGCCAGGAGAGCAGACCACTACCTATCAACAAATACACAAAGGCCTTCATGGGAATTACTAAAGACAGACCCCACTTATGAGAGAGCCCTGACCTAGAATCAGGTTGTCTGGGTTCACTACTTGGAACACTACTTACTAAGTGACTAAACAGGTCACTCTGACCCTTAGTATCTTCACCAATAAAATCCCAGCCTCACAGAATGGTGTTGAAGATTAGGTGAATTAGTATCCCTGTATCTGGTGCCTACTAAGTGCTCATAAACATCAGGCAGTCACCATCACTCTCTGGTTCCCTTGGCCACAGTCCCTCACTGCTCAGCATATGCCCCATGATCCAAAAACAGCCTGCTGCAGTCTCTGGGCACTTGGCAGGAGGGCTGGGCCACCACAGACAGCATTCCTAATCCTGGAAGCCATGGAGGTCACTGCTGGCTGTGCTTCCTCCCACCAAACAGGTCTAAAATTGCTACAAGGGAGAAATCTCCAGAAGCACAGGGCCACGAGGCACCGGGGGACAGCTCTGGATCTGCTGTGGCTGCAGTCAGACCTGTCACATGCAGGGAAGGCCCATTTATAATAAAGGATAGTCCTAGAGGGGGCGAGGGGGGGGACTGGCGGGGAATTGGATTCAGATGACAAAGCAATGCAGCTTAATTGGAAAAAAAGTTATTCAGCCTTTCTTGCTTCAACTCTCAGAACAGAAGCCAAAGAAGCAAGCATGAGCTTTGCCCCTGAGGCGCCCCCAGGAAGCACCATAGGGCTGCCCAGAGTCTGCCTCTCTCAGAGAGTGTTTCCCACAACTGCACCAGGAGATGTTTTTCCAAGGACTGAGCCCCGAGCACTGGATGCTGACCCAGAAGCTAGGTTTTGTGCTGGCCAACCCTGGATGGCAGTGCCTGGTGTGAGAAAGGCCCAGGATCCTAGAGATACTGAGGTGGGAGCTTCAGACCAGGTCTCACCATGGCCCACAAGCACCCTCTACCCCATACCTGAGGCCTCCTGCACCCTGCTTCCACTCTCTGTCTGTCTTCTACCACCCAATCTCCAGCACCCAGCACTTCCAGGGTCCTCTCCCCTATTCCTCTTCTGTCCTTTCCCCCAATTCTTGTTACACACTAGCACACCAGGTCATTTAGGATCAAGTCACATCTAGGATTTATTGTCTCTTCCCCTCTAGGAAGAAAATGAACCATACAAGGCAGGGATGTCTCTGTTTTGTTCTCTGCTGTATCCAAAGCACCCAGACACAGAGTAGATGCTCAGTAAATAGAGGTAGACAGCAAGAAAGAGGGAAATGAAAACTGTCAGAATCAAAACGAAGTCATTTATGTCAATCTAGCAAAATAAAGCTAGGGGGTCATGAAAGACTGCCCCTCATGCATGATTTGCTGGGTAACAAGAATCATCACAAGAGACTCTGCCAGAACCACAACCTTGTTCAAAAAAGTACTTCTGCAAGGACATCTGCCCAGCCGTTGACTGTTCAGCTGCCTGACAACGTTACATGCCATTACTCCTGGAGCCAAGATAATTGTTTCAAAACAATCCTGTGACCCTCCTCACTTTACCTTTAAAAACCGTTGTCTCCCTTTGCTTCCCCAAAATATATCTGTGATCCATCAAGGCCTGCATAGACCAGGCCAGCAGGACACTTACCCAACAGGGTCCTGGGCTAGGTGGAAAGTCAGGATCTGAGCTGGGTGGGAAAGGGGAGGCTGGGGAGCTCCGTGGGGAACTGCCAGAGCAACAGAGGAATTAGAGCCCCTTCTCATTGTCATTTGCTGCCTGTGGACGTGGCAGAGGACAGGGTCCACAGTCTGTAGGCCTAGGATGAAGGAGAGTCCCCTGCTGACCCAGAACTCCCTGGAAAGTGTAGATCACAATGTCAGGCCACAGACCTGTAATACAGCCCTTCCTCCTAAGCTGGGGGCAGGGGCTTTCCCCCATGTCAATCATGGGGAAAGGGGTGGTTCTTAAACAGGAAGTGGGATCCTGAAAGGAAGGGCCATGAAACAAGGCGTGCTTGGCTTTCAGACCTCACCACCTGGGGCCTCAGTGGAGGACATGGACTGACTCCAGTCAGTCCATGGAAATAACTGAGAAACTGTCTTGGTGGAGGTTATGGAGCTGGGCAGAGGGAGGAGGGATGGAGCCATGGTGGTCTCCCAGCTGAAGAAGGTGCTGTACCCTGGGCTCTGGGGAACCCAGACATAGGTCTCTTTGCAGTCCGTTTTCCCATAGGATGAATGTGGCAAATGGTATTTTCTGAAACGCTGACAAGTATTTCCCATCCTGTATGCTCTTCTGAAAACTTTCCATTCTCCCATTAAGAGGAGGAATCTGACCCTTTTCTTGCCCCTGAGTATGCTTTTGTGACTGAGTCCACTTACGTAGCATAGAAGGAATCCTATGTGACTCCCGAGTCTGGGTTACAAAAGGCAATCAGCTTCCACCCAGCTGTCTCTCTCTCTGAATCCCAGGGCTGCCAAGTAAGCTGAGGCCACCATGCTGTAAGGGAGCGCAGCTGACTCATTTGGGCAAAGCACATGGAGAAGCCCTGATACATGTGAGGAGAGAGATGCCTGGCCACCTCCAAGCTTCCCAGCCCTCGCCCTCCCAACTCCAGCTACTATCTCAGGGAAATGACGTAAAAAAATCTAGAACCAGAGCCACCTAGCCAGTCATTTCTGACTCACAGACCCATGATTAACACTGGACATTGGTATTGTCTTAAGCCACTAATTCTGAGGTAATCTGTCACTCAGCAATAGATAACTAAAAATATTCCAGCAGTCTCCACTAGGTTCCACTGTGCTATCAGGAGCAAGGAAATAATGGAGTGTGTGTGCTAATGTTAAAGGAGAAGCTCCCTCATCCTTTAGGGCCAGTGTGGGGGAGGCCGCTGTTTAGTAAGAGAGCAACTGAGGGTAGGAGTTGAGTCTATCAGCTCTGACAGGCCAGGCCTCATTGCCTCAAAAGGCTAGCTTCTATTTTTAAGGGCCTGATAATCCCCTTACAGATAAGTGATTATTGTCTTCATTGTGCTGAAGAAAAACCTGAGGTCCAGGTCATTGTCTCACACAGAATGGAACTGGGATCCCAACCCAAGGTGGTTCATCTGCAAAGCCTGAGCTACATACATCACAGCCCTGCAACTCCTCAAGACAGAGCCCAGCCACACTGTGCAGACTGCACCAGTACAGGAGCAAATGGGGTGGGGTTCTAAATGGAGCAACTTGAGAATGACTCTGGAGCGGGCTTAGCAAGGTCATTGTCCTGCACAGAGGGCTGAACCACTTCTGCCCAGTATTCTCCACTACCCTCACAAGTAGGCACAACGACATCCATCCATGGAGACATCCTCCTCCCCACAACCAACCTGCCTCACCCCTGCAGAAGTTCACACACTGCCCCCATAAGAACACCTTTATCGTCAAATGGAGAACAGGGGGCATTAGGGAAGATGCCCTATGCCTAGGCAAGTTAGAGTGAAGGTGAGAATTTCATACCCCAGACCCCAGCCTTGGGTCCTGCAGGCTTCAGGTGATTCTAGAGGCCTAACTGTCATGGAGGGCCACTGCAACTGAAGGGCAGATTCACCTAACGTTAGAAAGCTCCATTCCTGGGTCATAGTTGAACAGGCCGCAATAGTGAGCCAAGCTATGGGGAATTTTAGACTGTGTGGTGACACAAGCAAATTACTCTTCTCCAAACCTGTTACAGAAACATCTTGCAGCTGTAAAAGACACCTGAGAATTTACTGTTAGGAGATGGTGCTGGGGAGAGGCAGGGAGGGAAACTCAGAGGTTATCAAGAGTCTAAGTCCCTGTGTTAGACAATTTTTCATAACTGTAACAAATACCTGAGAAAATCAACTTGGGAAGAGCAAAGACTTATCCTGGCTCATGGTTTCAGGTTTCAGTCCACAGTCGGCTTATTCCATTGCTGTTAGGCCTGTGGTAAGGGAGAGCATCATGGCAGAGAGAATGTGGTGTGGAGCTACTCATCTAATGACATTCAGGAAGCAGAAAGAGAAAGCCAGAGAGCAAGGGGCTGAAGTCCAGATATAGTCCTCAAGAGCATCTCCCCCTATGATCCACACCCTTCAGCTAGACCCCACCTTCTAGTTTCCACCACCAAAGAATCCACCACGTCCCAAGAGTCCATTCGGCTGTGACTCCATCAAGAGATTAATGCATTGACAAGGTCAGCGCCCTCATGATACATCATTTCCCAAAGCCCCACCTCTGGACATTGCTGCACTGGAGACCAAGCCTTCAACACATGAGCCTTTGGGGGACATTCCAGATCCAAGTCATAATAGTCCCCTAAATGGGAGCAAGGGGGGTAAACACAGAGCTGCTCAGGAGCTGCCTGCCTCGTGAGGCCTCCTGGGGGTGACAAGGCAGAGCAGAGCCTGAGGGGTACTTGGGCCTAGCCAGGAGGGCAGGCTGATGCTTGGCATAGGCAGCCCAAGACTTTGGAGTCATTGGAGGGCCTGGAGCTGCTTGGTAAGAGAGGCCAGTAAGGGGCCAGTCTCTATCCCTGCAAACCTCCTCATTCCAAAATCATCCCACTGAGTAAACAGAGATGAATCTTCCCCATAAAGAGGGACTCCAACTGATGCCATTACTAATTGCTGGCAATAAAACTGCTAAATAAAGAACAGAGACGGAATGATGAATCTACGGGAGGCATGCCCGACAGAACAATTAGACTTGAGAGATGAACTTGCATTCAGACATCACCATCAGGCATGTATTATTAATAAAAGAGACACTGAGCTCAGTCAGTAATGAAAGGAAGGGAACCCCAGCCCCCCCACCCCAATAAGGTCCTCCACGGCTTCTACCTAATGGAGCTCTGATAAGAGGTTACTTGACAGCGCCCCACCAAGGGGAAGCACCAGGCTCCCTACCCCATGCCTGGAGTCACAGACAGCACCTTGATGATTCCAACTGCCAACTTACACCCAGGTCCAGCTTCTCTTTTCCAAGTCTTAATGGCAGTGTCCCCCCCCCACAGCTGCTGCATAACAAATTATCCTAAAACTTAGCAGCTTAAAACAACTAACATTGATTATCTCAGAGTGGCTGTGGGTCTGGAGCGAGGCATGACTTGGCTGGGTGCCTCTGGCTTGTGAGGTCTCATAAGGTTACCGTGAAATTGTTGTCCCAAGCTAACCTGAAGACTACTAGGAAGCGGAGCCCTTCCAAGCTCAGCCAGGTGGGCCTCTGTTCCTCTGAAGCTGTGGGACCATGTCCCCCACTCAGTTCTTATCTCATAACATGGCTGCTGGCTTCCCTACTCAGGGAGCTGTCCAAGAAAGGGCAAGAGCAAGCACCCAAGATGGAAGCCGCCATCTTTTCCTAGTCTAATTTGAGAAGCAACACCCCATAACTTTTGAGTTACAAGTCCACGGTCAAGGGGAGGGGGATACTGAGGAGTCAAGAATCACTGGATCATTTTAGGAGTTGTTGCCACACCCCCTCTCGGGAGCTACCTGCCTGGGGAGGCCTCCTGAGGGTGATAAGGCAGAGCAGAGCCTGAGGAGTATTGGGGCCTAGCCAGGAAGGCAGTGCATGCTGCCCTGTGACCCCTGTGACAAGCTGAAGCTACAGGCAGGTAGAGCTCCCCACTGAGAGTGAGTCACAGAGTCAAAGAAGGTGAAGGGAGGGTGCAGGGGAGGAAGGGAGAGAAGATAGGAAGGAAGGAGAGGAAGAGAAAGAAAGGGGAGGAGGGAGAAGGAGAGGGAGGGGAAGAAGGAAGGAAGGAAAGGAGGGAGGGAGGAAGGAAATTTAGAGAAAGAGGGAGGGAAGAAGGCTGAGGGAAAGAAGAAGCGGGAAGGGAGGGAGGAGGGAGGGAGAGAAGGAAGGAATCTCCTCCTAGGTGTTAGTATTACATTATTACAATGAAATACCAGACACAGGCTTCTTATGAAGTAAAAAGCAGTTTATTTTGGCTCATGGTTCTGAAAATTCAAGTCTAAGATCCAGCAGCCCCTTTGCCTTGGGTCTCTGGCAAGGTCAGCACACCATGGCAGGAGCAGGCATCAGAGCAAGCAGGCTCATTATGAGCCAGGAAGCAGAGAAAGCCTAAGAGTCTGGGTCCCACTGTCCCCTTCAAAAACACCCTCAGTGACCTCAGAGCCTCCCACTAGGCCCCAACTCAGCACCTCCCCAGAGCACTATCCTAGGGACCAAGCCTTAATGTATGGGCCTTTGGTGGACACAGTTCAGACCACAGCATCCTGGCACCCCACTGGGCCCTGTAGCGGAGTGTTACCACGTAGCTGCCCCGTGGCAGGGTCATGCACCACCAGCACTATCTGGCCACTGCTCATGGTGAGCCTTAGGACCACAGTGTAATTGGTACTTTTAGGACCACAATGTAATTGGTACTTTTTCTTTATATCAACTCACTTTTTCATTCAAATAAAATATTCTAAAAGGAAGCTTCATCTCAAAGTCTACTGTGCAGTTATTTATTTCTTAATACATGCTGCTATTAATACCTCCCCACATAACAGCAATGCTGCTGCACCAGCGTTCTAGGTGTTTCCAGTGCCACCGGTGCAATGTGGCCCACACTCGGGAAGCCCTGCTCCAACCAGGACCAAGCATGGGCCCAGTCTGATCACAGAGAGGGGCACGATCCCTGCAGCAGCCCATACAGATAGGAATTGGGATCTCCAGCTCCCCACACCAGCAGGGGAATCAAGCCATCTGTGTTAGAGTGGGCAGGACTGAGGGGCCCCTCTGCTTGGAAGCCCTGGGAAAGCTGTGGCATCCTCTCTGACCTGAACTACAGACAGGATGCCTCTCTACAGCCAAGGGGTGCAGCCTCATGTGCACGAAGATTGTTCCTTTACTATGAAACACCAGTGCCAGGAAAGCAAGGAGCCAGGCTTAGGTGTCCCAAGTCCCAAGTGAGAATCTGGCTCCAACAATTAATGCCATCTGACTCG
This sequence comes from Marmota marmota marmota, assembly GCF_001458135.2. Lineage (NCBI taxonomy): Eukaryota > Metazoa > Chordata > Mammalia > Rodentia > Sciuridae > Marmota > Marmota marmota. The sequence continues at coordinate 7,773,988 of NW_026000000.1, read as the reverse complement.
ATACATCACTTAAAGTGAAACCTTAAGTGAGCGTCAATTTTTTTTTTTTTTTGTACTGGGGATTGAACCCAGAGGCCTATTACCACTGTGTTATATCCCCAGATCTTTTTATTTTTTATTTTGAGTTAGGGTCTCAATAAGTCACTGAGGTTGGCTTCAGACTTGCAGTCTTCCTGCTTCAACCTCCCAATGCTTAAATGTTTTTACATGTAAAGTAGGACAGATACAATATCAGCTTCTATGATTAGAATATGCCCCCCAAAAGTTTCTGTATTAGAAACTTAACTCTCAACACCACAGTGTTAAGACAGGGAGACTTTAGGAGGTGATGATGGCTCTGCCTTTATCTTATGGGTGGATCAATATCCTTACAAGGGAGTGGACTTATAAGATCGGGCTTTTTTTTTTTTTTTTTTTTGGTGCCAGGGATTGAACTCAGGGGCACTCGACCACTGAGCCACATGCCAAGCCCTATTTTGTACTTTATTTAGAGACAGGGTCTCACTGAGTTGAATAGCGCTTTGCCATTGCTGAGGCTAGCTTTGAACTCACAATCCTCCTGCCTCTGCCTCCCAAGCTGCTGGGATTATAGGTGTGCACCACCACACCTGGCTAAATGGGCTTCTTATAAGATCAAGTCTTGTCTTCTCTTTTTCTTTCTTTCTCCTTCCCCTCCTCCTTCTCTTCTTCTTCCTTTTCCTCCTCCTCCTCCTTCCTCCCTCCCCCACCATGTGATGTCTTCTGCCATCTAATGAAGTGCCGGAGTGACCCAGTGGATTTCCCAGTCTTCAGAACAATAATCAAATGAATTTCTGTTTTTTATATATTACTCAGTCTCAGGTATTTTGTTATAACAGCACAAACAAATTAAGACATCAGACTTTAAAACTGATGTAACCATCGGAAGTACTAGGTAAGAAGCACCTAGCAGAATGCTTGACACATAGCATTCTGCCAGGTGCTTCTTATTTTTTAATCAAAGATAAAGTTGACCCATCAACAAAGAATTATTGGTATTCCAATGCTTCCTGCATCCTCTGCAGGGTATAATGCTCACATCCATAGCCTGGTTCACAAGGCCCCTCAGCATCTGGCCCCCATCTGTGTTCCTGAGTCCTATCCCCTTACCCACATCCTCCAATCCCTGGCATTTTTGCTGTTTTCACTTAGGACTACATTAACTGTTTATTTTCTTCTTTTTTAAATTTTTTATTATTTTTCATTTCTTAATTTTAATTAACACATAATGATTTCACATATTTATGGGTACCGTGTAACATTTCTATAATACCATGTATAAAGATCAGATCAGGGTCATTGACATATCCATCACCTCAAACAGTTATAATTTATTTATGTGTGGATACAGGAACTCTTTTTTTAATATTCAAATAGGTCAATTTAAATGTTTTTCTAAATACACATTTATAGACTGAATGTTAAAAGTTTACTACTGAAAATTAAAATAGCACATCCAAATTTCCTTTGATTGCAACACAAATTTTTAAAAAAGAAATCTGTTTACCCTAATTACTACATTCTAACCAAATTATCCAATATTCTCTTGACATTCCTTCCAGTTCTTGGGTTTCATCTCACAAACTGCAGACTTCTAAAATACACAGGAAAATGTGAGACTTGTTGGCGCTTCTTTGGGTGAAATCAGAAAGTTGAACTAAAGTATGTTGAAGTCATTTATATACATTCAAACTGCACAGATTCCTTTTAATTTATTAGTATTAAGGTAGGAAGAGATGCAAGAAGAATAAAATATTATAGAACCCATTTCATAGGTTATTCAAAATTATTGTTATAGCCAGGCATGGTGGTACGGTGCATGCCTGTAATCCAAGCATCTCAGGAGGCTGAAGGAGGATCATGAGTTCAAAGCCAGCCTCAGCAAAAGTGAGGCACTAAGCAACTCAATGAGACCCTGTCTCTAAATAAAATACAAAATAGGGCTGGGGACATGGCTTAATAGTCAAATTCCCCTGAGTTCAATACTCAATACAACCCCATCAAAAAAAAAAAAAAAAAGCATTGGTATACAGTCTATCCTACCACAGGGTAGCTTTCTCAACCCTCTGCATAAAGTTACCAGCAAAAGAGAATAGGATAAGATTTATGCCTAAATTTGGTTGTGTCATATTCATTCCTATTGTAGCATTCTCAGAAGGATTATATCCATGGAATACACATTAACTGCAGGTACATTGGAATGGTACACTTCTTGGTTCACTCTAACTCCCTTATGGCCAATGTCTCTTAGTTATTCTCTTTCAAGCTAGAAAAATTCATTGCTTAGAAGATATCTCTGTTTGACCAGCTGTTCTTTCCATGAGGATAACCATGTCAAGAGGCCTTTCTACCTCTGGGGAAAGCATCCTCTGATCTCCTGTAAGATCTTTCTATTCTGCCCCATGGTTGGTGCAAACCTTCTGGTAGAGAAGAAGGGAACTTGGTAACAGAGTTGAGACTCAAGTTACAAAAGTCCTTAATTAACATTTCTGAGAAAACTGAATGAGAGCCCACTGAATCTTTTGGGAAGTTTTCTTCATAAGACATCAGAAGAGACTCTAGGGTCAAGGTTGGCTTAAGCCTTTGCAAGGGGTCCATTGGCCACGTGCTCAACTCTCAAAAAGTTATTCTAAAATAATCTGGAAAAAATCTATGTAGCTTTGAAAGAGCCTAAAATCCCAAACTCCAAAAAAAGGATAGTAAAACAAGCCTACCAGGATACAGGGACTCTTGACATAAATACAGAATTTCCAAACATTATATCTAAATCAACTTCTCAAACCAAATTAAAACTTTGGAATATCTATCAGTCAATGAACATTTTAAATTAAAAAAAATCAGCACTTCAGTATTACATGTATCAATACAACAGTATGTCGAGAGCCACAGCCGAAGGGGCCCCAGCAAACTTCCAGCTGCCAGCAAACTTCCAGCTGCCGGCTGATGATTGGCTCACAGCGGCCCCAGCAACATCTAGCTGATTGGCTCCTCTGCGGTGATGCTCATTAGGCTGTTTCCCTGCCCTTTCAGACCACGGAGCTGCTCATTGGGGGACTTTTTTGGCTCCACCCACGTGACCCAGCCAATTGGCCTCAAGAGCAGGAGGATTGTGGGTGGGAGAGAGAGGCTTGTGGAAAGCCGGTGGTGGCAGTTGGGGCTCTGAGGGTTTTTCCTGAGAGGCTGTTTTGTTTGGCGTGTGTGGTTCTAAAAATAAAGTTAGTTTCTTTTGACAAGTGGCTCCTGATTGTGCCCAGCCAGACTGCGGCATTTGGTGGCTCGCACGGGGAGCGACTGAGGGTAAGTGAACTGCTCGCCCCTGAGGGCAGGGCAAGAGGATGGGTAGCCATTTTAAGATTCTTCTTTTGTTATTTTGTTTCACTTTTGTTTTAAGTTGCCTGTCCCTGGAGATGTGTAAGATGGAAGAAAAACCGCTCACATCTGAGGAACAGATAGGGAGAAAGGACGGATGGACATTTCAGGAGGCTATTATAATGATTTTGTGTTGTTCCAATTTTGTTTCACTCTGTTTCAGTTTTGTTAGGCGTTATCTTGTTGGGTTGTATTATAGTAGAAATACGGGATCAGAAATTAGTAAAAAACAAACTGAAAGAGTGTTAAGTAAATTGTTAGAGGAAGGAGGCATCTCAGTAAAATCAAGAACAATCAGGGCATACGTTGATACAATACAAAAATGTAGCCCATGGCTTTTTAAGGAGGAGTTGTTAAATATATCACAATGGAACCATCATGGTGAAGATTTAAAAAGAATAGAAAAGAAAAGCCCAGGGACTCTGCCAGTTGGCACATTGCCATTGTGGACGTTCATATCTTGTTTGCTTAGTCCAAAGCCTTCAGTTCAGACAATGGTAGAGGAAGAAGAAGACATAATGATTCAAGTAAAAGAGAAGGTCTCTCAAGTTAGTCAGACAGAGGAAAAGATTCAAGTAAAAGAGAAGGCCTCTCAAGCTAGTCAGACAGAGAAAGAAAGTGTAAAACAGAAAAAGCCATCAGGGGGAAAGTTACAACAGGAGACTGCTACTAACACCTTTCTATCACCAGAGGACGTAAGTGTCCAACTAACAAGGCCACCTCCATATGCTGGGAGGTCCCCAACCCCCGCAGTTGATAGTTGGGATCCTGAGACAAGATCTCAAATATTAACATGCCCTGTATTTGAGGCAGGAGGGCAGCGATTTTACCAAGTTTTAAATTTCAAAACAGTGAAGCAGCTAAAAGAGGCTGTAACAACCTATGGTCCTCAAGCACCCTTCACTGTAAGCATGGTCGAATCCATTAACAACTTGAACATGACGCCAGCAGATTGGGCTAATATGTGTAAAGCTGTGCTAAATGGAGGACAATACCTGTTATGGAAGGTTGCCAATGAGGAATTTTGCAAGGAGACGGCTAGGCGAAATGCAGCAGCTGGTTATCCTCAGAGAAATCTAGATATGTTGTTAGGAAAGGGACCTTATGAGGATCAGCAGCAACAAATTGCATATGATCCTGGTGTATACGCACAAATTGCTGCAGATGCAATTAAGGCATGGAAGACTTTACAAGGACATGGAGGTTTACAAGGTCAATTATCTAAGGTAATACAAGGAGCTAATGAACCTTATGCTGAATTTGTAGATAGGCTTATTCAAACAGCTACCAGAGTTTTTGGGAATACAGAACAAGCAATGCCATTACTAAAACACCTGGCTTATGAGCAAGCGAATCGTTGGTGCAGAGATATCATTAGACCATGGAAACATGAAGATTTAAACACATATATTAAATTATGTAGAGACATTAATGAACAAGAGCAAGTCGTGGCAGCTGCAGTAAAACAGGCTTTAGATGCCAGAGACATTAATGAACAAGGGCAAATTGTGGCAGCTGCAGTAAAACAGGCTTTAGATGCCAGGCCAAGAACATGCTACAATTGTGAACAAACAGGACATTTTAAAAGGAATTGCCCCATTGGAGGAGGGTTTAACAAAACTAGGTATCAAAGGAGTAGAATACCAGGTATTTGCCCACGATGCCGTAGAGGGAGACATTGGGCTAATGAATGCCGTTCTCAAACCACCATAGAGGGTACTCCATTATCAAAAAACGAACAAGGACCAGGTGTTTATCCACGATATCGTGGAGAAAGGCATCGGGCTCCATTGCCAAAAAATGGACAGGGGGGCCCAATGCTCCGGGGCCCAAAACCACAAATATACGGAGCACTGGAGGAACCCAGCAACCCCATCAGGGTAGTGCCCAGGACACATTGTCCATCAGATCCCTCATCAGACAAACCAGAGGGAGCGCAGGGTTGGACATCTGCGCCTCCGCCAGAGCAGTACTAACTCCAGAGATGGGAGTTCAAATCATTCCCACAGGGGTGAAAGGACCTCTTCCCAAAGGAACAGTAGGCTTATTATTGGGACGCAGCTCTTCTACTCTAAAAGGACTTATGATAAGTCCTGGGGTAATTGATCCCGATTATGAAGGTGAAATAAAAATTATAGCCAGTTCTCCAAAGGGTATATCAGTAATTTCACCAGGAGATAGAATAGCACAGTTACTAATAATACCCAGCCTACATGATAAATTTTCCAGTCGTACTGTAGAAAGAGGTTCCAAGGGATTAGGCTCCACAGGTGTAGATTGGGCTATGCTTTCTTTAAATTTAGATTCTCGCCCCATGCTAAAACTAAATATTCAAGGACATGAATTTAATGGGCTACTGGATACAGGTGCAGACCTTAGCATCATCTCTCGTCAAGAATGGCCAAAACATTGGCCATTACAACAAGCCACTCAAACGCTTCGAGGCCTAGGAGTGGCGACTAATCCCCATAGAAGTGCAATGGTATTAGATTGGAAGGATCCTGAAGGATGTGAAGGAACTATACAGCCATATGTATTGGATCATCTTCCCGTAAATTTATGGGGACGAGATGTCCTAGATCAATTAGGTTTGACATTAACAAATAACATCAACCAAAATGCACCCACTATTATGACTAGACAAGGTTTTAGGAAAGGAAAAAGATTAGAAAAACAAGAACAAGGTATAGCAGCACCAATACAAATAGATCAAGGAACAGACAGACATGGGTTGGATTTTCAGAAAGGGCCACTGAGACAATAAAAATTACTTGGAAATCAGAAAGACCAGTATGGGTTCCTCAGTGGCCCCTGACTAAAGAAAAGATACAAGCAGCCCATGACCTGGTCAAACAACAATTAGCAGAAGGACATATACAACCTTCTGTATCTCCCCATAATACTCCCATTTTTGTCATCAAAAAGAAATCTGGTAAATGGAGATTATTGCAAGATTTAAGAGCCATTAATAATGAGATGGTTATTATGGGACCTGCTCAATCAGGGATTCCTCAATTGTCTGCTTTGCCAAAAACCTGGTATGTTTTAGTTATAGATATTAAAGATTGTTTTTTTTCAATTCCAATTCATCCTGAGGATAGTCCACGTTTTGCATTTACTATCCCTGCACTGAATCATGAAGGTCCTGATCAGAGATATGAATGGAAAGTACTCCCTCAAGGGATGGCTAACAGCCCAACTATGTGTCAAATTTATGTTAACAAAGTAATCCAGCCACTTAGAAATCAAAATCCTGAACTACAAATATTTCACTATATGGATGATGTATTATTAGCACACAAAGATAAAAACACATTGCTAGAATGTTATGCCACACTTACAAACTTATTAAAAAATTATAATCTAGAGATAGCAATAGATAAAGTACAATTAAATTTTCCAATTAATTATTTAGGAGTTCTATTATCCTCAACCATGGTCCGTCCACCAAAAATTCAAATACGAGTAGATCAACTCAAATCACTTAATGACTTTCAAAAGTTATTAGGAGACATAAATTGGATAAGGCCTTATTTAGGTATACCAACAGGAGAGTTGGGACCTTTATTTGATATCCTAAAAGGTCCATCAGATCCAAATTCACCCCGAATGTTAACGCCTGAAGCAAGAAAGGCATTAAAAATCATTGAAACATATATGGAAAATATGCATTTGGATAGAATTGATATAAGTTTGCCTTTATTATTTATTGTACTACCAACAAAAAATATTCCTACAGGAGTATTTTGGCAAGAAGGTCCATTATTATGGATACATTTATCTTATTCTCCTAACACTATTCTTACTAGGTATCCTGAGGCTGTAGGACAATTAATACTCAAAGGAATAAAAGCAGCAAAGGGAGTGTTTGGAATTTCTCCCAATAAAATTATTACTCCATATACTATGAATCAAATTGATGAGTTAGCTAATGAGTTAAATACTTGGGCAATAATCATGTGCAAATCTAATGTTTCATTTGATAACCACTTACCATCTAATCCTTTATTGTCTTTTTGGTCATTGCATCCTGTAATTTTTCCAAAAATGACAAGAAAAACACCTATCATGAATGCTCCAAATATATTCACTGATGGGTCAAATAATGGTACAGCAGCAGTAGTTACCCCTGATCAAACTTTTACATTTTTAGTACCCAAACAATCAGCTCAAAAGGTAGAGCTTAATGCAGTTTTACAAGCTTTTGTGATGTTTAAAGATTCTGTATTTAATTTATTTTCTGATAGTCAGTATGTAGTTAATGCTATAGTATCTCTTGAAGATGCTGGTAGGATTTCCCCTTCTTCTACTGTTTTCTCTTTGCTTTCCACTATACAAAGTCTAATCTGGGACAGAAAAGATCCATTCTTTATAGGACATATCAGGGCACATACAGGATTGCCTGGAGCCCTTAGTTTGGGCAATGATTTAGCAGATAAAACTACACATGACATACATATTTTCTCTACACTAGAAGAAGCTATAAATTTTCATAAAAAGTTCCATGTCAATGCTAATACTTTACAAAAGCGTTTTAAAATAACTAAGGAACAAGCTAGACAAATAATAAAACAATGTCAAAATTGTGTGACCTTTTTACCACAAGTTAATCTTGGAGTCAATCCTAGAGGATTGATACCTAACCATATTTGGCAGATGGACGTCACACACTTGCCAGAATTTGGAAAATTAAAATATTTGCATGTTACAGTTGATACTTCTTCTGGATTTTTGATGGGCTCCCTTCATGCCGGAGAAAAAACTAAAGATGTTATAGCTCATTGCTTACAAAATTTTGCCACTGTGGGTGTTCCAAAACAGTTAAAAACAGATAATGCCCCTGGTTATACTTCTACCTCTTTTAAACAATTTTGCTCAACATTTGGCATTACTCATATAACAGGAATCCCATACAATCCACAGGGACAAGGCATAGTTGAAAGAGCTCATCAAACTATTAAAATGTACTTATTAAAGCAAAAAGAAGGAATTGGGAAGGGGTATATATTCCCCAAAGATAAACTTAAAATAACCCTTTTTACTCTAAACTTTTTAAATTTGGATTCATCAGGACTTAGTGCTGCGGAAAGGCATATGTGTCCAAAAAATGTACATAAGCCCAAGGTACTTTGGAAGGATATTCTAACAGGACAATGGAAAGGTCCTGACCCAGTAATTGTCTGGAGTCGGGGGTCTGTTTGTGTGTTTCCACAGGGAGAACAGCAGCCGATTTGGATTCCAGAGAGATTAACCAAGGTCCTGACCCAGTGATTGTCTGGAGTCGGGGGTCTGTTTATGTGTTTCCACAGGGAGAACAGCAGCCGATTTGGATTCCAGAAAGATTAACTAAAGCGATTTCTACAGACCAAAAAGAAGATGATTTGGCTCAAATCCATAACAACTGATATCCAAAACTCCAGTTTGGCTATTCTTACATCTGCAACAGAACCAGGATGCTTTTTTCAATATCTATTTTATTATTGCCCTTTGCCATATCATGAAGTTCTATTTTGTTTTTTGAGCTCATACAGACCTAGGTTAATGTTTTGCTGATCAGTTCTATTTTTTGACTATAGAGTTTTTAAACATTGCAATGGAGATTTCACCTGTAAAAAGTTATAAGGCCTTTACTATAATGTTATGTGTTGTATGTATTATATTATGTGTGCACACTTGTGTTTTGTGTTATATGTTTGAATGTATGTATGTCCATATATCATATATGATGAGCGCTCATGATAAAATGGATCCAAATATTTTTTTTTAATTCACGTGATTTAAATGGTTTAATTTAATTGGGTAAACAGCTGTTAAAGATTGTTTTAATATGTGAACACAAAAGAAGGTTAACAGATCTGTTTGTTTACTTTCACCTTTCCTTTTCATTATATTTAATAATTCTCTTAAAGATAATGTAAATTGTTAAGAAAATTGTTTTCTTTTAGTGCCTTCTGTAATGTTACATAATTTTTTCTTTAGCCATTATTGCCAGAATTCCTATCTTCATCCCAGTGCTGGTGAAGTCAAAGATAAAACCAATCTACAGCTTCTACAATAGCCATCACTGAACTGCTTGCAGAACTTGCCTGGACACATTGTGAGCTCACCTGTATGCATTGTGAACTATCTGTTGGTGCAGCGACTTGTGGTAGTGTTGGGGTATTTTTGCTGATGATGTCATCGGTGGTACAATTTTTCCAAAAGGAGCCGTCAATTGGCTTGGTGTATCTTCCTCCCTTCTGCTTGTCATGATCGTCCAGCTAAAATTTGGGGGCCAACAGAGGTGAGGCAAAGAACCTCACCCCCCCGCTGGTACAAAGACCTCTCCACAGGTGTGGCTGTATACTGGACCGGTAGTCAGTGACGGGTAAGATCCAATTGCAATGGTACCAACCTAACGGGTAAGGACCATATGTACTATTGGACAACCTAAGGCAGGCACGGTCCCTAAGCCACATGCTTTTTGTTTAAACAGAGAGGGGGAGATGTTGAGAGCCACAGCCGAAGGGGCCCCAGCAAACTTCCAGCTGCCGGCTGATGATTGGCTCACAGCGGCCCCAGCAACATCTAGCTGATTGGCTCCTCTGCGGTGATGCTCATTGGGCTGTTTCCCTGCCCTTTCAGACCACAGAGCTGCTCATTGGGGGACTTTTTTGGCTCCGCCCACGTGACCCAGCCAATCGGCCTCAAGAGCAGGAGGATTGTGGGTGGGAGAGAGAGGCTTGTGGAAAGCTGGTGGTGGCAGTTGGGGCTCTGAGGGTTTTTCCTGAGAGGCTGTTTTGTTTGGTGTGTGTGGTTCTAAAAATAAAGTTAGTTTCTTTTGACAAGTGGCTCCTGATTGTGCCCAGCCAGACTGCGGCAACAGTACTTGTGTTATATAAGACTAATGGAACTTACATTATTTTTTGAAAAAAAAAGAAAAGTAGAAAGAGGGATGTTAAGTTCCTAACTAAACTAAAGCAGAAAAAAAATGAAAAATCATTAAGTACAGTGCTACCATGAATCTCTGCTTTCACTGTATGTTCACTGGACAGCCTGGGCACTGGGTGTTCATCGTATGTGGAATGAACCAACTGAAGAGCACCGGTCAAATGCTGGGAGGAAAGAGGAAGTTTCTAGAAGCTAGGTGCATTGACAGAGGGAGGGGAGACACAAGCATTGAGAATGAGCTTCAAAAGGACATTACAGAAGCATATCCATATGCCCTGAGAAGGAAAGCTCCCCAAAATATTATTTAAGAGGAAAACAGAAAAGACCAAACAGCGTGCGTGGCTTGCTACCATCTGTTTGAAAGAGAGATATGACTACGTGTGCATCACAGAACCCTGTAGCAGTGAGTGGGCAATGAGAGAGAGAGAGAGAGAGAGAGGCCAGAGGAGGGAGGGTCAACAATGTTTTTTCTTACCATGTGGGAAGGTTGTAGTACAAGGATCCAAGTGAGGAGAACATTGACGAGCCCATATGTTATGCTCATGTCTTGCCACAGATTCCTTTGCCCAGACAAGCCGGCTGGCATCCCATCGCCTCTTGATAAATTGTTTCAAAAAGTTAATAAGACATCACCAAAGTCAATTTTGCATTATCCTTCTCATCTCTGGCAGAATCCCCATCAGCAAAGCTTTTTCCACATTGAAAATAATTTCCTCTAATAAGCACATGAAAAGATGCTTGGCATCACTAATCATTAGGGAAATACAAATCAAAGCCACAATGAGACACCGCCTCACACCCATTAGAACGGTCACTTAAAAAACAAACAGAAACGTTGGTGAGGATGCAGAGAAACTGGAAATTGTGCACTACTGGAGAGAATGAAAAATGGTGTCGCCAATATGGAAAATGGTATAAAGATTCCTCAAAACAATAAAAATAGAACTGCCATATGGTCTAGTATTCCCACATCTGGGTATATATACCAAACAACTGAAGCAGAGACTTGAACAGGTATTTGCACACCCCTGCTCATATTAGCACTGTCCACAGTAGCCAAAAGGTATAAGCAACCATGTCCCTTGAAAGGTAAGTATATAAACAAAATGAGGTAGATAGGTACAACTGAATTTTATTCATCCTTTAAAAGGAAGGAAATTCCAACACATGCAATCACATGAATTTACTTTAAAGTAAATTATACTAAGTGAAATAAGCCAGTTTATACTAAGTGAAATAAGCCACATTGTACTAAGTGAAATAAGCCAGTTACAAGGGCCAAGTACTATATGTTTCCACTTTCATGAGGTACCTCAAGCAGACAAATGTGTGGAAACAAAGTAAGAACGGTAGTTTCCGAGAATACAGAGAGAAAAAAATGGAGGGTCATAGATTAATAGGCATAGAGTTTCGGTTTTATAACATGGAAAGTCCTGGAGATGGGTAGTGGTGATAGATGCACAACATGGATATATGGAACACTGCTAAACTGTACACTCAGAATTAATTAAAATCACAAATTTTATGTTATATGCATTATACCACAATGTTTAAAGTTCAAAAATAAACAATTTCCTCTGTCTCCTAATCTTCATTGTATGTTATCCAACAGAACTAGATTCAGGGGTAAGAAAAAGATACATTGCGTCATGTTGAGGTTGAGGTTTAGACTGTGGTGAAATCTTTCAGGTTAAGCTAACTTTCGTGTGCCCCCAAAGTTCTCATGTGCAATCCCTAACCCCCAGAATAGCTCTATTTAAAGCTGACACCTCTACAGAAGAAATTAACATCAAATGAGGTCATAAAGGTGGGATGCTGATCCGACAGGATTAGTGTTCTTATAAGATGACACAGTGGAGGTATTTCTCTCTCCTCACACGCTCCCCTCCCCTCACCCATGCCTCTGTGCACACAGGAGGAAAGGCTATGGGAGGACATAAAAAGAAGACAGCTACCAGCAAGCTACAAAGAGAGCCCTCACCAGGAACCAACCCTGCCGGCACACTAATCTTAAACTTCACGACTCCAAACCAAGAAAAGATAAATTTCTCTTGTTTAAGTCATGCAGCCTGTGGTACTCTGTAATGTCAGTCTGAGCTGAATAATACACACTGTACATAGTTGGTGCTTACTCTCTGTATTTAATTTNAGCAAATCAGGGAGACCCTGTCTTAAAATAAACACTGTGGCTCAGTGGTTAAGAATCCCTGGGGCGGGCGTTGTATAGTTGTTTGGTTCTGTGATTTGAACCCAGCCCAGGGATTCTTAACCACTGAGCCACAGTGTTTATTTTAAGACAGGGTCTCCCTGATTTGCTTAGGGCCTCGAGAAGTTGCTAAAACTGGCCTTGAACTTGTGACCCTCCTGCCTCAGCCTTCTAAATCACTAGGATTACAGGCGTGCACCATCGTGCCCAGCTGTATTTAATGTTTTAAACGATCACAAATAACAAATCATGTTTAACACTCTTAAAAAAAAAAAAAAAAGTCTATAGCCCCTGCATGGTCCCATGTAGGGATCCTTAATTGTCTTAAAACAATTCATTTTTAATCATAGTGATGGAGAACAGATCTGTTAGGGTCAAGGTAGGCTATGACTATACAGGGGAGCATAAGAGTCTCCTGGGACAGAGAGGGTAGGGTGAGACATTCTGGACCCTGACTGAGGGATGGTTTGGGGCACAACGATGCTCACCATCTCATCCCACCTAATCCTCATTGCTTCCACCTTATTGAAGCTGAGGATCAGAGAGGGTAGGGGCCTTGCCAAGATCCTACAGCCATGGGGTGGAACAGGATCCCAGAATCAAGGCCAGGTCTGGTGCCGCCCCAGCTGAGCTCCTGTTCTTTCCCTGTGGGGCACCTTGGGCTGCCACCTGCAGGCTGGCCCCTGGAAGCAGGTGTGAGGCAAGCCAATGGGGACACGGTGCCAACTCCAGGCCGCAGGCAGAGCAGCTGTTCTCTGAGTGCCAGCAGCCTGGGGCCTTGTTACTCTTCTGTTCCCGGGTAAATAAAGTGCCCCACTTAGGGAAGCTCTCTCCAGGCTGCAGGGCCATTAGCTCACAGGCTCCTGGAAAAACCATTTGGCCAGTACTGACAGATGTGGCCATTACACAATCACTTAGCCCTGCTCCCTGCCTCGTCCAGACCTTGGGAGGGGAGGATCCATGAGGCTCACAAAGCCTGGGGGAGGGCCTACACCACTCACTTCCCGGTGCTGCCTCCTCTCCAACCTTAGGCTGCATTTTTCAAGGCCACACTGAAGCAACAGGAGGCAGTTTCAGACAGCAACGATGTGCTGCCACGACCTTGCTCTTGAGAGTTGTTCACAAACTGCCCTTACTTGCACCATCTCCTTTGCTCATCACAACAACCCTATGCCCTCAAAATTAAGATTATTAGATCCACTATACAGATAAAGAAGAGGCACAGAGAGGTTAAGTGGCTCGCTAGAGGTTACACAGCTAATACCATCAAACTTCTGATTTTCCAGACTTGTGCTCCTTCCCCAGAACCATGCAATCATGTTGGGGTGTTACCATGTGTGGAGAATGCAATCTCAAAGCAAGGACAAGAGCAAGAGCTCCTCTCTCCTGAATAAAGGCATAAAGCTACCAAAAGCTACAGCCTTCCCCTGAAGAAACACCTGGTCTGTCCATTGGCAGCTGCCGGGTAATCCTTGAACTGGCAGGCCACTGCCAGGTCATTTCCTCCTACAGCCCTCCCTGTGTTCTCTGGTTCCTTTGCTCAGGTGGATCAGCACTCCCAGCCATGTGGTAAGACAGGGTTCTAGGCCATCTGGCAAGTCTCTCCCATCCTAAGATGGGGCACTATGGCACCTGGACACCCTGCTGCTCCAGGTCAGGACTTGGCAGCCACAGCCCTCGCCTAGATCTGAACAAAATTCCCAGGGCCTTGTCCCCGCACCAGAGCCCTGTTGCACCCAGCACAGAGGGAGGGACCATGCCCCAGTCCTAAGAGAAATAGCCTGTCCCCCACACACAGCCAGGCTCAAAATGAAGCAGATGAACCCAGTAGAGGCTGTCCTCTCAGCTGAGCAGCCTGAGAGCAGAGGGCAGGCAGCAAGAAGAGAAGGCTTAACTTCCAGGCCCAGTCTCCTTCTGTCCGTCAGAGTAAAAAAGAAGACCTTGGATATTTCTCGCATGCCCCAGTAAGTACATTCTGCTTTCCACCAAGATGCCTTGCTTTGACTTGAGGTGACTCTGAAAGAGGTGGTTTAAGAGTCCATGTTTGAGATAGAGTTGGAGAACATCATGCTAAGATAATGTAAGCCAATCCCAAAAAACCAAAGGCCAAATGTTTTCTCTGGTAAGGTGGGGGGGGGGCGGCATTGGATTGGGCAGAGGAGAGGGACATTATTACCCTCTGTATGGGTATGATTGCACAAATGGTGTGACTCTACATCTTATTCAACCAGAGAAATGACAAGTTGTGCGCCATTTGTATAAAAAATAAAAATTTTAAAAGTCCGTGGTTGTGTAGGGCACAGCCCCTTCTTTTTAATGGCCTTTGGGAGTGAGGAGGATGGATCCTGGTTTACCCAAACCCATCATTCTGTCTCCTGCCAGGAGACTTGAGAGAGCCAGCGGGGCTGGCTTTGCAGCCACCCCTAATCTTGGACAGAGATGGCAAACCCTCAATGCTTGAAGGCCCAGCACGTTGTACATTGTCCCCCTCAGACAGCGTTGGTAGTGCTGGGACCCCGTGAGTCCAAACTCAGCATCAAGAACTTTTTTTGTTGTCATTGAATGGGCAACTAATGATAGCTCAGGGGTATTACCCAGCCCTGGGGTTCAAAAGCCAACTGAGTGCAGGGCTTGGGCTGCTCACATTTCATGCTTGTACACTGGTTCATAGGAGTTGCTATAGAAAGTGTTTGGCTAACTCTGAAGAGCAAAAAAAAAAAAAAAGGATGAGTTTTCCAGAAGTAGATTGACTGTATCCTGGAATAGAGCTCAGAATAGAGCTGTACTGCCATTTTTTTCATTACAAGTTCTTTTCAGTCTCTGTCCTTAAGAAACACAGCATCCTTGATCTTGGCCTGCCCCAGCAGGACCTAGCTCTTCGGCATCTCTGCCCCTCTCGGTCTCTGGTGCAGCCTTCCACGAGTGGGCGTACTCTGGGTGTCTGCCCACATCCTTGAGGAAGACATCTGTTTTCGTCAGCTTTTGCATTGCTGTGACCAATATACCTGACAAGAACAATGTCGAGAAGGAAAAGTTTATTTTGGCTCAGGGTTTCAGAGGCTCCATCCATGACTGGCCAACTCCATAGCTCTGGGCCTGGGGTAAGGCAGAGCATCACTATGGAAGGGCAAAGCAGAGGAAAGCCGCTCAGGACATGGCCACCGGGCAGAAAAGACAGAGCTCCACTTACCGAGGACAAAATATAAACCCCAAAGGCACCCCCCCACCTGCTTCCTCCAACCACACCCTACCTGCCTACAATTAATCCATATTGGTGGTTACACCTTTCATCATCTAATCATTTCACCTCTGAAATTTTTACATTGTTTCAACACATGAGCTCTTGGAGGACCCAGGCAGGGCAGAGCCAGAGGAGCCATGATTGGACACACCCTGTTGGACCAGAGATGTTTACCCGACCCAAGGTGGGACCAACCACATTCACTGTAGTAGGAGTGTGGCAGGGGCTCCAAACCACAGCGAACCAACCAAGGTCTGGGCTAAAACTGAGTGAAGCTCTGGAGAGATAAAGGGGAGGGGACACCCCTGCAGGGGAACAAACAGAGGGGAGGGCCAGAGAGCACTGGGAAGGAGGCAGAGTGTCAACCTCCTTCGTGATGCCTGTCCCACTAAAGCCCCAGTTAC
This sequence comes from Marmota marmota marmota, assembly GCF_001458135.2. Classification (NCBI taxonomy): domain Eukaryota; kingdom Metazoa; phylum Chordata; class Mammalia; order Rodentia; family Sciuridae; genus Marmota; species Marmota marmota. Next base: position 7,757,820 of record NW_026000000.1, on the reverse strand, counting down.
CTGGAGCTCCGTGGGATCATCCAGTATCCTTCTGACTTACACTGGTTTTAATTTTACTTACAACTAAAAGAGCCTTTACTTTCTTTTCCCTGCCAGCACCCCTCCCTCCACCCTTACACCCGCCTCTGGGTTCCACAGGTTCCCATTCAAGTTCTCAGGTGCTGTCTACATCCTTGGAGCCTGGGCACACACCCGCTCCTGGAAGTCTTGCCCTTCTGAGCCCAGTGACTTGCTTAGGGACTGGGTGTGGCCATTCCAACTCCCTCTGGAAGCCCACCCATCCTGTTGCCTTCTTGAGAACATTAAGGTTTTTCACCAGAAAAACATCTTCAAGCCTTTGATATGTGTGGGACTTGGTAGGACAAGAGCTAGGCTTCATATTGCACTTCCTCTGTGCCAGGCACCATGAGCTTCTGACTCATTTAATCTTCAAAGAACCCTAGGAGGTTGCTGCCATTATTAGTAAGAGAATCAAAGCACAGAGAGGTTCCAAGACTTGCCCAGAGTCACACATCCTTAAGAGCTGGGGTTTCACACAGGCAGAATGTGCCCTTCACTGCTTCAGCCAAGCTCTGGGTTTGTCAGTTTCATTTTGGGGGCTGAAAATGTAGCTCAGTGGTAGAGGGCTTGCCAAGTATGAGCAAGGACCTAGATTCCATCCCCAGCACTGCAAGAAGAACAAACCCCAAAACAACAAATGTTTCACTTTTTCTGGTGAAGTTAGAAATTTAAGAAGAGTGTCCATTATGTGGATTGATTCAGTCTCCAGCCGCTTCTTGGTGACCTCTTTAGAAAACCACTGGAGAGGCCCATGAGTTCTGGGCACCATCCACATTGGGAATCCCCACTGGGCCTGCTCTGGGACAGACTGAAACACACGGTAAGGTCAGATACACTGGTCCAGAGGCAGATCAAATGGGGGAAGCTGAGCTCTGCCCCTGCCAAGCCAGACTAAGAGATGTTGAGTGGGGTCTGACAAGGCCCTGGGGTGGGCCATCCTTCCTTTCCACAAACCCACTCAGGACAGAACCCACAAACAGCAAGCAAAAGCAAAGAAAGTTACCCACTATTCACAGTCTGTCAAACATGCCTGATTCAACAGGCCTTCATAAGTTTCCATTATCCTTTGGAGCTTTAAAGACTCCACCTAGTTAATTTCATCAATTCATCTATTAAGCACTCACTGTGTGACAGGGAAAGGGACTGAGCTCTCCCTCTTCCTTATTGGAGGCTACCACCCATTTCACTTTGGAGAAGTTGCCCAACCCTCCTGTGCCTTGGTTTCTGTATCTATGAAATGGGAAGAGTAATCTTATCCAAAATACTTGGAACCAGAAGTGTTTCAGATTTTTGCTTTGGGCTTTTTTCCTTCAAATTTTGAAATATTTGCATAAACATGACAGTTATCTTGGGGAGAGGACCCAAGTCTAACCACAAAATTTATATGTTTAATATACTCTTTACACAAAGAGACTGAAAGTAATTTCATACAATATTTTTAATAATTTTGTGCATGAAACAAAGTTTCATGTAGTGAAATTTTCCAATTATGGTGTCATGTTGGTACCCAAAAAGCCTTAGGTTTTGGAGAATTTTGGACTTTGGATTTTCAGATTAGTGATGCTCCCAGGCAAAGTTCCCAGGCAATGAGGCAGTAGCAGAGTCTAGGGAAGCTCTTTCCACCCAGTAGAGAAGCCAAGTGCTGGCTATTCCTAAATAAAGCACCAACCAAGGAATGCAGAAGGGATCCCGCGAGTCCTGCAGTGTCCTGTGTCACGACCACTCACCCTCGCACCCTGTCACCCCCACCTTTGTGTCTCCTCTCAGAGCCATCATCCTGCAGGAGGAAGCTGCTGCCCCTGTCGTGACTTCAGTGGTTTCTAGGCTCCATTCCCATAACCTGGAGTGCATTAAGGCATGCTCTTCAGAGTGTTTCAACCAATAAATGAATAATAATAATTAATCAATCAGTCAATCCCTGGGGCCTGCACCTCCTTCCCAGACTGAAGCCTGACTGCCTTTTTATGGTCACATTATGAACTTTTGCAGACAGGGTGAACTACTGAGGCTCCAGAGATGACTGTCCAAAAGGTTACTTCACCAAGGACAACCATAAAGGGGATCCGGCAGGCTATGTCCACCCATCCTGGGACAGAAGGACTGACTTCTGCATGCTTGGGCACCTGGGGAGTGCTCTTGGCTTTCACTGAGACCTCTGTCTTGTGGCTGCATCTGCTAAAGCTTTCAGCGAAGGCCTCAAAGCTCTCCTGGAAGTTTCTAAAAGGTTTCCATTTGCACAACGACCAAAGTGGAGAATTGGAAAGAAAAGACTCCACCCATCCCTGCAGCCCCAGGGCCAGGAGGAACAAAGAGAGGACCTGAGTTTTTCGGTTTTTCTTTTAACTCTTCTAAATTTATTTCGGTATTTAAACAAACAGAAACTACATCATGCATCGGTTACTTTTTTGCCTCTGTACAACAAAACTAAGTACTCAATATCTCTGCAGAGGTTTGGCGCTTGCTTCTTTCCTTTCTTTCCGTAACGTCAGGCAGACTTTTCGATGTTATCCAGTTTTGCACAGTCACTAGAGTGTCTCGTCATGAATTATTAAATCAGTGCTTCGTGGTAATACATAATTTCTTATCAATTATTCATGCTAATGTGTGTGTAGTTTACTTAATTGTGTTATTGACGATCAAAAGTAATTTCCTGAAAGTCCTCAAGGACACAAAATTTAATCAGCGTAACTACTTTTCGGATGCAATGCTGTTAAGTATTCTTAATTTGCCCAACAGTTCACTTATTTATGTACCTTTCTGGAGGAAATACGAGTTTAATCAAACAATTAGATTGAAGAGTTAGTGTGCGTAAGGGCTTGAGCTTACATCGCTCAACCCAACATTCGTAATTACAGGGAAACGGAAGCGACTTTGCCGCTTTTTGGCAAATCGTTTCATTTTTGTACTCAACAAGCAAAATACAGCAGGAAGAAGGATTTGATTTTTTTTTTCTTTAAAGGAGACAGTATGTTTTGTCAAATGCTTTGCAGTAATCATAGACAGGCACGATACACTCAGGGTTTGGGGGTTCCGGGGGAGGCTAAAAAGGGGGGATCTGAAAGTATAACGTTTTGATTACAACTGAAATGAAAGTAATCATCATAAAAACAATGACAGTTTGCATGGGAACACCATCAGCAAAAGCCACCAAAAACCCATAACCTTTCAGGTATGGGGCAAGGGGCGGGGCTCATGCTATTGCACAATTCCCCTTCAATCTCTTCGAGGTTACCATCCACACGAGAGAAATGGCCACTCTGGACAGAAACAGAAATCTCCATGATATTTGGCCCTTTGGAATTAATTCTCTTCACACCACAAGGAAGCCGTCTTCCCCAAGCTTCATCTCAGCACATGTGCCATTTCTGTCTCATTTCCTACATTTGATTTCCCCAGTTTAAAAGAAAAAAACAAAAAAAAGCATCACCACTGGAGATCCCCTCCAGGTGCCAGGGATTTGAGGAAGGTGGTTCATCCAGATATGTAGTATTTTTTTCAGAGGTGTTCCTAGGGGCTTCTTCCCCTCCAAGGGCTCTCACCTTTTCCTGGGCAAGAGAGCTGCCTTCCAGTTGATCAACTTCTCCACCAACCTCCAGGTCTTTCCAGGAGAGAGGCAGAACCCGCAGGTAGATGATTCAGTTGTGGGGACCCCCACTTGCTCCCAGTGTCAAGATGGTGGCCCCCAGTTCATGGAACCCATGGCCAGCCTGATTAGCCCAGCCAGATGTGCCCAAGTGAGATCTGCTAGGAGAGAGCACCATGTACCCCTGGAGCAGGCTATGTCCTATCAGCCCTTTCCCACCCCACGTGTTCTCCCCTTCTAACCAAGCCTACAACCAATACCCCCCCAATAAGAGAAAAGGGTTTACTGCTAGTCTAGCCTGAGCCAAGAGTTGTTTGAGATTCTACCAGTTCTGTGGTTCTTAACCAATGCCATGGGGACAGTCCCATTTCATATCATAAGACGTCAGCCCTGGATGTCTCTCAAGGATGACCCTGCCATAGTTCTTGGGGTTGAGAAGACCTGCAACGGTGGCCCTGGAATGGGACAGGAAAGGTGATGGGCAAGCAAATCTGCCTCCCCTCCAAGACTTGTAGGTCTGGATGAGAACTCAGGGGTCTCATCACAGAAGGGACTCCGATGCTACAAGTGCCATCAGGACCTGTCACCCAAGAAGCCAGCCCCACTGTCAGACTCCCCAGGCACCAAGGGAGCTTGATAGCCTTTCCTGGGTCCACGAGCCCCAGGCAGCAGGCTTCTCCTTGCTATCAGAGTTTGCAGGGCTGAGGCTGGGAGAAGCAGGAGGGCAGGGAGGAGGACACGGCAGGCGGGGGCACTCTGGACCCTCATACACTCTTCTCTCCCTCGCTCTGTTCCTTGGTGGGAGGGGTCTTGTCCTGGCTGCTGTCGGAGGGAGCTGGCTTGGCAGCAGGGCTGGGACTGCTGCTGGTGGATGGCAGGAGGTTGGCCGACTGCAGGACGGCTTCCGAGTGCTCACGGGCTTTCATGCGCAGGGCAGCCACACTGGCTGTGCGGTTACTCTGGCAGCCATAGGTGGGGAGGAAGGAGAGCCCCATGGGATCTGGGACACAGCAAGAACACAGTGGACCCCCTGGAGGAAGGAAAAACAACAGGCTCATTGTCCAAACTCTGTCTCCTGGGGGGCTTGAAGGGAGGGAAGGGTCTGGGGCCTAAAAGAGGCAAATTGAATCCATTTGGCTTCAGACATCACAGGGAGGACAAGTGCTCAAGGCCCCAAGATGTATAACTCAAGAGATCTGTTAATATTCCAAAGGATTATCAGAGTACCAGAGAGGCCTAGTCTCCCCCAAAATCCAGCTGTGCGGCCTTATGCCAAGATCTTGGCTACTCTGAGCCTTGACTTCTATAAACTGGGATAATACCCACATTACAGATCATTAATCAGATCCAATGCAGATCCACACTCCCAAACTATGTGCCAGGACACCCCTAAGAACTCACTTTAAGGCAGTGCAAGGATGTTTTAAATACCGGAGGGAAACCAGCCACATCGGTCAGCTGCCATTCAAGCAGCTCACACTTCAACATGAGACCATGCTGCATTCCTTTTCAGGGTGTCATATCTTTATGAAATGGGATTTTGCAAGCACCACATGAAATTCCATGCAGAATATAAAATGAGGGCGGTGGCATCCAGTATGACTCCAAGACTAGAGACACTGAATGAAGACCATCAGCTACACAATCCCATTACAAAGGAATGGTAGCTACTTAGAAATGAAAAAGAAATGTTTTTTTCCCTTCAAAAAGTGTACTTTTTAAATGGGCATAAAGTTCTAGGGACATAAATACTTACTGAGGTATTTGGATCTAACGATTCCATCAGCAGAACTGTTAGATATTATTTATCACTCAAAGATATGGAGAACTGGGCTTTAAAAGTCTCTGAGGCAGTTGGTTTGCAGAGCACCTAGTGTAGGTCCAGGCCCAGGTTTGTCCCTCTCACCCATGGTTGCCTCTTGGCTGATGGTGGTGGCAGACATGGCATGCTGTGCTAGAATTTCTGAAGGAATCTCAAGCAAGAGCTGAGGGCCACACCAAGAAGAGTACCCCTGTGTCCCCAATTCCCCTGCTGTCTTGGGCATGCCTGCAGGTTGCAGATGAGCTTTGTGCTGTCATCCTGCCATTCTAGCATGGTCTGGAATCCTTCCACAGGCCACCTGGGGACAGTGATCATGAGAGACGAGGTCCATGCCCACCAGGGCCTTCAAAGTCCCTCAGACTTGGCACCCACCTAGAGATCAGCTTTCAGAACATCAGCTATGCTGACTGGAATGTCCCCACCCTCATTCTCCAGGGCCAGGCTTCCCAGTGCCAGGGTCAGGCCTCTTTTTGACCTCTCAAGCACATTTGAGGGTCTTTCCCCTCCTTGACCATCTTTCTCAGAGACAAAAAGAAGCTCACCTTGACCATGACCCACCAACACCTGTCTTTACCATTATGGCCCCCCTGAGGGGTGGGCATTACTCATCTCCACCCTCCACATCAAGAAACTGAGCTCCAAATTTGCACAGTTCATTGCAGAAGTAGGACCAGCCTTAGTACAAGGGAAGGTTTAAATGCAGCCATCCTTCCTGCTTCCGTTTTGACAGAGCAGCTCATACAGCAGGTAAGCAGATCTAAGATGAATGTAAGATACATCACCAAGGCCAAGTGTACAAGGAATTTTGAAAACCACTTCCCCTGCCCTGTGAACTGTCTGGCTTCTAGCCTACTGTGCATTCAGTGGAATCTCAAATTCTGACTGTTCCACTGCTCCTAGTGGCTCCTTCACAGACATGCACTGACACCAGGCACAGAGAGAGGCCCCTATGGGGAGTCACAATTTTGCTAGGAAGGATGGTTGTGCTGGCACCATGAGCGAAGAGTCTTCCTGAGGACCTGGCCCCACATTTCTGGAAAGGCCTATCCCCCTCGCCCCCGCCGCCCTAGTATTCCTCCCCAAAGGGCACTCACTGACAAAGAGAACCTAAGGTGTGACAAGACCAAAATTAAGAATGATGGTCCCTTTTTGGAGGAGGATGCTAATGATTTGTATTTTTCTGCCTGTTTCAGATTTTGCTCACTTTTCTACAATAGACATGAATTTCTTTTAAACTCGGAAATGCAAGTTTAATTTTAAATGAAAATTAGAAAGAAGACTGGAGAAAGTGCCTGACATGTCTGACAAGGGTGTTACCAATGGCTGGGAGCTGAGAACCACACATGTTGAAGATCCCAGGGAAGAGTGGCCAGGGACAGGTTTGATAGAAACCTGGAAGGGGACATGGCCTCAGGCTCAGCCCTGGACAGGATGCCTAAGATAGGTTTTGCTCTCAGCCTAGGTCTTGCTCCAATGTAAGCATCAAATGGTATAAGTTAAATGCTCTGTGACTCAGTAGTGACAATGACTGAGGTGGCAAGATGCACAGGTGACAGAGCTCCTTTCCCTGGACCACGGTCTACACCTGCTAGGTCATACCTGTGGTGGCTACCAAGAAAGTCACTGATAACTCTACTCCTGGTCCTTAAAACCCAGATTTGGAGGTTAAGATAAACAAATTAATTCACAGAACCAAAGCTGTGGCCAAAAGAAAGGTCTCTACACATGGCCTGGTTCATTTCCTACCTCTAAACACTAGACAGATGGGAAAAACAAAGACCAAAAGAAGCAAGGATTCTGTCGTTAAAAACTCAGTGGCACAGTGGTGCATGCTTATAATCTCAGCCTCTCGGGAGGCTGAGGCAGGAGGATTGTGAGTTCAAAGCCAGCCTCAGAAAAAGTGAGGTGCTAAGCAACTCAGTGAGACCCTGTCTCTAAATAATACAAAATAGGGCTGGGGATGTGGCTCAGTCCAAAGTCTATGATCTACACCCAAGAACCCACTGTCCAAAGAGAGACATGGCTCAGCAGTGAACATGGAGTCAATATGACTTTATAGGAAGCTCACTATGACCCCACATAGTCACAGATTGCCTTAATAGAAGGAGAATCTGCAGGAAAGGGGAAGATAAAGTCTTCCATTTCTCTGTGGTATTCAGATCATGCCCTAAGTCTCCCATCAACAGACACCTCTGTCACCATCCTAGGGAAAAGGAGGGAAAGTGAACTCTAGTGATCTGGACACATACATATATTAATTTCAATTGTCCAACAAGCAACATCTATCTCCCTTAAATCCTATAAACATTTTTTTTACCATTTTTCACCTTTTTATTGGTGCATTATAATTATAGATAATGGTGGGATTTTTTGTTAAATACATTCACACAATATAACAGTATAATTTGGCCAATATAACTCCCAGCACTTCTTCCCCCTACCCTCCTCCATCCTTGGGCTCTTTCCTCTATTCTATTAATCTCCCTTAGATTTTCATGAATTCCCCCCCCACCCATACACACCTTTCTTTTTCCTCTTTCTTCTCTAGAAAACATAGGACCACTGACCTTCTGGGTTTGGCTTATTTCACTTAGCATAGTAGCTCTAGTTCTATCCATTTTCCTACAAATGACATAATTTTATCTTCTTTATGGCTGAATAAAACTCCATTCATTGTGAATATATACCTCCTTTTCTTTGTCCACCCATTTATTCATGGACACCTAGGCTGATTACATAGTTTGGCTATTGTGAATTGTGCTGCTATAAACATGCATAGTCACCACAGTATGATGACTTTAATTCTTTAGTATTTATTGAGAAGTAGTGTAGCTGGGTCATATGGTGGTTCCATCTATAGTCTTTTGAGGAACCTTCATGCTGATTTCCATAGATGTTGTACTAATTTATAATTTCACCAACAATGTAGAAGTGTTCCTTGTTCTCCATAACCTCTCCAGCCTTTATTATTGTTTGTATTCTTGATGACAGTCATTCTGACTTGTGTGAGATGAGATGTCAGTGTAGGTTTGATTTGCATTTCCCTAAATTGCTAATGATGTTGAACATTTTTTTTCATAGATTTACTTACAACTACTTTTTAACAAAGAAAAACATGACTTCCACAAATAGGATTCTTTTAAAACTAACTTTGATTTCTCTGTAATCTCACAGTACCAATAGCTCACCAGAGAATTTTGAGGAGCGAACCAACTAATTCAATGTCCCATGTCCTAATTACCAGATTTCCAGACTCGGGGATCTAGAAGGGAGTAGCAGGGGATGCTATTTGTTTTTGTTTTATTTTTGGTTTTTGGTTTGGTTTTGGTTTATGTCAAAAATCTATAATCATGAGTGGACTAAAATTAAATTAACTACAAAGGAAGTTATCCCAGAGTAGCATATAGTGATAAAAACTATAAATAGCCTAATGACCCAATAATAGGAAATTGAATAAGTGACCTAGATAGAAGATGCTGTATCTATGACAAAACTATATTGTGGAAGATGTTTAGTGCCATGTAAAAGATACCAATAATACACTAGTTTAAAAAGCAGGGTAAGAAACATAAGTCAACATAATCCAATTTTGATATACATATGTCTGCATATATACATACATACTGTGGACTGAAATGTATGTACCTCCAAAATTCATATGTTGGGTATCTAATCTCAAGGTGATGGTCTGGAGAGGGAAGACTCTGGAGGTCATTAGATTGTGAGGGCAGAGTCCTCATGGATTAGTGCCCTTATAGAGAGTTGCCTTGTCTCTTCCACCAGGTGAGAACACACAAGGAAGAGGCTCCCTGTGAGCCAGGAAGCAGGTCCTCACCAGACACCCAATCTGCCAGCACCTTGATCCTGGAGAACAATGACTCAAGAACTATGAGAAATAAAGCTTTGTTGTTTAAAGCCACTCCATTTACAGTGTTTTGTTATAGTAGCCCAAGATTTTTGTGTGTGGCAGGGGAAAAAGAGCAGATTGGTTCTAGGATCCCCTGAGGATACCCAAATTCGTGGACATTCAAGGACTTATATAAAATGGCATAGTTTGTGCACATTATCCCATATACTTCAGATGCTCTCTATATGACTTATAATATCTAATATAATGTAAATATTATGTAACTAACTATACTGTATTTTTAGGAAGTAATGACAAGAACAAAAGTCTGTTCATGTTCAGTAAATACACAATTTTTTTCAAATATTTTTGATCTACCGTTGCTTGAATCCATGGAGGCAGAAGCCTGATTCATACACACAGTTTGTATGTGTATATATATATATATCCATCCATATACCATGTTAATTTAAAATTATAGATGTATGTACATTTATTTCACATACAAATATATTTTAGAAATAGAAAATATTTGTAAGTTTAAATTTGTTTAATTTATCAGTAAGTTATAAAATATGTTTATCAGAAATATAAATGTGAATACATGTATTTACAAGTAGAATTTTTAAAAAATGTACCAATGCCAAAATATAGTGGTTGATTATGGGTTGTAAGACTATAAGTGATTTTCCATTTGCATCCTACTGTATTTTCTGCCTTTTCTAAAGTGACCAGGAATTTTTTTAATGTTTCATTTTTTAGTTGTAGTTGGACACAATACCTTTATTTATTTATTTATTTATTTTTATGTGGTGCTGAGGATTGAACCCAGGGACTTGCACATGCTAGGCGAGTGCTCTACCGCTGAGCCACAACCTCAGCCCCATGACCAGGTATTTACTCTCACAAAAAGTATGTCCTTTTTGAGGTGTATGATTTCCTGTCTCTCTTCAGATAATGGGGACAGATGTTCTCCTGGGGAACAGAGACTCACCCAGATGCTAGAAATAAAGACTCTATGTCAGCACCCAGCAAAGACTAAGACAACTACAGGCCTCAGGCTGCATTTGAAGTATTAATACCAACACTGAGCTGAAGATCCACCATGAAATCCACCCAAGAGTAATCCATCCTTCTCCCATTCTGTGGGAACTTAAGCCAACTAGTCCCTTTGAATGGAACCCAACAAACAACCCCACTTGTGAACCCCACAAAAGGCCACCACTCCATTTTCCCACCCAGACAACTCATGCCATCACCAAACTTATGCAAGAGCCATCTGATCCTTAAACACAGACTGAGAATTGTTTTGTTTGGAGATCATACTACCTCCTGAACACTAAATTAAAACACACAATTAGATTTCCATTAAGTTACAGAAAATTCTGCTGAATTGATCTAATCGGCCTCCATCCCTCTATGACATCATGCTTTAAAGGCTTGACTTGAACATAAATACTTAATGTAATAAATACAGTCTGAAATATTTGATCTCCTTGGCAGTTTAATTGATCTACTACAGAGACTGACAGGAAAAATTAAGTTAGTTCTGTCTCGTCTCTGCCAATAGCACATTTTCATCATAAAGGTATGTGAGATTTGATGTGGGTGGCAGGCAGGGCTTTGGAGCACTTTTCTTGTTGAATATTCAGGTTAAATGAACAAGAACATGAATATATGGATTTACGGGACATTGAACACCAATATGCAGTTCATGTCTTTTTGCCTTATGATAAAATAAATAAATGAATGTACCTCTTTGGGGAGTCACAATACCAGTTTCTTACAGTTCATAAGGAGAGTTTAAGTGGAACTACTGGCAGATGTCCACCACAGTTAAGCATATTCTTAGTGGTTGTGGCTAACTAAGCATGCTCATAATAATCAAATGCACTACAAGGACAAATCTATACCTGGATGCATTGTCTTCTACCACAGAACCATGGAAGTGCTTTTTCTTGTTCTTATGAACTCCCTTCCCCAACACTATACTCATGCCCCTGATCCCAGAACCAGTCTGGCCCATCTTGGTACAAAGTTAAAATTCAGGGAATTTTGAGCAAGAGAGAAGGGGAAAGAATCTGACCCTTCTGACAAAGCTGGCGTGTTCCAAGCCTCATCAATACCCCATAAAAAGAAAAGTTATGTCAGGACAGAATTCCCCAATCCGATTAATGCCAAAATCCTTGAGCTAATTTGCAGGTTCTTTTGGTGGAATCAATCCTAACTCCGACCCCTGTCTTAATTCCACCTACTACAGATAAGATCACCTTCTCAATATTCCCTTATTAACCCAGCAACCACTCATTGACTGGGAGCCAATTCCACTGACCATCCAGCCACAGCCTTGTGCTATGACATAGTCTCAGGACACAAACAAGTGTCCTATTTCTGTTTGAATGTATTTGCAGGGTCAAACAAGTAATGCAGGCAGCCCCCAGATCCAAGGATCCCTGGAACAGCCACAGAAGCTGCAGTGACACATGTTCTGAGCATTCAGATGCCAGTAAGCATTGCCCTCCCTCCCAGTGACAGCCAGAATATGCAGGGGGCAGGGTATTTCTCCTACTGCATCCTGTGCCACTGGCACTAGCCTAAAGCCTTCTGCTCATCTCCCTGTACTCCAGAGCCCTGTTGATTAACAGGAAGGGCAAACTCATCAGCACACATAAGACATGACTTCCAGAAAATGAACTATAGTTTTTCAAGCCAGAGGATGACAGCAGTGCCTGTCAAAGGAATAGAATCAATATTGGGGGCTCAGAGGGGGCCACCTAGGTCTTGACTTGCCCTGCCTCTGATAGACATGCTATGTGACCTTGGACGTTCCTACATCTTCTCTAGGCTTTAGTGTCCCCCACTGCATCCTGGAGAGACATTCTTCAAGGAGATTCCTTATGAATCCTAAGTGTTTGATTCTCCAGCCTTGCCTTGGTTTAGATTTGGAATGTCTCCCAAGGCCCTGGTACTAAGGCTTGGTCTCTAATTTTGGTGCTGTTGGGAGGTGTTAGAACCTTTAAGAGGTGGGGCCTATTGGGAGGAAGTTAGGTCATTGGGAACATGCCCTTGAAAGGGATATTACAACCCTAGTTCCTCCTCTTCTTCTTTCTTTGTTTCTTAGCTACTATGAGGTGAACAGGCTTCCTCCACCACATGCTCCCACCATGAAGTATTGTCCAGCCACAGGCCCAAAGCAATCGAGCCAAGTGGCCATGGACTGAGACTTCTAAAACCATGGGCCAAAATGAACCTTCCCTCCTTTTGAGTTAAGAATCTCAGGTATTCTGTCACAATAACAGAAACTTGATTAACCTAACCCCTGTCTTCCTAACATCAGATAGGCATAGAGGGGGTTGAGGCTGCGCCATCCACTTTCCCCATGAAGAATGACCATGTTCTGTCCCTCTGAATCTCTGCTTTCCAAAGCACCTGTACCCTCAGAAATAATCCAGGGGGCCCTTGTGTGGTTGTGCTGCTTTCCTGGAACAGTAGGAATGACCCATATACCACAGACCTCAGTCACTGTGTCCTGGATGCTGGAGGGCCCTTCCCTTAGGAAGCAAATGTTTTGCAAGATGCTGGTCCTCTTGCCAAACCCAATTTCTAATCAGAAGGAATGAGTGACCTCTCATCCTTGACTTGACCCTAACAATAACTGTCAGCACTTACTGGACATGTGGATGGACCAGGCAGAGGTACATGTCCTACCACTATACAGGGCCATTATGACCCTCATTTCATAGACAAGGAGTCTGGAAAAGGGCCCTAGGTGACCAGGTGATGAAAGGCAGAAAGCACTACCAGGCTCCATGCTATTCTCATGCCTTCTCTCTCCCAGAGAGCCCCCACCCACTGGGCAACTCCTATGCTTCCTTTTAGCCCAACTCAAGCATCTCTGGAAGGCCTGCCTCATTCTTATGCAGAAAGAATCCCCTCTTCCTCTGGGCTTCCTCACACTTCTCAGGCCCTTGTCTGCCTCCATGAGAGCACATTATTGTGTCACCTGGCAGGATTCATGTTTGACCTGTCTCTGTAAATCCACCCCCAGACTGCCAGTTCCTTAGGGTAGGAACGTGTCTTATCATTAATGGGTGGTGAGTCCTTGGTGCAGTCCATAGATACTCAGTGGATAGTAAATGATAAAAGAAGAGATTAGGCTTCAGGGGTCCAGCAGATGATCAGCTGTGCAGACTCAAGGACAGGGTCTCTTTTTTTGCAGAGGAAGGAGTGGTACCAGGGATTGTACTCAGGGGCACTCAACCACTGAGCCACATCCCCAGTCCTACTTTGTATTTTATTTAGAGATGGTCTCACTGAGTTGCTTAGCACCTCGTTTTTTGCTGAAGCTGGCTTTGAACTCGTGATCCTCCTGCTCAGTCTCCTGAGCCACTGGGATTGCAGGCATGTACCACTGTGCCCGGCTGCCAGGTTCTCTTTTAAGAGACACATTCAAGGGAAAAAAAACATTGCTTCTGTATTGAACATGTACAAATATTTTCTTGTTATTATTCCCTAAACAATACAGTATATCAAATATTTACCTGACATTTACAGTATATTAGGTATTATAAGTAATCAAGAAACTAAGTATACTGAAGGCTGTGCATAGGGTATATGAAAAATCTATACCATTTCATATAAGGGACTCTAGTAATCATGAATTTTGGTGTTCTGATGGGATAAAGGAATCTATCCCCTTTGGATACCAAAGGACAGCTGTATTAATATTTGGATCGATCACAATTAAGTAAAACTATACCAAAATCAGGATTGGAGGTTATAAGAAAAGAAAATCAGAGCCCAATCTCCTCATGATCATAAATGCAAAAATCCTAAAGGAAAATATTAGCCAACCAAATCCAAAAACCTATAAAAAAGATAACATGTCACATCTAATTTGGGTTTATCTTAGGACCATGCACTTGGCTTAACATTTTTTTAAAAAATCAATCAATATAATTCATCATATTAATGTGTTGAGAAAGAAAAATCATGCAGTCATCTCAACAGCTGCAGAAAAAAGTATGTGATGCAAGTCAACATCCATTCATATTCATGATTTTTATCAGGACAAGAAGAAACTATCTTCACTTGATAAAGGGTATCTTAAAAAAATAAATACAACTGTAATACCCTGAGAGTTTCCCCAGGGGAGCAAGCTTAAGGCAAGGACAGGTTGGATCCATGTGTACTGAAGACAGGGTGCTCTATGCTTCCATTCATATAAAATGGCCATGACAGCAAGAGCAAAATGCCCACCATCTAGAGAGACAGGGAGATGATATGTGGTTGCTCAGGACTGAGGAAGTTTGGCAGTAATGAGAAATGACTGTCGATGGGTACAGGGTGATGAAAATATTCTAAAACTGATTGGAGTGATGCTTGCAAAAGTCAGTGAGCCATTGAATTTGTGTAATTTTGAGAATGAATTACAAATGATATACTAATTATACCTCAATAAACTTTTTGAAAAATAAAATAAGGCAAAGATGCCTGTTATCATCATTTATATTCAAGACTAGTTGGGAGGCTGATTCAGGAGAATCCTTTGAGCCCAGGAGATCAAGGCCAGTCTGAGAAACATAAAGAGAGAGAGCCCTGCAATCATTATATATTTTAAACCCTGTTTCAAAAATATAAGATGAATAAATTTTTTTTAAAAAAGTAAGAATAGATGACTACTAGGCATTCAAACCAGCACAGCAAGGCCAATAAAAGAAAAAAAATGGATAAGATGATTTTTAAAAAGGAGCAAACTGTCTTTATTTACAGATAACCTGCTCCCATACATGAAGATAAATCTCACTAACATAATGCCGGGCCAAAGAACCCAGACACAAAAATAAATATACACTGTATGATTCCACTTGTATACAATCATGTATCATTTAGCAACAGGATATGTTCTGAGAAAAGCATCCTCAGGCAAGTTCGTCTTTGTGTGAACATCGTAGGATGTATTTACATAAACTGTCGCTAAGATGCCACCAGGAAATATCATCTTATGGAACCACGGTCCTATATTGGGTCTTTGATCAAAACGTCATTATATGAAGCATGAATGTATAAATATAAATATAGATTTTCTTTTTAAAAAAAGAGTTGAGACTCTAGTGGTTCAGAATGCCCATGGTGAGTGACAAAACCATCTCACCATGAAAATCAGCAGGTTAGTTGCATTTAGATAGCAACAAGGTGACTTGAGTGGAATGAAGCCCATAGAGTCCAGGCCTCTGGTGTGCAAGCAAGGTGGTAACATAGGTAAGATTTCTCATTAAACTCCAGATGCATGCTTTATGAATTTTCCAATGAATATTCTATTTCACAAGAAAACTAGTGCATGTTGGCACACACCTGTAATCCCAGGTGCTCCAGAGGCCAAGGCAGGAGGATCACAAGTTCAAAGCCAGCCTCAGAAACTTAGCAAAACCCTAAGCAACTTGATGTGAACTTATCCCTAAATAAATGGGCTGGGATTTTTATTGTATGTGGCTCAGTGATTAAATACCTCTGGGTTAAATTCCTGCTACCAAAAAAAAAAAAAAAGAAGAAAAGAAAACTACTATAGAAATTGTGAGGTTTTTTTTAAAATCTCGTGATTTTTTTTTTTTTAAATCACAACACAAAGGGAAAAGCAACTGAAGATAAATGGGGGGAAATGTTTTTAGGGGCTCAGAGGAGAAAGAGGCCACCTCTGACTCTGAGTTCAGCCTTCCTGGGCAAATGTTCTCTGACAATACAGTCCTTGCCATCTCAGAAGCTGGGCGCTTTGGCCTGGTCTGGAAGCCAAAGGCAGGGAGGTCATGTTCTTGGCTCTTTGCCCTTGGGGAGGACATGATCTAACCTTTCCTAGGACTGCCCACTGTCTTTCTCACCCTCACATACTCCATCAGGACCAAGACTGTTATTCCAATTGCTAGCATCTGTTGAGTGACCACTGAGAGCAGGCACATTGGAGACACCGTATCTACAGCGTTTCCTCCATCCTCACTGCCTCCCAAGCCTCAGCCAGGAAGTGAGGCCAGATTCCAACTGCAGCCTGTCTGCCTGTAGACTTCTCCCAGCCAGTGGGCCTCTGCTGGGTCAGCTGAGGGCATTTCACCTCTCCAGGAAGGCATGGGGAGTGGTGCAAGAAGGAGTCAGATTAACCCCATTGCTCTGCTGCAGTCCTCTGGCCTCAGGCCTGACTTTGGGGAACCACACCAGAGACTGAGGGCCCCCATCATGTCAGCCTTGCCCAGCAGGCAGCTTCCTCCCTTGGGGGAAGATCAGCTGTGATCCCTCCACCCTGCAGGCTGCTCAGCCCAGTACAGCAGAGTGGGCGTGACTACCGCGGGTGAGCATGCAGTGAGTTATAAAAGCTCTCGCCTGGCAGCTGTAATTATTCTCCAACTCACACCCAGCGCAGAGAATCACAGGTTAGAGTCAGCCTGGCTAAGTGCATGAACCCATGGCTCTCCGGTCCCCAGCCACGCCTGCCGGCCTGTGGCCAGCACTTCCCCAGAACAAACCCAAGCACCTCCTTAGCCATTAATAACCTCCTCTGCATTAATGAATTGTGATCATAAGGCTAGCCATTAAGACTGCACGGGAAAATTCTTTGTGTTGCTTCTCTGGACACCCATTATTGTTGTAAAAACCTTCCCTGTGCCTTTGAATTCTCACAAAACACTCAATCGTGAAACATGCTAATTGGGAGCCCCGCCAGCCTGCCTGGTCAGGGTGAGTCTTCTCTGAGCAACTTACAGTGCAAAGCACATCACCATGTGAAGCCCCAGTCAGCCTCAACAAGGAAATTCTACCAAAAAAAAAAATAATAATAAAGAAGGAACCCAAACATTGCCAAGAGTTGAAATAGTGGGGTATACAAGGAATGAATAAATATCAGGAAAAATAAAGTTCAGGAAAATGGGAGAAGTTTGAGAGGAGCAGACATTTCCACAGGTCCTTAAAAGACGAGTTTGACACAGAGACTGCCACCAGGGTGTTAAAGCAGGCTTCCAGTTAATACTGATGGTTAGGACTCACTGACTATATCCGTGTGCTCAGGTACTTCAAATGTTCTAATTTTCTTTTCGTTCTGTCTTATGAATTGAGTCCTACTGGAATCAAGATGCCCATTTGACAGATGAGCAAGTAAAGGCCCAGAAGAGTGTTAGTATTTGACTCAGGACTTACATGGTTAGAAAATGGAAAAACTAACGTTCCCATCAGGCAAGCTGTCCCAGAGCTCTGGCCTGGAACGACCAGGCTCATAGGCTACTTGCTAATTAAAGAAGGAAGTCCCACAAATGCCTGATTTCCAATTATCAGGCTCTAGTGGGCAGTTTCTTAGCCTGAGGTAGCCAGCAGCCTCCATTCTGATGGGGGCAGCCCCCTCCTTGTCCAGGGGCCTGCCCAATGAGCCTGGAAGCTGGTCTGTCACACCTGCACCTGTGCATGCTCCAGCTGGCTACTGCACTGGAAGGGCCATAATCTCCTGTCCATCAAGGGCTGCAACTCCCCCACCTTCTATCCATCCCCTGCTCCCCATTACCTAAGCTCCCAACTGCCCTGCAGAGTCACATCCTTCCCAAGCGCACACCTTCCAGCACACTCTAACAGCCTCCTATGTAAGGATCCCCAGGAGTACAGCCCCCAAATTGCCTCTCAGCCACTCTTATGAAGCCCAGAAACCTGGCTAGCCACAGAGCAGAACCTCTAGCACAAGACTATGGTGCTGTAACAGAAGGCAAAGCACAGGAAGGTTTGGGCCCTTATTCTCCTGACCTGAGGATGAGTCACGAAGTCAAGCCTCTGTGTGTGCATGGCAATGCTGAGCTGTGGGGATTTTCCAGAGAGAGTAAGAGGTGACCTCCAGCTGGACCTTGGCTTCCCCAGCTCTCAAGCTGCCCTGAACCCCAGACCCTGCCTTTAGTGGGTATTTCCAAGGAATGAAAATCAGTCTAATTTCCTAAGAAAACCACCATCCAGAGTTTTCTGATGACGACTTTCCAGTCTGTGTATCACAGCTCGGCAAGTGACTGAGACATGAGACATGATCACCTTCATATTTTCTGGGACACTCTTCCACCCAGTGATCTAAATGTAAGAGTACAAAGTCTAGATGCTCCATGGAATTTTTCAAAAATATTCATCTTGGATGGAAGAGTCAGCTCACAGGAAAATACTGGGCCACAGACTCTGAGCCGCTGGGGCCTAACCTGTCCACCCCACTCACATTAGAAGTGGGTTTGGTGGTCACCAACCTGTGCTGAGCCCTGAGAGTCCAGTGGGCTGAGGAGGGTGGGCAGAGTGCATCTCTCTGTTCTATTGATGGCCTCTACTTCCCCTTTTCATCACTCTAGTGCCATTTGTTCAGGAAACTGACAGCCAATACCATCAGCCCTTCATATCCTCGGGTTCCACATTCATGGATTCAACTGGGCATGAATGGAAAACATTTGAGGACGAAAATTGCATCTGTTCTGAACATGCACAGACCCTTTTTGTCTTATCATTATTCTCAAGAACAACTACTTATGCAGAATTTACATTGTATTAGGTATCATGAGAAATCTAGAAGTGATTAAAGTATATGCATCAGTTATGTATAAATGCTAAACCATTCTATATAAGGGAAGTGACCTTCTGCAGATTTTGGTATATGAGGGGGTTCTGGAACAAATTCCCTGAAGATACCAAGGGACCACTATAAGATCCAAGAGCATTCTCGTTTTCAGAAGACTTTCAAAGCCAAAGAACTTCTAGGCAAGTGAAGACCCTCAAAACTAACTTAAAATATCTAAGGACTTCAGGGACCACTGCTTAAAGGTACTCGGCAATCTCAGCAAGCACTAAGCTATCTCACAAACACTCCAGGGGGCTTTCTTGATGTTTATAAGGCAAGGACCTCATACCATCACAATGCCTAGAACCAAAAGACGTACCCCCAATCCAGAGTCCGTGGCTCTATAACTATACACAATGATCTTTGGGCAGTTAGCCCTGAGACTATTAGTCCAGGTGCTCCAGGTACTCACTGGAAGAACAGATCTTGTCCTGGGTGTTGGGAGCCCTGTGTTTGCTCTCACTTTGACTAGGGGGCTGATGTAGCCAGGCAGCCGTAGCTCAGATCCTCAATCACAGAAGAGAGCAACACCCAGAGTGGTGTCTACTACTAAGCCAGAATTCAGGTGCCTACCTAGTTACATATGCTTTCTGGGCTATGTGAACCATGTAGGACACATCCTAGGGAAAGACACAGGTACCATTTTTGGTGTAGGAGCTGAAATTAGCTTAGATTCACTGCTTCTGGCTCTGTCGCCAGTTGCCACAGGCCTGGAGAAGCAGGTTGGATCTTTGAACTGGAAAGGGCCAAGGGGCTCCGCTCTCACTGATCCTGATCTCTAGTGGGCCTGAGTCCAGACAACCTTCCTCTAGAGGACTCAGCTGTCCTCATGTGCTGCAAAAACAGGGTAAATGTCAAGGCTTCTCATTACTCCCCCTACAAGCAGGTGCTCACTTAGAGGAACAAAAAAATAAGTGGTGTCTGTAAAAAAAGGGCACATCAGGATGATAAGGAGAGCATCAGTGAGGTCTGAGCAAGTGTATTCCCTGACCTGAACCTCAATTTCTCATGTTTTAAGAGAGCACCAGCCTGCATGATGCTCCACCCATGGAGCTGAAGCAGTTTTCTCACTGGTCAGCAGCTCCTAGAAGCAGAGTTCAGGCCCAAGAAAAGCACAGCTTGACCCAATAGTTCTGCCCAGCATTTGGGGGTACAGGCAGGGTGAGGGAGCCTGGGTTTCAGCTTGGAGCCTGGGTGTCAGCTCCGAGCTCCTGGGACTGAGCCAGGCCCTAGAAAATTGGGCTGACTCCTCTCCTGGGCCCAGGTAGGACTGTTCACTTAATTTCTGGAGCTTGGTGAAAAGAAAAGGACATAGGACATAAGGTGCAAGGGTCAGGAAGCTGTTCTGGTACCAAAGTCCTTAATATGTGACCCTCAAAACAATTAAGCATCAAACCCCGGGGGTGTTCAGAAGCCAAGCAGGTGTACGTCTCTCAGCCTGTGTCCTGTAATTTTCTCCAAACATACCTTCTGAGGCTACAGCACCACCTGGCTTAGAGAGAAGTAGAGCCAACGAGCTGACTCAGACCTAGCTCCAGGATTTCCAGATCAGAACATCTCATTTCCAGAAGGGCCCCCACAGTGGGGTCAGGTGATTTTAGAAAGCAAAGATACCCCAACCCATATCAGCTATCATCTCAGGACTATCTTAGCTCTATTCTCTAGCCATCTGACTATAGGTCCCCTCCTAGCACGATGATGACTGTGTCACCATGAGAATCAAGTGAGTTTAAGACACAAGATTGCCTGGCAGAACAAGAGAGAGTTTTCTGTGATTGTTCTTTTCCCTCCTTTCCATCATGGCTTAGCTGTCTGGAGATGAAAAGCCAGCTGTCCTGGAAAGCCAGGGGACAGAGCCACAGAGTGTCAGGATGAGCCCAGAGAAAAGCTTTGCTGGAGGGAGGAGGTGAGGAGGAGGTAGGTGTGCACAGAGAAGAGCTCAGAAAGCAGAGATGGGAGGGATGGAAGAAATCCCCACCCCCAGCCCAGCCCTGTGCCTCTCAAAAATGGGAAAAGGACCCTGTGTTTCCAGAAAAATGAGCAAGAACTCTTTTGTATTGGGGAAGGCAAAGACCACACCTACACACAAAGACAATGCCTGAGATGTGTGAAGGCCTGGGTTCAATCTGAAAGAAAGAAAGAAAGAGTAGGAGAGAAGCAGGGAGAAAGAAAAAGAAAAGTAAATTTTTGACCCAATTCTCACCTGCCTCCATGGGCAGGAACCAGGGAAAAATGTATACATAGGGAACTGGGAGATAAATGGATGAGTCCAGGTCTCTACCAGCTCATGGCTCACTTTACTCATGGCTTGCCTGGTTCTGGAAACATCTCAGCCCGTTGACAGCCCCAACAAACCTTGTTGTCCCCTGACTGTAGTCAGGAAGGGTGCCTCAATGGGATTCAGCAGGCTGCCCAAACAGGACCCTTAAAAATGCACAAAGATGTGCCCAATTCTGGTGAGCACCCCGTGATTTCTGCCACTTCTGTATGGCCCACACACCCCCAGGCTGGCAGCAACCAAGGAGTGTCCATTTCGAAAGGCAGGCACAGGGCAGGTTCCAGGGTCACAGCCCAGACAAAAGGGCTTCAGGAAGGGAAGCTGGGGAGAAGGGAGAATGGATGGATGTGTAAACGGCTGGTCCAGTTCTGCAGTAGCGCCCCCACTAACCTTGTTTCTGCCCTGTGTTGATGCCGAGCGAGGGGCTCCCACAAGACAGGGGAGACGTAAGTCCCACTCTGTCTCCCTCTCACTTGCTGCCCTTGGCTTCTCCCAACCTCCCTGCCCTGAAGTCTAGCCCTCAAGACCCACCTCCAGACACGATGGGCTTCCACCAGGGCCTCAGTTTGACTTAGCAGAGATGCCCCAAGGGATACCAGGACAAGCAAACATGTGAATCACCTCCTACTTGTGGGGTCAGAGTGGGGCAGGCAAAAACTATGTATTAAAAAGTGTTGCCCTGAGCTGGCCCTCACCAAAGCAGACAGGTTTTGTTGTTTTTTTCATTTTTGGTTTGGAGGATAGCTGGAGACGGTGGACAGTGAAGGTGAAGTGGTAATTGAATCCACGGGCTATTTACCACTGAGCTGCATCCCCAGCCCATTTTATTTTTTATTTTGAGACAAGGCCTCACTAAGTTCCTGAGGTTGGCCGCAAACTTGCAATCCTCCTGTTTCAGCCTCCTGAATAGCTGGTCAGGCAGCTGGGTAAATCCCAGGCATGGGCCACCACGATAAGCTCAGAAAACAAGGTTTGTTAGATGCACAGCTATAGAATTGCTCCTTTGCTAAGACCAGCCCTCAGATAATTCCCAAATCCCACGGGTAATCAATCTCCTTCTGGGACTCCCTTCCAATTGGTCAACCCCACCTCTGCACAGTTTGAGTATTCCTTATCTAAAATGCTTGGCACCAAAAGTGTTTGGATTTAAGATATTTTTCAGATTTTGGAATATTTACATACATATGTATGTATGTAAATGATATATATTGGGGACAGGACAAGACCCAAGTCTAAACACAAAATTCATTTATGTTATACCTCATGCACTTGGCCTAAAGGTAACATTACACAATGTTTTTATTGTGTCTGTGTTTTTACCACAACCCATCATATGAGTCAAGTGTGGAATTTTTTACTTGTGGTGACATGATGACAACGTGTTTCAGATTTGAAAGCATGTGGGATTTCAGATTTTTAAATTAGGGATCTTAACCTATAGTTCCAAAGCAGACTACTGTGTCCTGTGAACATGTTCTGAGGCTGCAGAGGAGGGAGGTTGTGCATAGCCCCAGGAGCAGTGGGCCCTGAAGCAGAAGGAAGTGCTGGCGGGAGGGGTCTGGATTTGAGCTTCAGCCACCCACACCAGTAAACTAAGGGAGGGGATTCACCCAGCTGCCTGACCACTACAAAGTGTCTCCAGGCCTCAGGACTCCACCTCCAAGAACGGAAAGCCCAGACCTAGGGCTGGCATTCAGGGCCTTTGAGCCCTAGCCCTTGCCAGGCACCCTCCACCTTATCTCTGGGCACCCAGGATAGCAGCCATTCTCCAGGCAAGCCTGGTTCTCCTCCCCACACCTGGTAACCTTTGCACATGCTGCTCCCTATGCCTACAATGCCCCTCTCTCCTTCTCACAGACTCCCTAGGGAGATTTCATCACGTTCTCCTTTGGCCTCCATATTGCAATGCAGAATGCCACACTCTGTGGTGTCTGGCAATGAAAAGTCATCTCTAGCACATGACAAGCAGCAGACACCTTAAGGAGGCCTCTCCCACTGCCCATCATCAGGGAAAAACCTAGAGGGAGTCAGGGCTTGTTCGTCACTGGGAATTTAGGAGGTGGGGTGCAGGTACTCATACTCCCCCCAAAAGCCACTGGGGCTCAACATTTTCCTGGACAGTGTAGCTCTCCAGCCTGATCATTGGACAAATAAGTTTGTGACAAGGAATTAAGAGCCACTGATGGGTCTTTTCATCAGGAAAGGTACCCCAAAAATCCCCAAGGGACAGTCCTGCAGGGATTTCTCTCTCTGGGCCTGAAAAACAACCCTAATGATTTTCAGCCTTCATATAACAACAGTCACTGAGAAGAGAGCAAATCTTGGAAAGCCACAAATCCTAAGACTTTGGACCTCTGGTCTCAGGAGTCCCAAGGGAAAGCAAGTGGACTAGCTGCACATATGAGAAAGGGTCCTGAGAAATAGAGATGGTTTCCTTCCCCAGGCTTCCCCCATAAGTTGCAGGCCAGCACCTAAAAATGCTGCCAGAGGGAATGGGGAAGTTATAAATATGAAATGGTCACTTTTGAAGTAATCACCTCTAGGACAAGCCCTCTGTCGTTGACCCTTAACAGCAACATCCACATGCATGTAGAACTCTATGTAGAAACAAGCAAGATAGCAAGTATGGACCTGTGTCTGTGTCCCCAGCTGTGATTGACAGGAGAAGACGGGAGCCCAGTGGGTTTGGGTGTGAGGATAAGCAGAGCCAAAACAATGGGCCAGTCAGACTCCACCCTCCCCATGAGACCATACCCGCCAAGCAGAGCCAAACTCACCCTTCAGGGAGGCCACGTGTGACAAGGCCTGAGCGTAGGTGGCTGTGTTCAGGAGGGTCCCTGGTAAGCAGGAGGGGAAGAAAGGACCAGCAGGACCCACAGTTCGCCCCAGGCTGGCAACGATAGAAATTTTCATTGAGTACCCTCGTGTGTCTGGGCCTGAGCTCCCTGGGCCCCAGGTCCAGCCAGTCTCACCTCTGCTGGGCCTCCAGCGCCTCTTTCTTGTTCCGGCCCTGGTCCCCAGGGGGCGGGGAGTTGATGTTTCTCACAGGTGGTGGCGTCACCTCTGCCATGGGTTCCTTGGCACCTGGTTCCTGGTCGGAGGCCCCTCTCTCTGTTTTCCTCCACTTGGCTCTTCGGTTCTGGAACCAAACCTAAATCAGAATGGGAAACACACACCCAAGGGAAGCATAAAATCAGAAAAGAGGGAGGAGCCAGAACCCCAACGTGAAGGTCTAGACCCCGGGCAGGTGCCCACGGCTCACCCTGCAGCCCCTGCCTACTTTGTACTCTCTGAACTGAGCTTCTGTACCACGGATGGGTTGGATCATCTTCCAAGCTTATGACAGGCATGTTTCAAGAATGAATGTTGAATAATAGAAAGTATTTAAATGCATTGCCCACAGGAAGGGTAAAAGTATTGCCTTGTGGAGATTCTCAGAGCTGCATTGCCCGGAGTCCATTTATTTGATGTGAAACATATTTACTGCTGGGGGATCATTGTCAAAGCAGCTTAGAAAACACCACTCCAGGCCTTCTCATCAAAAAGACTCATTCAGTCATCCAACAGGCTGAGGCCTGGGTGTATCTGGTCTCATACCTGTCGTCTAACTTCGAAATCATCACAAGTTCATGACCAGCTCAGTGCACCTAATAGAATCCCTGACTCTGGAGTCGGCTATGATTTAGAATTCTGGGCCTCGATTTAGACCCACTGCAACCCTATGAGGTAAGTAGTCCTGCTGTCCCCATTTTACAGATAGGGAATTAAACACAGAGAGGTTAATTAACATGCCCAAGGTTGTCCAGATGGCAAATGACAAATCCACAATGTGAAGCCCAATGACGTGGCTCAGGACCATGATTCAAACTATTTCGGGGACAATGATAACAGCAACCCCAAGCATCGTTAGGAAGGTTGACACGCATGTAAAACACTGAACACAGTACCAGGCACATAACAATCAATCACTCAATGAATATTAGCTAGTGTCATCATCTCTATTATCCTCAAGTCAGCAGGAGGCTTGTGATTCACCTTGACTTAAGCACCTTCTTAGAGAGGGGTGTCAGATTTTTTAAGCCTTAAAAACCAAACTACTTTTGCAGAAGGACAGGCTGCATAGAAGCTGGTAAATCCAAACTCAAGGTATACCCTAAGGTACCAAAATCCCACTGTCTTTAGTGCATCAAGCAAAACCTCTGCTCTCCTCTCCTCTCCTGGGAGACAATCCTTGACTTTATTTAAAAAAAAAATGGCTAGGCCTCCCTCTGATTTAGGGCTGGGGTTGGAGGCCTCCTCTCCTTCTGCCCCGGCCAGCACACTGGCCAGGAAGACAGCCTGGGTCCTCAAGGCTGAGCCCTCTGCCAACCCGCCCTATCTCTTCATTTTCATTCTCCTTTAACTGGGTTTCTTTCTTTCTTTTTTTAATCAAGTTGGCTTTTAATTGCACATATCAGCAACCATTGAATAATGATTTTATCTATATTCTAAATTTAGGGCAGTTAAATGCAAAGCAAAATGCAGACACTTTCTTGCGTCTTAATTGAATGAAGGTCACAGCTATAACAACATTTAATTGAGCTATTTTTCATTATCATATTTTAATGACTTTGCACTGACAGTTCGCCTGCTTCTGAGGAAAGAGCATGATGGAGTCGTTTATTTCCCTATTTAGTTATTGTTTGACAACATCAGCTTCGATTAAGACCCTGCTTTATAGAACATTAATCATATTTGAATGAGCAAGGGGTATAAATGTAAACACATCTCCCTTCCCGCCACCAAAGCCCGTGTCCCCACACGGAAGCTCACTAAACAAATGCTTCGCAGCCATTGTCTGGCTGCATAATAGCCAACAACAGCCTGGACAACAATTCCCAGCTTTAATTGTCACCACCCCTATCTTACCCTTGCACCTTTCAGGGAGAAGTTATGATCTTCCACTTCTGAATGTTCAATAATTGTGTCATTTATCTCAATTTGCAGTTCAGTCTTTAGGCAGCTATTGGCAAGCTAGCATTAAAAAAAGAAACGATAGACGGTATCCTGGCCAAAGAAGATTTTCATTTCCAAATAATAATCAGTTTAATTTGCCCGCATATGACCAATGATTCATGTTCAGATTTAATAATCAGGATCACATAATCTGATTATAGGGGAAATAATTTGTTTACAACCCCCAATTTACTGCTCAGAATTCCATTATCTCTCTTCAGCCATTGGTTTTTAAGAGATACTAACATGACCCAGGGGAAACGAAAGCAAACTATTATATTTCCTACAATTAGATCTTTGCATAGTCTTAACCCCAAGCCCCTACATAAAAAAGAACAGAAACAGCATGGAGGAAACCCCATAAATAAAATGAATATATAATTGTGCTCAAAGAATAGCTCGCCCGGAGAGGCGGCACTGTGAATCTGTTCTTCTCGCACTCGGGCACATCTGCTGGGCTCGGCGGGTTTGTGCGCTTAAACATAATCACTGTGTAGCTTCGAAAAAGAAATCCTGCTTAGAGGCGCTTCACGCAGGCTGTGCTCATCTCGGCTCAGCCCTTTCACTGCACTGTTTAAAGATTTTTAAATTGCACGCATTCTTCGGATCCACATTGCTGAAAGAGTCCACGTGCAGGGGAAAAGTTGGATATGATGCAATTTCTGGAAAGCAGATCCTATCCTGCTTCCCATCTGAAAACGCCGGTTCTCTGCAATTGACCGGCCTCACCCCAGAGCGGTCAGATCTGCTTTGAGAATAGCATCTCAGCTTTTTTTTTTTTTTTTCCAAAGCAAGGAAATGGATGTGCATTGATGTAATTTAGTACCTTAGAGACGCGGACAAATTAGTGTAGAACATTATCACTAGTTAATTATGAATGACCGATTAATCAACCTAATCTAATATTCCACATTATGTTGATGTTATTAAAGTGCATCATGAAAATGACAGATAGTCTTCATTTGCTTTCTTTGGCCAAATGTGCACTCTGCAGTCATGATGTCAAAAAAAAAAAAGTTTGCCAGTTTTAATATTAGAGAGTTAAATAATTAAAAAGAAGGTTTACCTGCACTCTGGCTTCTGTGAGGTTTATTTTCATGGCTAGCTCTTCTCTGGTGAAGACATCTGGGTAGTGTGTTTGGGCAAAGACTGCCTCAAGAGCTTCCAGCTGGTAAAAGGGAAAAAATATTTACTGGTGAGAGGCTGCGGCTAGGTGGGGGGAAGCAGATGCACATTTCAAAGCTGCTACGAGCAGTGAGGAAGCAGTTTCACAGATCCAATGAAGGAAGGAGATAGAGAAAAGAGCTCCTTGAATGGATTCCGCAGAATGAGAATTTCAATCCCAGATGACTTAGGAATTCAGACTTAATGACAACCTCAATGCTCTCCCAAGAAGTGGAAATGAGAGAAGTAGGAATATTTCTTGCATTTACATTTAAATATTGTCATAGGAATTAAAAATCCAGGGGTGGCTTTACAAACAGAGTAACTTGCGTAGCTTTCACCATGGGACACAGAGAATGAAATCTATTTGTAGAAGCCCTCCCCGGGCCAATCCCACAGAAACCTCACAGAGGTTTGTGGGTCACCTTCACAACTGCTCCACTTTGTTCAGGAGCAGAACAGAGACCCATCTCAGGGGAAAAACTCAACCCTTGGAAATACAAAACCAAGATTCCGGTGGTAGCCCTCCCACCTGTGGCGACAATACCATCTATGAGACAGTCAACTTCATGGGTCCCAGTTTTTCCATCTGTCTACTTGGGGTCAGAAGGTGTGACCTGCCTTCCTCAAAGGGTTATTGTGTGTTGACCTGGGATATGCCCCACGCCATCAATTTAAGACCAATGGTAGAGATCACTGTGACCTCTTCATTAGGCTTCCTGGAATCACAAGACAAAGTCAGCTACCCTCCCCTGGACATATTTCTTGATTCATAAATTGTTCAAGAAAATAAAAAGATCCATTAACGTAATCAGTTGGCCTTATTTTGAATGACAAGAAGTTGCTCAGCTCTGACTTCACAGAGGCAGGAGGTAACTGACTCTGAGAATTGGGGATGGATCTTGTTACCTGCTGAAGGGTGAAGGTCGTCCGGTTCCTTCGCTGTTTTCTTCGCAGAAACCCATCATCAAAATCCCCTGTAGAGTGGTTGCCAAAGGGTGCAGTGCCTACTGGGAACAAACTGAATCAGCCTGAGCAGAGGGCCCCTTGGTCCTCAGAGAGCCCCCTCTCTCTACAGAGGCCAGCATTGCAAGCTCACTCAGGACACCTGCCCACCCCTTCCAGAAAGGGTCCATCTATCCCAAAGTGTTTTTCTCTGCTTCTCTTAAGAGAATAATATCTCTTTCTACTCTCTTTTCCACTCTCTCCTATTCTCTCTCTCTTCAAAAAACCTTTGACTTTAGGCCCAGCTGTCTCTATTGCATGGGGTGGCAGTGACCTTAATCCCCAAGATGGCCAAGTGCACTCTGGATTCTGATCCAGGAGATGTCATTGGCTTGAGGCAGAGCCTTTATCTGCCCTCCAGCCCCCAGCTGCACCTTGTCCGATGTGCCTTCATCTCACCCGCCCACCTCAGACCCTTTAATAGGAGGCTGTACGTCTGTCTGTCTTTTGCTCGCCTGTTAGTCACTTTCCCCTGTATCTATATCCAACAAGGGTTAAAGGCTGAGGAGGGGGGAAGATGAGGGAAGAAAGAAAGCACCAAGCGCTTTTCACAGCACTTTTCTCCTAGAAGTGCAAAATGCAAGGAGTAAGAAGTTTATAAATGAATATTAATTACCATTCGTCACAGCTCATCAGCACCATAGTGGATCTGTTATATAAGATGTCAGTTAACAAAAGACCTGTACCAATAGTGACTGCTTTGAATGCCAAGCAGACACAAACAGGGCCACTCTCAAAAGACACTCACTCTCCGGTCAGGCCTTATAAAGCACCTACTGCTCTCACTTCCCTAGAAAAGAAAGACATTGTCCTGCCCAGAAGCCTCCGAAGCTCATGATAAAGCCAGAACAGAGTTTGGCCCCAAATGTGCACTCAGATCATTTTCCAAATGTGCGCTATTTACTTGATAGTCCACAATGGCTTCTTAGGAAAACAAATGAGCAAGTTTCCATTAACCAGTGAACACATTACCTGCCACGGGCCCCGTGCTCAGAGTCACTGCACATTCAGCATCAGGAGCTCCCAAGCCCAGACAACATCCCTCAGAAGGACCTCCATCCCGAGGAAGCCAAGTCCCCTGGACTTTTTAAAATTCCATCTACTAAAGGAGGTCCCTCTAGGTATTATTTTACCCTCCAGGGCCACATCCTTTGCCAGAATACATCCTTTCTCTCCCCCACTAAATCTTCCTGCCCAAACTGCATTCTTTCTCAAAACCCTAGTTAGAAATATTTCTTTCCAGCTCATTGGAAATTGAAAGGGGGCAGTCTCAAATCAGTCTTTTTTCCATTACTTTGCAAAAAGCTCAATTGTCTCCTTTTGGAACAAAGCACTTGACTGGGAAAGACAGAATGCAGCCTCTGAGGTCTCCAATTAGAATCTTTCCCAGTCTTCTAATTTATACCTTGTTGTCTATTATTTCACAATTATACATGTAACATCGTATTGTGAAATGTTGCATTGAATCCTAAAAAAAGTACAACTTCATCAATTTAATAATGAAAAATTGACAACCTACTAGAAAAGAAGAAGGGATGTGAACGGGCTTTTTACTTAAAAATACACAGAATGGTTGACAATGTTGTGAAAATGTTAAACCTCACATAT
Organism: Marmota marmota marmota; assembly: GCF_001458135.2. Taxonomy (NCBI): domain Eukaryota; kingdom Metazoa; phylum Chordata; class Mammalia; order Rodentia; family Sciuridae; genus Marmota; species Marmota marmota. Next base: position 7,727,848 of record NW_026000000.1, on the reverse strand, counting down.
ACTTAAAATGCAACAAAAAAATGAAATACTATTTTCATGATTTAGGCAAAAAAAATGTAAATAAGGTACATAATAATACCCAATACAGACAAAAAGTAATAAGTTGGTTACACTCACTCATCATTTAGAAACATCAATTGTTTTGGCCTTATTAGAAGGTAATTTGACAAGAGCCATCAAAAGTTTAAGAGTATATACAGGTATTAATCTACTAATATACTTTAAAAGTGTGCCAAAAAAGGACAGACAAGAATGTGCCTGGAAACACTGTAACTGAGAAAAAAAAAGAAAGAAACAGCCAAAGCACCCATCAGTAAACATTTTGTTCACAACATATAATGGAATATTATACAGCTGTCTAAAATAAATCAGTAGATTCACATACATTGGCATGGAAAAATCCTCAACATACATTATGAGGTTAAAAAAACTGCAGTATGCTGCGACAGTATAATCTCAACGCAAATATGGCATAACATATATAGAGAAAAAGACATAAATGAGGAAGAAAGCATGATTTTTCTTGAAGGAATTATAAAAAACCCACAGGAGCAGGTGCCTTTAGGAAAAAACATAGAGGAGGATTTCACAGGCTGAAGTGTAGGTTTCTGTTCTATTCTTACTTGTCATGTAGGTACATACATGTAGTACTTTTAAATTTAATATCAGCAAAAATATCTGAGAAGTGACATTATGGGCCATGTTTTGCTCTCTTTTGAAAGTCTCTGAAAAACAATTTTAAAAAATGAAATTAAAAAGTCGATCGGCTATAAGATGCCACATTCCCAAAGTCTGTCCTCAGCTTTTCCATTTAGAACAGATCATCTTTCCACCAATAACACTAATCTAAACTAAATTGAAACTCCCCTTCCTGCAAAATTTGCATGGAAACACGCCTACAAAGGGAAAGGTGCTTAAAGCCCCATCTCCTTTTCTTCTGGTAATACCAATCAGAATCAGTATCAACAGGGAGTATGCCTAGGGTGTGGGCAGAAAAGGTAAGCTGACTGAGATGAGTTGAGAACTGCAAGCAGGACTCAGAGAAATCTGCAGCCAGCCTATCCCTAAGTCACTTCTGCAGCCCACCCTACAGACAGGGTTTTCCCCTTAGGTCACCCAGAACGTCCACCACTTGCTAAACGTCCAAACCTCTGCCTTTCCCACTTTGACCAGGAAAAGTGGTTGCCAGTGACAATCAGTCAACAGTTCAAGATTCCGAAGCACAGAGAAGGTGCCCCAACCATGGGTATAGGGGGTCTTCTCCAGTCTTGGGGTACAATGTCAAGCAATGGACCTCTCTGACTTTTCCATAAAGCTTACCCAGCATGAGTCATTGGTGGTAAGAGGAGGTGAAATACAGGCAAATGCATGGCCTTCCCTTTTCAGGAATGCTGACAGAGATAACAGTTCTTAAACACTGCTCTGCATTAGCCTTCTCTAGAAAATCCTGCTGGGCACTTTAGAGCTTTGGAGTAGGGAAACAAAAACAAACTTTCTGATATCCCAGGTAAGGCTGGCTAGGTGAGGGAGCATCCTCTGATGTCAGATCTCTCAGTGTCTAACCACATTTTGCCCTGTCCCAATCCCTCCCTTCATTTCTTGGCCTCCAAGCTTGTTCCACAACAAGAATAAATCAAAGAAGTAAGTTGTAAAAGGCCAATCCTGGTATTGCTTCCAGGATTGCAAAAGCCCTAGTATCCCCAGAGTATATCTTTGAAGAAGTCTCTGTTCAAGCCCAGTGCGTGGGGCTGCCCTGATGGATACTAATCTCTACCCTCAGAGGACACACCCTGGGTACCGCTAGGCCCTGCATGAAGGCACCCCAAAGTTCAAGGTGCTCCCTTCCCGCCACCCACCTCCACCCAACAATCAGGTGCAGATGACACTAGGGATCTTGAGGGAAATTTTTTCTAAGGTCTGGAGATCTTCAAAGACCAGATCCCCACCCTGGCCCTGGGGAATGAGAAGTGGAGAGTGGATGGCGTTTGGAGTCAGAAACCCAGTGAATCGCAGAGTATGACCCATGGTAGGGCACGGGGCAGGTGGTAGGCTGGGCAGCTCGGCCTCCAGGGACTGACATTAAGTCGCCCAGAATAGCCGAGCGGGGGGGCTTGGAGCACTCCCGCCCAAACGCCTGTAGTGACAGCAGCCCAGCAATGGGTCCTTCTTTGCTCGCGGTGGGGCCCAGGACGCGGGGGGTCAACTCGCCTTGGCTTTCCGGGATGTTTGCAAAACACCGTGAAAGATTGATGCAGCCCCATGGGCAGAGAAGCCCGGATTAGAGGCGTGACACCAGCATCTGTGCTGGGAGGACCAGCCCTCCCCGCGGCAAGCATAGCCCGGGGCAGCCGGTCCCGGGCGGGGAAGGAGGTGGGAGGCAGGTGGCTATGGGGGACGGGAGACGGGGGATGGAGCACGCTGTGGGAAGGATGCTAAGGGCGCCCCTACTCACTGCCAGGCTACTGCCCCTCTCAGGGTGGGGACCCCACCACCCGCCAGCACTGCTGTCGCTCTGGCCCTTTCTGGCCGGCTTCTGCTTTGGCCTCGCCAAGCAGCCGCGGGTGCGGCGCTTACTCACCCTCTAGTTGTGGCGGACAGTGGAAATAAAACATCGCCGACGGTCTGATGGACTAGGCGGCCGGACTTGGGTGGGTGGCGGCGGGACCGACGGGCGCGCGTAGCTCCGGCCTGGCTGCAAAGCAAACAGCAACAGAGCCTAAGTGTCTTGCCTGCGCTCCGACCCGGCCCAGGGGCGCACGGAGAGCACCACTCTTGAAAAGCCCCCTCCCAGCGCCTTCAGCCCACTTCGGGGACAGGAGGGGAGGTGGCGGCACCTCCGGTCGCAAGCCAGGAACCCGCAAGGTGGGGAGGGTCCACCTCCCGGAGAGCTGAACCCTCACTCAGGCCCAACACCAAACCCGCAGTCTGGTTTCGGGCTGCCAGGGGTCCTGGCCGCAAGCCCTGCACCAGGCCACCGCAGCCGGTCCTGCGAACGCACAAGGCCAGCTGCTCCGGCGGCAGCTACCGCCAGGAAGACAGTCGGCCCCAAGGCCGGGTATGAGGGGCCCGGGGAGTGGGTTGGGAACCCCGAGTACCTCCGCAGGAGGCTGGCGAGAAGGCCAGAGCGTGACCGCCTCCGGTCCGCACGCGGGGTTCAGCTGGCGGCGGGCGGGGCTCGGCGCTGCTGGCGCCCGCAGGACCAGAGAAGTGACTCGGGAAGTGGCCAGATGTCTTGCTGTCTGTCTACAGCGCGCGCCGCCGCTCAGCACTCGCCTTTATAATCTCACGCATAATTGGCCTTAATCTGATTATTTCCAGCGCTGTCTACAGCGAGTAACTTGGATAGGTCTATTGGGCCTTACAAATGGCCCACGTGGTGTAAAAAAAAAAAAAAATCCGTCATTTCTCAGCAAACATCGGGAATGTTTTTCCTCTTTTCTTTTAAAAGAGGCTAGAAACAACCGCCACCAACAACAGCCCCCCCAAAAGAGGTTATGTTTTGAACACTCGGCCACCCCACCCCGTGTCCCCTCAGACTCAAACCTTCTTTCTCCAGGAGAGAATGGATTTGGGTTCGCCCTTGTCAGAGGCCTGGCGACTCCCGGGCTGCAAATTGACAAAGCGCTGCTAATTGTCGCCACCGGATGGGTTTTGGGGGGACTCTTTGCACACGGCTTCCCTTTCCAAGCGATCGTACAAAAGGAAAGTTTGATTTTGTTCTCAGCAAGGGGTCCCTGAATTTATGTTCGCTTCTCCATGCAAATGATATGCGGTGGGACCCTTCGCAATTACTTTTAAAATGCATCGGAGGCAGACACTCAGCGGAGAGAGACCGCCCTTCTCTCTGCCTGGGTGAAAATTAAACTCTAAAGTACCGGGCTGAAATTTTCAAGTCAGGGGCGCGGGATTGGATCAAATCACATAAACTGCAAAAAAAGCAAGTCTAATAGCGCATAATTGGTTCTGTAATAGCATTACACCAGGATAATAGCCCGTTACGGCCCCCTGCACTATTAAGTGCTTCCCTGGCGGAAAGCCTTTATGATATTAAAGGGGGAATATAATGATATTTTGGTTATTAAATGCGTGTAATTAATTTATGCACCACTGAAAATAAAGTTGGTATTATGACCCACTCAAGATGCATCAGAAGATGCAAGTCAGACAACTGTTGATAAGTTCTGGTGTCTGTGTTCCGTCTAGACTGCTGATTTTATTTTTGGGACGATGGCTTCTTGGACAGACTACATAAATTGAATATTTTATAAACATTCTAATGCTGCGTTCGGGAGCTTTGGCGAGGCGGTGGGTCGAGTCCCTGCCCGGGCCCGGAATCCTGCCTCGATCTTAAAGACGCAGCGCGTTGGAAACAAAAGGCCTGGCGGGCCCACTCACGGACATGCGCCCCTGGGCGAGTAGCGTCCAGCTGAAGGGCTGAGTGCTAGGGCCCTGGCTCGCGATGGACATCCCTCCGAAAACAGCCCCCAGGAAGACACCGCACCGCTCCAACTGAGGCAAGTCGTGACCTGTTTCACGGAAGCGGACCCTCCTGGGTTCAGTCATCGGGACACCAGAGTCCCGCCCAGCCGCTAGCAAGGAACCGCTGGAAACTCCGGCTCTGTTCACGGAGACCCCGCGGCGCCAGATTTGCCAGGGCACTGATTCCGGGAGTCCAGGAGGCCAGCCTGGGAGAACGCTGCAGGTCCGGGAGGCGGGTGAGGTAGCTGGCAGGGGCCAGCCGGAGCCGAGCGCGCGGTTTCCCACTACTTGGAGAGGCCTGGAGCCCCGGGAGCAGACCTTTTCTCAGCCCCAAGCCAAGAGGCTGGCTCACGGGTGCTTGTCTCCTTCTCTCTCCCTATCTCCCTCAGAGGCACCCAACTCTGCAACCCTTTAAAGAGCCAGGTCGGATGCCCCTTTTGCGCTCCTGAGCCTGCCAAAAGACCCCTCGGATTCCCTCCTGACCTACGCAGCAACTCCCCGCCGGTGCGCCCGGTGCGCTCCTGTAGTTCAGTGGCTGTGAAGCGAGGTGAGGCCGGGGTCCCGACCATCTCCGCCAACATGTTCCAGGTTCACTTGCGTATCTGTGCGGGGGGAACCTTAGCACAAGCAGCCCAGCTCTGGGAGCTGCATTGGCCCCAGAAACCTATGAGGTCCAACCCACAGACTCAGCTCCCCATCCCCGACATGAACTGACAGAGGTTCCCATCAAAGCTCAGAGGTGGACTAGATGAAGTTTGTCTTGGCAGCGCACTCCCGGCGCTTTTCGGCCGATCAGAACCCTGGACAGCGACGCTGTTTTTCCCCACCCCATCCCTGGACTTCTGCAGGGAAAGAAGCGGGTCCCGAGGGCCTGTCTGGGGCCCTGCGCTACGCGGCTGCGAGATCCGCCCAGCCGGATTCCGGGCATTAACGGACCTCAATCCTCTCCCAATACGAAAATTACTTGGGACGCGCGCGGTCGCAGCAAGGTCCGAACTCCGGATTCCACAGTCGCAGGAGAGGATCCTACTCTGAGGTTCCAACCCGGAAACATCCCACGGTCCCTCGCCTCCTGGCCTCCGCCCTCTCCGCGCCCTTCGACAGGATCCTGGATGCCTCGGTGGCAGGACCACCAGCCGAGCTCCGGGAAAAGACTTACCTTGCACAGGGCTTCAAGTCAGCTCCGGACCCTCGGCCTCGCCTCGCCCGCCGTCCCTCTCCCAGAGCCAATAGTCTGGGTTCGTTTCTTCTGGCAAAACAGCGAACAAACAAACAAACAAATGCAGAAACGAAAAGCTACAGTAAACTTTGATGACGCAAGCCCCCTATTTCCCAAATCGTCTCCATACTCTGGGCCCTGAAGAAGGTGATTAATAGGTATTCGCTATGGTCCCCTTCTCCTTCCCAAAAAGAGCACTAGTAACGAAACGGTTATATATATTTTTTTTCTTAATTCTTGTGCAGTAAAATGTATTTTCCAATTAACCAAATTCGCCGATCTGTCCCGCTTGGACACTCTGATAATTTACAACCTAAAAGTGTACTTTCTTTATCTAAAGACCAAGGTGACTGCTTTTAATTTTCTCTAACCTCTTTACACTTGATGTTCACCAGACTCATAATGTTAATTGGCTTCATATACGGATCATCAGTTTAATGAAGAAATAAATCCTGTGTTGCTTTATGTTTTAACAGTGATTGCTTTAATGAGGAATGTGACGTGTTCCAAAATCAAAGCTGTAGGAGACATTAGAAGGGGTTTCTATTAGGACGGAAATGCTTATTTAAAGTTAAAATCATGGGGTCATATATTTCAACAGATTTTCCTATTGCCCGCCTTCACTTCCATCCTCTGCAAGGAGATAATTCTGTATTCCTCAAGCCTTCTTCTCTATGTATTTAATGCACAGCAGCGGCAGAAGCTGCATCCCCTCTAAGAATCATTTTCTGGTTACTAAATAGGGTGTGCTACCTTACCTCCTGTCCAGCAGGGCAAATAAAAGCCAGAACAGAGTAAGGAGTTTGACTTTCAAGGTTCTTCACTTTTTAAAAAAATAAAGTGGGAAGAAAGTAGCACACTCACACCCCAAGATGTGTGCAGAGGCAGCTCCCCCAATGCTTACATCCCTGGCGCTGAAAATTCAAGGCTGAGTTCCTAAAGGCAGACAGCTCAGCTTAGGCCAAGTAGGCTGCTGATGACCCGGGCTCTGGCCCCTGAAAATATCTGTAGGGGATGTGCTGGACTCCTGCCCAGGTGATGAGATCTTTACATCTCTATATCAATTAATAGCAGAGTAAATCTGTGTTCTCTAATGTGTGTTTGATTTTTCTAATTTTAAGTTGGTTCTATGAAGGGAAAGCTGTCATCACAAAAACACTGAGAGCAGCAATAAAATGTTGGAAATGGGATCATCTATACATGCAAACCCTCAATTGTTTTCAGTTGAATTATGAGTCATTTTAAATTGATTCCTGAAAAGAATTCTAAATCCTTAGAAATGTAGGGATTTGAGACTCTGGATTGAGATCTCTGACACCACACACAGTATTAACTTTTTCCATTTGCTCTGTTTTAGGAAAATTGAGGAAATATTTGAAGACACGTCTATACATATATTTGAGCCCAAATACATATAAGCTGGATTTCATATCTCAATGATATGAAGAGCGGGGGAAAGAGCTTTTTCCAATCTCCCTTTTAAAACTTCCTTAGCAAAAACAATTTCAGTAAACATGACTTAAATCCATAGCAATGAAGGTAGAGCAGATAAAAATACTTCATTTTGGACTGGGACGGTAGCTCAATGGTAGAGCACTTGCCTAGCACACCTGAGGCACTGGGTTCGATCCTCAGCACCGCATTTAAATTAATTAATTAATTAATTAATTAATTAATTAAAAAGGTATTGTGTTCATCTACAACTAAAAAAATTTTTTAAAAATATTTTACTTAGCAGGAAGAGAAATAAAACACATTGACTTGCTATGCATCAAAACATAGATCCTTTCAAAGAGGGGTCCAGATGATTTTTACTTTATTTTGATAGTAATTTTTTTTTAAATTCCCGCATGTAATTTCCAGTGACCACACAGCTCACCTGAGATGGAAGGCACAGTACACGTGTGCTCAGTGTGAATACAACATGCTCTCTACTTATCAGCAAATCTATTGTCATTCTGTAGTTTTGGAGATTGCCAATAAAGCTTGGGTTAGCTAAACATGATAGAATATATTTTTTAAAATAGCAGCTAATTGAAGTTCCACATGAACAGGAGACTTATGAACAGAAATATATATATATTTATAAATACATATATATATACATATACACATACAGGAAAAGGGATAGATATGCATTTATTATCTTGCAAATTCTATATAATTCACTAGTTTTATTGTCATGTAAAAGTAATAACAGCTGCTCAAATGCAAAACAATAACCTCACCTTGTTATTGACCATAGAACAACATGGACTCCCATGTGGTACCCTAGGGTCTCCAGCTTTTGACTCTATGTTTGCTCCTAAACTTAGAAGGGGGCTCCAGTCCTCCAACCTTCACAAGAAGAAAAGGCAGTGTCTGCTGCCTATAGAGTGTGTGCAACCCTATATCCATCCAAGCAGGCTCTGGTCCAGAGGATCTAGGTAAACTTGAGCAGGTCACTTACTCTCACAGGACATCTGTAACTCTTTCCATGAAGTGGGACAATAATGCCTACATGGAGTGCTGGGGAGAGGATTAAAAGACCATTCAAGAACATTTTTAGGACATTCAAACTATTCTGCATAATTCTGTAATTATGAATACATGCCATTTGACTTTTATCCAAACACAGAGAATGTCCAACACCAAGAGTGAGCCCTAATGTAAACTATGGACTCCGTGTGACAATGATGTATCACAGTAGGGTCATTCCTTATTATAAATGTATTTCTCTGGTGTTGGCTGTTGATTGTGGAAGAGTATGCACATCTATGAGAGATGGGACTGTATGAAACTCTCTGTAGTTTCTGCTTGGTGTTGCTATTTGTAGAAAATACCTCTTGGAAATAAAGTCTATTAAAAATAAAGAAAAAAAGTTTTGGAAAGACAGTGCTGAACACAATGTCCATGACCCAACTACTCAGTGAATTCCAACTATACCTATCTTGTTCTTATTTTTATTGTCTTGCTTCTACTATGGTGTATAATTCTCTGGGCTTTCCTGGCCCCATTAGGGAGCTGTGCCTAGGGAGATGTTACAGGACCTGCTTTGGATACTTGTTCCCTCGTTGCCTCCACAATGTATTCCTCATGAGCTAATCCAACACCCACCCTTAGGAGAGATCCATGGTGGCTCCTCATCTTCATCTGCCTATCTGACATCTTGGCTCCCTTACATTTTTCCACTTTTCACACTCAATGGCCTAGTTTGTTGAGTATCACTCAGCACAGCTATTTGACTAGAAAATTTCAACCAAGGTCCTGGATTAAGGGTATTGTATTTGGTCAACAGAAATCTTTTAGAAACTTCAATCAATTGCCATTAACCTCGGCACATCAACTCCACTTCGCCACAGGTCTCACTATTCCACACTGCTTTCTTCCAGACCACCTCTCACATTTGTGTAACCCACCTGGCCCCTGCAGGAATCTGATTCTCTGATCCCTGACAAATTTTTTATGAGTTTACCAATCATCATCCCCAGACTAACGGTCATTGCTTGTCAAGTGTAAGGATAGAAAAGGGGTGTGTTCAGGGAACCCTGGAGGGCAGGGTCCAGCTGAGTTCATTTCAGTCACCACTTATCTACACCTACTTGGTGCTAGGGGAAGAGGACACAGACCTGAGGTCATGGCCTCAGAAGTCAGCCCCTGAATGTTCTGGCTAGGAAAGAAGAAGAGGAATCTACAAGAAAGGATACCAGTATCATTCAGAAATCAAACCAGAAGACACTGGATCCACTAGACCTTCTCCCCACTGCCCTGGAGGAACTTCTAGAAGGTATGCTCTTGGTTGAAGAAGAATTCCGAATTCTCACATTCCCTCCTGCAACTTCAGATGGAGAAAAGCCTGCAGTCACAGTCTCCCCTGGCCCAGGGTTTGCATCAGAGTTAAGGGGCCTCAACTGGGCTCAGCATCTGTTCTCAGCCTCTTTTTTCCCAGTTTTATTCACAGTGAGAATTTCAGGGACTGGTCTTCACATCCATCTGGATACATCTTACAGATGCACCTACAAGATTTGATTTCTAACATCCCAACATGCTGGACTGCTCAGATTGATCTATTAGAGTCACTGAGTTGGAGCAAAAAAAAAAAATTATAATCATTTAGTCAGTAATTCTTGCTATTATTAAGATGCAATAATGAATTGCTAATAAGAAAACTAAATCAATCCAAGGAAATATCAAATCCAATGCAGCCAAAAATAGAAGAAAGATTTCAGTCTCCAAGTCTAAATTATCTAACCAGCCAATAAACCTCCAGAAAAAAATAACTTTCAAGGTCAGCTGCTGGGTACAAAGCAGTTCTCCATAAGACTTAAAAGAATGGCATGGTAGAATGTGAGGGGGTGGCAGGGTGATGATGGCTTTCAAACTAGTGAGCAACAGAAACAGGAGTGGGGTTCAAGCCTCCCTCCCAAACCCAAGCCCAACCCTCCTCACTGAACCCTCTTGAATAAGACATGTTTCCCCTGAAATGAAATCACAGTTGATTGCCCATGCTAAGTGCTCCATAAATGTTCAGAATTTAATTGAAATGACGATTGAATGAATGAAATAAGTTTGCTACATGAATGATTAGTAAACACAATAAAGCCTTCCCATTTCTAACAGACTTAAATTATGTGAACAGCTGCAGAGGGAGAGAAAGGGTTTTCAATTGGGCAGACTTGGGATCAAATCTGGCTTCTTAAACCTCCTTTATTGACAATGTCTACCTTCTAGTATCTGACCAGTCCATTGGTCCATTGGCAGGTTATTCTCTCCCTTTCCCCTCCTCTCTCTCTTCTTCTCTCCTTCATCCCCCATCTATTATCTCCCCCTCCCTTTTTCCTTCCATTCCCTCTTTCATTCTCCATTCTCCTCCACCCCTTCTGTCTGTCTCTCTCCCTCCCCCCACCCCCACACACCCAATAGGTGCTTCATAGCTATGACTTTTCTGCAAAACTCTTGCAAACTTGGATTTGCTAGACCCTCCCTCTTTCCATCTGACCAGCCCATTCCCACAAATAATTAGGCCCCACCCCACCAAGATGCTGTCCTCTCCCAGTGCTCCAGCTCTCTGCTCCCACTGTGCGCCCTCTCTTGGTGATGTAGTTCATGTTGCCATGCCTAGCAGGACCAGGTCAGGGCAGAACTTCTCAGTGCACTCCCAGGAATGGACCACTGCCTCCCTCCCCTCCCAGTGGCCCCAGCCTCACCCAACAGCAGTATCTCTTCTATCTGGATCTCAACATAAATATTTATTGAGTGAGACAGACCAGTATTTGGGCCAGGCTGGTCCAAGCAATTTCCACTTCTTAGTGTCACAATCCCAACAGGGCAGGCTGGTGAGGAGGAAGTTCAGCATGACTTACCATGACCCACTAGGGGGCATTCCTGATTTACCCATCAATGGATTCATCTCTTCATTTATTCCATGAAGAGCTGGGGAACATCAGTTTTATGCAGGTAACATCCAGTATGTTCCAGTAAACAAGACTCTAGGGACTTCAGGTGTGCATCTCAGATCATCTCATCATGGCCGTATTAAGGGATATTGTCAGAGACAGACTCTAGCTTGGCGTTCATGTGTCACATATATATGGCAGTAGGTTGCCAGTACACACCCCCATGGAGGACCTCAGCTGTCTAAGCCTGCCCCATGTTCCCCAGCAGCTTGTGCCCAGGGAGAGTCAGCAAGAGGATAGCTCCAGCGTCCTCACTTTCTAGCCTTCCTGAGCTGGGGAGATGGAGGTCCTGGGACCTGTTTCTTTCAGCAGATGTTTGCTGAGAACCATGTCTGTGCCAGCCTTAGGCTAAGGGCCAGGAGGAAAAAAAGAGCTGTATTCTCTTTCATGTTGCTTAAACCCTTTAATAGTGTGTGTGTGTGTGTGTGTGTGTGTGTGTGTGTGTTTACTAATGTTAGGTCCCAATTATACTATAAATGCTGTGGGGGTAGAGAGCAGGTCTGCTCAAGCTTGTCAGTGCTGGCACCTAGTAGGCATGCAATAAAGATATGTGGAATGCATAAATTAATAAGACAAGAATAAGATAAGATCTATCACAGAGGACAGAGTCGTGAACAAAGCATTTGGCCATAAGTGCCTAAGTGCCTCAGACACAGAACAAAGCAAGTTCCTCCCTGCAGGGCTGGCCTGTGTCCTTCCCTGCTCTCTGGGATAAGTCAGGGCTTAAATAAGCCCATGAATTAAAGAGGGACAATCAATCGTCTCTTCTTTCCCATATCTGTTGCTGAACGCTGCTGAGGGCTTTAGGACAGTTACAGAAAGGCACCTCTGAAGTAGTCATAAAGGACACTGAATTTGCAGAGCCAGCAGATACCCTAACCAGTCCTATAAGGAAGGCCAAATACAGGAGCACCTTCTCCCTGTTCTGTTCCCCCAACTTTACCTAAAACCATTTTAGTTACTTCTCTCCCCCAACTCTGTAAATTGAAGTAGTACAACAGGTTTGGTGTTTCAAGTCTGAAATCCTAGTTGCTACTTTCTAGCTCAGGAATCTCCTTACCCATCTGCAAACAGAAAATGACTCCAATCTAGGAAGGTTCACCCTTTTAACCAGGAAATCATTTGGAGAGAAGGGAGATAGGAGTTGAGAATGAGCAACAGAGAGGAGACCCCCATTTCTTACTTTACACAGAGGTTGATGCCTAACTATCCAGCCAGTGAAGAAGTTTTGGGTTTATTGTTGTTGTTTGGGCCAGAATAGGTGTTGGCTTTGTTTTATATTTATTTTGTGTCTAAAATGTTCCAACAATTGCACCGAACAAGACTGTGCTCCACGCCCAGCCCCATTGTGACGTCTTGTGCCTTCACACAATGATGATTCCTGTCTGAGGTCTGAAGACATCTGAACTTATAATCCTTGAATAGATTTTTTTAAGTGGTGAGTTCATGGCTGACTTCCCTTTCATTGTGTTCTTCAGAAAAAGTTTTCTAAAGGTAAAATCAATCAATCAATGAATTAAAAGTTAAAATGCTGTTTTAGAAAAAACACATACAATAAAAAATTAAAACCATCTATAACCTCACAACCTAAAGATAACCACCACCACCATTTTATCATATAGCTTTCCAATATTTTATATGAATTTATTAGATGCATAACTTTTATAGAAAAAAATGGGATATAGCAACCTGGTTTTGCAGGATTGGTTTGTTTGGGGTTTTTTTCACTTAATAATAGATCCTACTATCTCATTAAATATTCTTGTACAGTGTTATGAGTGGCTCTGTGAGGAGTGAGGCCACATTGCTGTAATAAAGACTCATCGCATTGCCTTAATGTGGGTGTCCCGGAGCACACTCTACCCTGTGAGGATGGTGGGGATCCCTTTAATCTGACTTTTCCACCGTCCCTCAGATGTGGCCTTTACCCACATGGTCCAAGAGGCTGCCTCCTCACCAAACCTTCATTGCTGCCACCAGGGAGGTTAGAAGGAGGAGGAGGAGAGCGCACCCATCCTTAAAGGGCATACCACTTCCAAAGTTGCATTTACCTCCTTGTTCATCCCACTAGCCACAACTATGGCCACACCCAGCTGTTAGGAGGCTTAGAAACAGTTTTCATCTTGGTGTTCATGTGTCATATATATATAGCAGAGTCTGCTATTACAGGAGAAAACAGAATAGATACTGAGGACAACTGTCAGCATCTGTCACAATTGTGTTTTATTTTGAGAGCTACTGGGGACATTTATATATCCATGGCTGTTTTCTTAAGATAGATTTTCAGTATAGAAATTGTTTGATTGAAGAATTATTGTATCTGAGACTCCTGAGAATCACTTGCACCCTTCCCTTTTCTGGGAAAGCCTGTTGGTGAATGATATTCACGTAAATATTTTTCTCTTTGGCTTCGAGCAACTTTCAGCTCTCTATCCTTTAAGATGGGGAGGTAGGTAGATCTCAGTGAATGCAATCCCACACTGAAAACCACATTCAGGATTCCCACTGCCTCCAAGTCAGTCTCCTTTGGTCAGGGGCTGGCAAAACTGGATCCCAGGGCATCAGGGACAGCAGAGTGTCAGGTACTGCTGCTGAGGACCAGAGGTTGGGGACAGTGGTCTGCATGGAAGACCCTGAACCTCCAGGTGGACACCTGGATCAAGAGGTCAATTGGGGCAGGAATTACAAACAAGCAACTCAATGCCAAAGGACACTGGGGTAGGAACAAGAAGACTATAGAGACAGATTCTAGAACCATCAGGCATGAGGTCAATGTCACACACCAAGAGAGTCAGATCCCCAGGCCACTGGCTGACCTCTTCCTCAAGCAGGGCTATCTAGCATGTAGTGTAGCATATAGTATACGGTAGTCCTTGGGAATCTATATGTTAGATGCCCGACCCCACTCAGAGTGCGTCCCGTGGGCCTAAGGAGGCTCTGCCTACCACCTACAGAGAGATTCCTCAGGGTCAATACTTTCTGGGTCTCTAGACAATGCTTTAGACTCCATAAATGTCAGTTCCGAATAGTAACTTCATGGGAGAACAGGGGAAACAGGAAGTAGTAACTTAGGCAAACCCATCTTGGGAAGCAGGGAAGTGGAGGCAGGAAGGGGATCTCGGCAGCCCCAGTGATCTCCCAAATGTCCTTTGATGGGGTTGACAAGATGTCCTAGCCAACTGAGCAACTTCTTAGATGTCTGCTGATGTCCTAAAGTCTCCTGGAACCATCCTATCTAGAATCACCGTCAATTTTTAGCCGGAGCTAACTGCCACCAGGTGGCACCAAACTGCAAAGGGAATTGCTCTTATTCTGTGGTGGAGACAGCTTGGTGTCAAAGGCAGAGAGCCCTGGATGATTTCTCTGGGTGTTCCTGGGTCCTACCTGGGTCTGGGGACGCAGAAAATATGGCAAATGTCTGTTGACCGAAAAATAGATGGTTGGGTGGATGAATAGATGAAGGGACAGGTGGATGAATTTGATTCTTCCCCCAGAGGGACCTGAATACCCCTTCTTTAAGTGGACACTGTAGATGAAGTCAGATATGTTACCCTGAAACTCCAAGAACAGGCCAGAAGCAGGTCTTTATTGCACAAATTTATGGTAGGCTTTGGGCCAGAGGTGTCCATCTGTGTCCTCTGAGGCAATCGTGGAGAAAGCTCCTTCCTGTACCCAGCCCCCAACCTGGCCTAGCCTGTCCCCTTCATCCACCTTCCCACCATATCCTTGCTATTCTTTCTTTCTGGGGAGCTGCTCCTGGATGGTCTTCAAGACTCCTACCCTCACTGCATCCTATTCTCAGTTAAAAGGCATCTTTACAAGAGATTTCACACTCTGACCCTCTCTGACACTTCTGCTTTGGTTTCCTTCTTAACTACCACCTTCTTGTATGTTTTATTGGCACATGCTGAGTGTCTGTCTCCCTGCTGGCAAACCATCTCCACAGTGCACCCCAGCATCTCAATCAGAAGCTGGCACCCAGTACTGTGTCAGCTGAACGAACCCCTGGCTGGACCCTCACTAGGCAGCTCCTGGTCCCCTCAGCCACCACAGTCAGGATTCCCCACTATTCCACTTGTTGGAGGAGTTCATTTCCCCTGAGAAGTGTATGTTCACAGTACAGAGGTAACTCTTCCTAATTTCCTCACAGGTTCCAAGCCTTATTAGTTCTCTACTCTGCACCAACACCATGGCCAACCTGACTACCTTACGAAGTTCAGGATAAATAGATTCAATATATTTTGGTTTTAGTTATGGCTGTTTAATAGGCCATACAGCTATTGCAATGAATCTATAGTGAGAAGACTCAAAAGGAGGTCATTTAGAAAATCTGCCAAGGCCAGGTTGCTGGTGAGTGGGAGGCTGGAGATTCAGGTTTCATTGACTGTAATCCCTATGCCCAGAAAGCCCATCACTTATTCATCTGCTTTTGCTTTTGGCTCTAAGCCTGCCACCCCCACAGAATGTCCTCCCTCCTGTAGAGCAATCCGGAACCCAAGGACTGTGGGACAGTGGAAGTTCCCCACAGTCCAGGTGCCTGGCCCTGCTTACCGTATTCAATAAGACCACAAAAAACTTTGAAAGTAAATTCAGAAAGCCCAATAAGCCACACAAAAAGACTTCTTGTTGGGGGCTGGGGATGTGGCTCAAGTGGTAGCACGCTCGTCTGGCATGTGTGCGGCCCGGGTTCGATCCTCAGCACCACATACCAACAAAGATGTTGTGTCTGCCAATAACTAAAAAAATAAATAAATAAATAAATATGTTTAAAAAAAAAAAAAGACTTCTTGCTTTATCTTGTATTTTCTTCTCATTTGTACAAATTTAGGCAGTTTATTGTATTTATTGACTATATTGTATTTCTTTGGGGTTTTTGTTATTGTTGGGGTTTTTGTTTTTTTTTCAGAAAAAGGGTTATCTATGCCTATGTTCCTTTTGGAGGGGTCATGATTTCTCAGTGCTCCCATGCCATTAAATTTTAATATGTTTGTGTCTGCAATGCAGATGTTTTTCCTGGTTTATTGGGTGGCAGTGGCTGTGTGCCCACTCACATGACAATCTCAATATCTTTAACGTTTCTCCTTGGTAAGAGTGAAAGTTACTGACCCATGGCCCTGGAACCTGAATGAGTTCCCCTCATACCTGCACAAGGTTCCCATGGCAAAAGAATCCTGCTCTAGGCTACAATCTAAAAATTGTGGGAGTTGGTGCTCAAGGGCTGGTTCTCTGACTACCCAAAAAGGAAAATCCCTTCTTGCCCAGCCCCAGGAGGACCCTGATCTCTCCAGCCTCACCCTGTCCCTTCTCCTTCTCCCCACTCCCCTGCATCCCTGGTTTTTTCAGCCTTAAGAACTGGAAAAACTCACTTCATTCTCCTCCTGCATTTAGGCTCCTGGCTCCCTTGAATCTTTTGGTTAGGAGGAGCTTGAGAGGATAAAATCACCCTGGGGCTAAAGGGAAAGGAAAGCATTAGTCCTCTCTATCCACATATTCAACCAACCACAGACTGAAAAAATTGGGGAGGAGGGATTGAATCCTTAATGAACACATACTGACTTTTTTCTTTTCATTATTTCTTAAACAATACATTATAAGCCAAGCACAGTTACACATTCTTGTAATTCTAGTAACTTGAGAGGCTAAGGCAGGAGGATCACAAGTTCAAGGACAGATTTTCCAACTAAGCTGTCAAGACAATACCATATAACAACTTTTTACATAACGCATTGTATTATGTATTATAAGGAATCCAGAGATGTTTTTAAAGTATACAGGAGGCGGTACATGGATTATATGCAAATACTAGACCATTTTATATAAGAGACTTCAACATCTGTGGATTTTAGTATTTGGGGGCATCCTGGAACCAATCCCTGGCAGAAACGGAGGGATAGCAGTATTGGAAGGTGGGGGAGGGGGCACACAGACCATCCTGGAGAGCGTCTAGCAGGGTGGCTTGCCTTCCTTTGCATGCTTTCTCAGAGACTTCTAAACACTGCTGTGGTGGCCTTTTTTCAGTAGGGTGGTCTATAGGTGGGACTTCCCTTCAACATCCATTGTCCTCCAAGAAGTATTTTTATGGTGGGATTTGGGGAAGCTGTGTCAGCCTCAAAGAAGGTGTAAGGACCTTGGAAACAGCCACATCTGTGAGGCTCTGCAGAGACACACCGTGCCACTCACAAATGACCCTGGAGAGCTCAAGTCCCCAGAGAGGATAATAATTTCCTTTCTCTTTGGGATTTTCCACCTCAGCCTGGAACTGGCCCTGGGCTCTTGAAAACTCAGAGGGAATTGTCTGGCTCATAATTATGGCCAGCAGATTATTTGAAGAAAGTAGTTATGCATATGCTTCCATCTGTTCTATCAGCAAGCCCTAGCCAGGCCAGAGAGGTCTAAATGTGCCCCAGGTGTCCTGCCATGAGGGTACCTGCACAGCCAGTGGCATCAGGAAACAGGTCCACTAAAGAATCTGTCCTCATTTTACTGCTGTTGACAGCTAGTGCCATAGGCTCCTTCCTTTGAAGTTGGGTTTTCACAGCAAAATAAACAAGCTTCTCTTTGGGGTGGGACTCAGAGACAATGGTGGTTGGGAGCTGTGGGACTTGCAAATCAGAGCCTCTGAGTGCCATTCAGCTCTGCAGATTCCCCCACAGAAGGTGAGTGAGGCAGGTCAAACCACAAAGCCATAGAAGAACAAGGCAAAGTCAGGGGTCAGGCACATCAGTCTTCCCCCCGGCACCCCTCGATAGACTAATGGGAACAGTGAGGTAGTACTGGAACCCAGTCCTGCCATCTAAGGAGTTGTGCTGTCAGAAGGGCTCAGCAGGATTCTGAAAGTAAGAGTGATTGGGAAGGAGGGGAGATCCAAGCCCAGGGAAGGGTGACAAAGACTCAGGACCAGGGCTAGCACAGCCATACCACCATCCTGCTCCCACAGGTGCACAGCCGCACACACTCTGCACCACCCTGTCTTCTCCCTCACCTAGGAGGATTGCTAACTCACCCTTCTAGACCAGTATCCCAAACAGCACGATTTTCATCCTCAGTAGGTCTTTGGCAATCTTTGAAGATGGTTTTGTTGCCACAACTGGAGAAGGGGCTGGAGAACACTATTGGCATCTCATATACCAAGGCCAAGGATATCTAACAATGCAGAGGACAACCCCACCCCCAAAAAGGAATCATCCTATCAGTCCCAAATGTTGATCGTTCTGAGACTGAGAAGCCCTGCCCTAGAGCCAGCTTGTCCACTCAGCCACCCGTTCATTCCGCACCTGAGCACCAGCTCTCATGTCTCCTCGGCTGCCTGCCTCCCCTACACCAGGCACACACAGGTCTCTCCTCTTGGTTCCATTATCTCCCCCACAACTTCATCAAGTAGTGGTTATGTTCCAAACACCAGCTCTCTGCCAAGCCTGGGCACTTCAGAAGGTCTGGCAAAATTCACCCCAGCTTCACAACGTCTTTTTGGACACCTTTCCTGTTAATTAATGTTGACTTCATTTCCCTCACTAGAGGTGAGTGTCCTTTTCTTTTCTACTTACTTACTGGTCTCTTACTCTTCCATAATCCTCATGCTCTACCCCACCCACACACAGAGCTCTAAAGAGTGGTATTCCCCACTCTTTACAAATCAGGAGACTGCCACCCAGAGAGGTGAGAGAGTTTTCCAAAGGTCCTACAGGTAGCTGGAAGAGGTAGAGCTAGACTTTATCCTAGACAAGGTCGTAGGACCTGATTGCCTTCATTCTGGGTCTGGAGGGTCCAAGAAACAGTCTTTGAATGGCATCTTAGGTTGGTCTGGGAACCCCAGGTTGGAAGAGGCCTTGGAGGTTACTAGAACTTCATCTGTACGAAGCAGAAGGCCACCATAGCCTGACAGGGGGTTCTGAAGATATGTCTGACTGGCCTTCCCTGCTTCCCCATTGCCCAGACACACGGCTCTCCTATTCAGTGTTCTATGCTGCCTAAATCAAAGAGTATGTAGAACACATTTGCTTTCTTTTGAAAATAGCTTTAATTGTATTTTTTAATATACCTTCACTTCAGAAAATGCAGGAAACATAGCTAAGTAAGAAGAAAATAAAAACCACATTTGATCACACTAAGCAGAGAAAAACTAGTGTTGGTTATAGCATATTTCCTTCTGGAGTTTTTCTATGCTAATTGTTAAAAAAAAATACAGGAGGGCTGGGGATATAACTCAGTTGGTAGAGTGCTTGCCTCGCAAGCACAAGGCCCTGGGTTCAATCCCCACCATAACCAAAAAAAAAAAAAAAACCAATCATATTGTAAAGACTTCTGTGACCCGTTTTTTTTTTTTTCATCTAATAATGTTGCCTATATGGCTATGAAATCTTCTTCCATGTCTTCTCCATAACTTGGATGGAAGACAGATGAATGGATGGATGGATGAGTAGGTAGCTGGATAGGTGGGTGGATGGATGGCTAGATGATCCTTCATTCACCAATAAGTTCTCTCTATATGGACAATTCAGGTCACATCGATTCTAACATTTTCAAATAAGTGATTTCTCACTCATGACATTAAAGGATTTGCTGGCAGTGGTCTCTGCTTTCTCTAAACTAGTAGGAGTTACACAGGATGGCCCTACAGTCACACTGCTTAGATTTGAACTCTGGCTAGGGCTCTACTAGCTGAGTAGCCTCTTATGTCTCAGTTTCCCTAATCATTAAAACAGCAAGAAAATAGTTTAAGCCTCATGGGCTTGCTGAGGATATTCAGTTCAGATGACTTGATGAGCTTAAATCATCAACCCTTGTTTTAGTAAGCTTTTTCATTGCTGTGACCAAAAGACCTCTCAAGAACAATTTTAGAGAAGGAAAAGTTTATTTCAGGGCTCATGGTTTTAGAGATCTCAGTCCACAGATGACTGTGTCCATTGCTCTGGGCCCCAGGTGAGGCAGAACATTATGGCAGAAGTATGTGGCAGAGGAAAGCAGCTGAGGACATGACACCAGGAAGCAGCTCCCCTCATTACAGACACTCCCCTAGTGACCCATCTCCTCTAGCCATGCCCTACCCACCTGTGGTTACCACCCAGTTAATCCCAATCAGTGGATTAATGCACTGATTCGGTTAAGGCTTTCATAACCCAATGATTTCACCTCTAAACTTTCTTGCATCGTTTCACAGATGAGCTTTGGGAACATTTTGTATTTCCCTATAAGAGAGAAAACAAATTGACCTCAGCTTACAAAAAAGGACACAAAAGCTTGAAGAGGTTGGTAGATCAATCAATTTAGCAGGCAGTGAATGGCAGAGCCAGGATTTGAAACTAGGAAATCTGGTTTTAAAGTGCATGGTAACCACTACATGGTACTGACTTCAACTGTCCTCGCTATACCTTGGTGTTATGGTTTGGACATGAGGTGTCCCTCCAGAAAAATTCATGTTATTCAATGTAGCAATGTTCAGAGGTGACATGATTAGATTATGAGAGCTGTAGCCTAATCCCTAGATTGGTTCATTGGATGGATTGATACTTTGAAAGAACTACTGGACTGGGTGGTAACTACAGGCAGGAAGGACATGGAGGATGTAGGTCACTGGGGGTGTACCCTTGGGGATTATATTCTGTCCCTCTGGATCCTCCCTCTCTCTGTTTCCTGGCTATTGTGAAATGAGTGGGTTTCCTCCTCGATACCCTTCCACCATGCTGCTCCCCCTCACCTCAAGCCCAGAGTAAACTGGGCAATCATGAACTGAAACTCTAAAACCATGGGCTCAAAATAAACTTTTCCTCCTCTAAGTTGTTCTGGTCAGGTATTTTTATTACAGTGATGCAAAGCTGACTAACACAATTAGTTTTTCTCACTTGTAAAATGCAGATGGCACATCTGATTGACAAGGTTCCATGCTCATATGATCAGAGAAGGAGCCTTATGTATGAAGAATCCTGCTTGTCAACTGTGGCCTGGCACTGTGTCAGGAGCCCAGGAATCCCACTCTGGCCAGGCTCCCTTCCTAGCCCACTGAGACAACCTTCTATCTGATGCCTCCTCTGCCTACAGAGAGGCCTGTGACACCTGCCACATGGTCACAAAGCTCTCGCCATCCCAAGGGTCATCCTCATTTAGGTTAAGCCTGGGGTCAGCTCACCCATGGGTAGGGCAGAGTCGTTACTTTAGAGGATGCTTGTTGGTGGTGAAGATGACCACCAACAATTTCTGAACGCCCTCCCATCCCACTTCCAATCAGTCTTGCTATAGCTGTGCAACTTGGGTTGCCCAAATTCTTGGTGGTCAGGACCAGAAAGCTCCTAGCTGAGAACTTCCTCTGGATCTAGGCAGTCAGCTGGGCACAACAGCCAAAGGCCTGAATACAAATGGGTAGGAGTTAAACAGAGTGGCCATGCAGCCATACCACCTGGATTCAAACTCATGCTCTGACTAGTTGAGGGACACTCTAAAAAACAGTTAACATTTATTGAGAATTTTCTATGTGCCAGGCATTCAATATTGCCAGTACATTTTCTCAAACCAATCTTCACAATAGCCTCATAAAGTAGGTTCTGTATTGAACCCTATGCTACATACAAAGAAGATGAGACTTAGAAATAAGATGCTTAGACAATGGAATATGATTCAGCCATGAAAATAATAAAATCCTGTTATTTGCAGTAACATGGATGGAACCAGAGGACATTATGTTAAGTGAAATAAGCCAGGCACAGAAAGATAAATACTGAATATCCTCATTCATATATGATAGCTAAAAAATGTTGATTTCATGAAAGTAGAGAGTAGAAGAGTGGTCACGAGAGACTAGAAAGGGGAGAGAGTAAGGGTGCCAGAGAGGCTGGATAAAAGATATCAAAATACAGTTAAACAGGAGAAATGAGTTTTAAGGCTCTACAGTACATAGGCTGTCTTTAATTCACAATTATTTATTTTATTTTTATTAAAAACTAGAAGAATTTGAAGCTTCTCAACACAATAAATGATACATGTTAAAGGAGATAGAGGTGCTAATTACCCTAATTTGATCCTTGTACATGTATCAAATTATCACACTCTATCCTATAAATATATTTTGTGTCAAAATTTTTGTGTTAAATTGTGTTTTAACACAATTTTTATGTCTCAAATGTTTATAACTTTATAAAATAAGATGTATAAAGATAAACCAAAAGTCTTTGGTACCTACCAATTCCTCTTAAGACAAACTGAAAGAGCAATACATTGCTTCCTTCCTCAAAGGACCCAAGCCAGTGTATGTATGTAGTGGAAAAACAGTTCCCAACAAACATCTTATCTATGAATATTAACAATGCAAAATACCTTCACTTTTATGCATTCAACATCCCACACTCCAAAGCAGGACCCCAGAGGTCATTGTTTTTGATCAACATTATAGACTTGAGTTCCTGCAGCACCAGCTCTGCCTCACTGTGTGACCTTCTATGCCTCAGTTTCCCCATTTATACAATAGCAGTAATAACAGAATAAGCCTTATAGGCTTGCTGAGAGCGTGAAACTCATATAATTTGATGTGGATGAGCTTAATCTCTTAACCAAGTCAATTTTCTCAAGATATGGGCATTCAGTATTTTGGGAAGTTGTCAAAGTGCTCCTCAGTATTGAAACCTATGCCCAGCACAATATGGCCCCAGGGCTTCCCTGATTTGGTCTGTTCACATTCTCTATTTTCATTCATTCCCATTCCATCTTCATAGTGCTTAGTATGCCCAGAGATTACTACTGACTACATCTCATTTTTATAAATTGCTTTTTTGGTAATCAAGATTTTATTTTATTTTATTTTATTTTTTTAAAATATTTATTTATTTTTTTTTTAGTTATCGGCGGGCACAACATCTTTGTTTGTATGTGGTGCTGAGGATCGAACCCGGGCCGCACGCATGCCAGGCGAGCGCGCTACCGCTTGAGCCACATCCCCACCCAAGATTTTATTTTAAATGGGCACTTTTTAATGTCATTATAAATCCATATTCGTATGTTCATAGGATAAATATAAAAATAATAAGTAAGTTATGAGCACACATAGCAATGAAGACACATAGAGCTAGACTTCTAAATACCATTCCCTACTGAAACAGAAGCCAAGCTTGAAGGTATTTCAGAATAAAGAGTTCAAAGGGGAGGAGGGAGGGAGGGAGGAAAGGACAAGACTTCTCAAAGAAATGGCTGGTTCCAGCGAGAGCAGGGAAATTACCCAGGGAGCCTAAACTACCACCAGGAGGTGAGGAACTGGTCTCAGAGAGCCCTAACCAAGACTGGGAATATATAAGCATCAAAATACAAGATGATATTAATGGATTATAATCTACCAAATAAAATAGAATTTCATGAGCCCATTCTGACGTAAATAAATAAACAAGGGACAGCTTTTCCTTCCAGTAAATGGCCATAATAAATGGAGAAGGAGTGATGGAGTCATAAAATACTTCGGCAGCCACCGCTGTTATTAATGGATTCCGGCAAAAATCATCGATAAAGGTTAAATCGGAGGGCAAAGGTTGGATAAAGAACAAGATATTCACATAATCCCGAAAGGATTTCCCCACAAATTATTTACTAATCTCAAAGAGGGCAAGAGAGCTGATGACAAAGGATCCTACCTTACCCAGGGGTCAAGGTCAGCATCACTAACCCTAGAATGGACTTGTGTCACACACTGCCATGAGGAGGCCCCACATCACATCCTAAACATGCTCAGCCTAATCCTAAACTCAAGGAAGCATCAGACAGCTCCTAATTGAGAAGGATTCTGCACATTCCAAATTGTGAACGGCATGAGGGCTCTGTCCCAGTTACAGGCCACTGCAAAGATGGATGACCAAGCACAGTGTGATCCTGAACAGACTGGCTGGACAACTACAGAGGACAGCTGAGATAGCTGGAAAAATCTGAGCATGGACCATGTCTCACATAGTATTGTGTCAATGTGAAATGTTCTGGTTTGGTGACTGTACTGTGATCCTCTAACACATTGCCCTTGTTCTTAGGAAAAATACATAGAAATATTTAGGGGCAAAGAGACATGCTGTCTGCAACTTGCTCTCTAATGTTCAGGGGAAGTGTGTGTCTGTGTGTGTGTGTGTATGTGTGTGTGTGTGTAAAGAGAAGAAGATGGAGAAATAACAAAAAAAGAGGAGAGGGAAAGGAAGAAAGAGTAAATGAGAGAAAGAGATAAGAGGCAGAGCCCCTGAGCAAGTGGCAAAGCAAAAGCAATAAAAACGTACCCACTGGCACGTCTTGATCAAGGGCACGTGAGAGTTCTCTGCCCTTCTCATAATGTTTGTAAAAGTCTGAAGTTATTTCAAAATAAAAACAAATTGTGAGTGTATGCTTGTTTTGGGTATCACAGGAAGAGTGGAAAGTGGGTGTGACTGATGCACCTACTGCCCTACACTTCTATAAAGTGTCTGCCTTGCCATGCCCCATCCCGGCCTATCCCCATCTGGATACTGGAGCCAGATAAACTGGGCTTCAGGCTGTGGAGGGATGGAGGGGGCTCACCTAAGACAAGGCCTGTTTCAGGAGTAAGGTCTGGCTGCAGAAGGTGTCAACATGGCTGCTTCCCTCCTGCCCCAGGAGTGGAGGTCCTCTTACTCTTACTGTGTGGGTAACATCAAATAACAGCTTGCCATTAGGAGGCTTTCTCTGTTGGACTCTGAGCTAGATCACCAGGAGACAGCAGTCCAGTCATGAGCTCAACATACACTCCTAGAAGAGGAGGGCGGGAAGTCTTGCTTACTCACAGGAAGCACCCACCCTGTGCCACATCCTGCCCACTGCTGAGGAGACCACATCTCTTTTGAAAGCAGTTGCTCTCACATCTCCTGGAGCAGTTGCTCTCCATAGCTTCTCTCCCTGCAGGACTCCCTGATCAACCTAAGGGCCTTCCCTCCGTTCAGTCTTGAGGCCATGAAAAGTGGAACTTGTCTTCTGCGCCTCAGAAGTGAAGGGTAGGAGCATGAGTGTGGGTGGAAAGCTGGTGGGTCCTTGCTCTCACCTTCATGTGGGCATGGGGACAAGAATGATCAGGCCAAGGAAGGCTGGGCCAGTGAAGGAGAAGTGATAGGCCCCCTCACTTGAGGCCTCTTTCCTCACTACCTTTCCCTGTGCTCAGCTCCCCTCTGGCTTCCCCAGCTACCCTGACCAGAGGCTTTCCCTCCTCATTCCCATCCACCCCACCAGACAGATCAGCTCATTCCTCTCCATGTTGCCTGTGAGGGTGTAGGGGTCCCTGGTGGCCCCACGGGGTGGACACCTTCAGGAAGATGTACAGCATGAAGCCAGCTGGAGAGTGAGACGGGGCCCAAACATGGTCAAAGTCCTCCAAAGTGAACAGGTACGCCCTCTCAATTGGCCTTACATTCTCTGAGCCTAGGATGGGCTGCCTGTTGGGCAGGCACTCTCTACTCTAGGAATTCCCATGACAAAGGTGGAGGATGGTAACTAGGGACTGCAAAGAGTCCCCCCTGGGAAGAAGTTCTTCTGAAGGGATGAAGAGGCACCTTCTGTGGCCTTGGACCACCAGTTTCTCCATTAGTAAGGAGCTCCTGATGGAGGGGGTTATTAACACAGGGGGTTATTCAGTGGGCAGTCTGAGGCTGTGAGTAGAGCAGCAGCAAAGCCCACACACAAAACAGTAACTAATTTAATGATTTCACATTGTGTACTTCAATTAAAAAAAAAAAAAGCAAATACAAGAAGTGAACAAGAGGCAAATCAGCAATTTGTTTGGGGACTCCTCACACTTCAGTTTAGTATGATTTACATTTTGAATTTGCTTATAGGAAAGGGGCATAATATTATGTTCAGGGTTTGGCAGCACCAAAGGTCCTTAGGGCCCTGCCTGAAAATCCCCATCTACCTCACCTCCCAGGGGGCCCCCCACGGGAACCTCTCCTATGGCAGAATGTGGGCCCCACTTTGCCTGCCTTGCCACCCACAGTTGTGGGTAAATCATCTGCTCTGCCCAGTCTGGGTTTCGCCATTCAAAAACGAGGGATTAATACCTCACTTACCCTCACTTACGGAGCTGCAATGAATGATAAAAGAATCTCTGCTCACCCTGTGGTTCTTTCAATTTCCTGACTTACAAAAGAAAAGACTGAAAAATCTGGCTGACTTCCAATCTTTTTTGAATGTAAAGTCTAAGAATCACTGTTTGAGGAGAAATACAAGCAAGTCTTGTGTTGTTTTGGTTTGGCAACAAGGGCCAGGTCTGGAGTCAGAGGCACCAGACTTTGTTCTCTCCCTCCATCACTTGCAAACCAGCTTTTTCATCTACAAAAGAGGCAAAACTGTCCCTCCAAGAGTTGTTGTGAGGATCAATGATCAAAATTACTTCACTCATCTCTGTGGGAAGGGCATGGGCTGCACCCACTACTGCTATCCACAGTCACCCACAGTCAGGAGAAAACATCCAGGGAGGATGGCAGGTTCTGGAAGCTCTTCCAAACCCAGCAGGAATTCTTGGAGCCCTCTATTCTCTCCATGCAAGGAATTCAAAGTAAAAAACTATACTGCACAGTGAAAGAATCCAGAGATTCAGAGTTTTCTTTCACAACACTTTATTGCTTATTTAGAACATTAAAATCACTCTAACTCTGTTTCTCATGTAGGAGCTTAATTGACTGACAGGAAAGAGGGGTTCTAGGTCTCCCTTCCAGGCAGCTTGGATTCAGACTTAATGGCTGGGGTCTGTTGGTGCCTTTAGCAGGTGACTTCATTCAGGAAAGCTTCCTGGCTCATTAGAGCCTTCTTTCCTCTCACTTGCTGGTTACTCTGGGAGAAACCATTAGCCCCATGCCCAACTGCTCAGCCCTACCCAACACAGCCACTTCCCAGTGGGATGAACAAATATCTTGGCATGTGTGGGGATGTCTGGAAACTATCTCCTGACTTGAGACAGGTTTCTCCTTGCACCAGTGGTGGGTGAACCAGCCCCCAGCTCCCTGTACTTGTTAATTCCTGGCAGCTCTGTGCCATCTGCATTACTTGGGGCTGGCAGTCACTGTGAGGTCTCTGCTGGTGGGGAAACTTAGTGACTCTGGAACAAGACACAATTTGACCCCAAATCATTTGAGAGGTAGTTGCTGGTCTGATGGATTACCTTTAACCCTCAATACTTTAGGGTACACTTCCTAGGAACAAGGATGCAGTCCAGTTGCTAAATTCAGAAAGTTCACAGTAACTTACAGAATAAAATATGAGGTGTAGTATAGTTTACAAGAATTTATCATATATTTTAAAATAAAGATTTTAAATTTTCCAACCAAAGAAATGATAAATGTTTCCAGCGATGGAAATGCTAACTATCCTGATTTGATTTTGCACATTGTATGCACACATGGAAATATCACCGTGTCCCATAAATATGTACATTATGTGTCAATTGAAAATAAAAAAATACACAGTTCACATTCAAATGTTAAGTTGTTCTATAATGAGAGTTGTCTGCCAATGCCTTTAATCCTTGCATCTTTTGTTTCCCCTTATCTAGAATAGCCTTTTGGAATTTTTTATGACATTGACATTTCTAAAGAATGTAGCTCAGATTTTTTTTAATAAAAGGGCTTTTTAAAAACAGAAAAAATATCATATTCTATGCAGTTTCACAAAAAGCTTTTCACATGCACGTGCTTGTGCACGCACACACACACATACAATTTGTGAGTTTTTCTGCATCAGTAAATAAGGTCTTTCATGCTCTTTTTAAACTTCATCTCAGTATATAAATAAATACAGCACTCAGTGCTGTACCACACCACCTGCACCCCTAATCACAGCAGGCCACTGCAATTTGAAAGTAAACACTTGTCATGAGGGCCTGGGTTCAATTCCTGACATCTCAGAAAGAGGGAAAGGGGAGGAAAGAAGGAAGGAAGGGAGGGGGAGGAGGGAGAAAAGGGTAGGGAAGGGAAGAAGGGAGGGATCTCCTGTAACCTTCTTTGTCAATAATTGACAAGAATAGAAACCTAGACTTGCGATTTAAGTAAACATAGCAAGCTAACCATTACAAGTGCAGCGTCAGCTTACAGGTCCTTTAACGGAAAGTCCCCCTTTACCACATGGGACATCCTTCATTTTTCATTGTTTTTCCCCTAGAACGGTTAGCACACGCGGGTCCCTTGTGGCCATTATAGATCATCTGGCTCCGATGGCTGCCAGGAGTGTTCATTAGTTCGTGCTGCTGCCCAGGTGAGCGGTCCGGTCCTCATTAAACCTTTTCTCCAGGAAGTGCTCGCTGCAGCTCCGCGCAGCGACCCGAAGGGGGAGCCGGTGGGCGGTTGGGCCGCACACCCCGGGGACACGAGGGCGGGAATGTGTCTGTGTTGCCCAGCCTCACAAAAGGGACTCCTCTGTTGCGAGCCGGTCCTGGGCTGCAGCCTTTGAATACAAGGAACGGTCGGAGACGCCTTCCGGAGGAGTCTTATTTCACAAAGAAGGAGAACCACAGGGACTTGCAGGGAGTCTGAAGGGGCCTGAGTTTAGGGGACAGGATAAGATGACGCGTGCCCAACCTGTCATCGACACCAAGGAGGCCGCGTGGCAGAAGGTCCTCTAGAGCGGCAGCCCTTCCCCGGTAACTACGTGGACCCACGGTTCCTGGAAGAGCTCCGGAAGAACATCTGTGCCTGGAAATACCAATCCTGGGCAGTGGTGTTCGAGTCCAGTGTGGGGATCCAACAGCTGTGCAGCGTCTGCGTCTTTGGGGTCATCTGGTGGTATATGGATGAGGGTCTCCTAGCCCCCCACTGGCTTTTTGGAACTGGCCTGGCATCTTCATTGATGGGATATGTTTTGTTTGATCTCATTGATGGTGGTGAAGGGCGGAAGAAGAGCCGGCGGACCCGGTGGGCTGACCTGAAGAGCGCCCTGGTCTTCACTGCTCTCACCTACGGGTTTTCACCAGTGCTGAAGACAGAGTCCGTCAGCACTGACACCATCTATGCCATGTCAGTCTTCATGCTGTTGGGCCACCTCATCTTCTTTGACTATGGGGCCAATGCTGCCATTGTATCCAGCACACTGTCCTTGAACATGGCCACCTTCGCTTCTGTCTGCCTGGCCTCGCGTCTTCCTCGGTCCCTGCATGCCTTCATCATGGTGTCGTTTGCCACCCAGATTTTTGCACTGTGGCCCATGTTACAGAAGAAACTGAAGGCCTGCACTCCCGGCAGCTATGTGGGGGTCACGCTGCTTTTTGCCTTCTCAGCCTTGGGAGGCCTGCTGTCCATTAGTGCCGTGGGAGCCATACTCTTGGCTCTTCTGCTGGTTTCCATCTCCTGTCTCTGCCCTTTCTACCTCATTCGCCTGCAGCTTTTTAAAATTTTTAAAATTTTTAAAAATTCATGGGCCTTGGGATGAAGCTGAAATCAAAGAAGACTTGTCCAGGTTTCTCAGCTAAGTTAGGAACCCCATTACACTATTCAGGCAAGCTCATAGACTGGTATGCTAACCAGCATAAAATCTGAAGGCAGAGCCCATTCTGGGAGCAGCAGGCTGATGTGGATGAGAGAACAGAGATCAGAAGAAAAAATTAATCAAAGGCTGGGGTGGTGAAGGTGTTTGCCCTTCTGTCATTTTCCTTTTATGATGTAAAAGCTTTCTGGTGTCCTCTTGAATTACTGCCCATCTGTTATTCACTATAACAGATGAAGTGATGGTATCTATTAAAGTTATTGTCTCTATTAGCAACACAAAAAAAAATTTCTCATCATTTCCTACATGATTTTCTGTGTCTTGGATGTGCATCCTGTGTTGTAGATGTGGCAGATCTGTTCTCCCAGCCTGTCTTTTATCTTTGCTTAGAGTGTCTATTGTGGCTCAGAAATTTTAAACACCTGTCAGAATCAAGTACATCCATCATTTTTCTTCTGTTTTGTCTTTTGTGTGCTTTACTTTTGAATACCTTTTCTATAGTAAATTTATACACAGATTAATCATTTCTTATAATGCCTTTATAGGCTTTTATTTTTACATTTAAATCTTTAATTTGAAAATTTTTTCATGATCATCTACAACTATGTGCAATGCTTTAGATATATATATTTAGGTCCTAGTAGTGTTTATTTAAAAAAAGCAGCTTTGTCTTTCTGGACCCATTGATTGAATGCATGGGCTGCTACTACATTTCCTTTTGGTTCATTGATGCATGGTATTCCTTGGTATCCATGAGGGATTAGTTTCAGGAACCCCCATGGGTACTAAAATCTATAGATACTCAAGTTTATATATAAAGTGGTATAACATTTGCATATAAACTATGTACATCCTCCTGTATCATTTAAATCATCTTCAGATAACATCTAATATCTAACACAATATAAATGCTGAATGAATGGTTGTTATACTTTGTATGGTTTTTTGAATAATGACAAGAAAAATAAAGTCTGTACATGTTCAATACACATGAACCCTCCTCCAATTTTATTAGTGCCTTTCAATTATTCAGAACAATGGGTTTCATTGTGGCATATTTGTACATGCACATGACATGCCTTGATCATATCCACTCCCCATTACCCTCCCTTACCTTCTCCTGCCCCACTTTTCATAGTCTCCCTGCTACTTTCATGTCATCTTTTTTTCCCCTACATTAGGGTTAGGATGTGACATGTCCCCGAAAGCTCATGTGTGAGACAAGGCAAGGTTTAAAGGAGATGATTGGATTATGACAGCTTAATCCAATCGGTGAATTAGGGATTAGCTAGTGGCTAAAGGCGGGTAAGGTGTGGCTGGAGGAGGTGGATCTCTGGGGGCATGGTATAAATTTTATATCTGGTAAGTGGAGTCCCTCAGAGGTCTGATCATCATTTAAGCTGCTTGCCTCCACCACACTCTACTGCCATGATGTTCAGACTCACCTTGAGCCCCAATGAATGGAGCCCAGCTGCCCATAGACCAAGACCTCTGAAATCATGAGCCCCCAAATAAACTTTTCCTCCCCTATCATTGTTCTGGTTGGGTCTTTTAGTCACAGCATCGAAAATGCTTACTAAAACACCCTAGATTCAACATATGAGGGAAAGTTTGCCATATGTGTCTCTCTGTGTCTGGCTTATTTAGCTTAACATTCTCCTACAAATTATATAGTTTCATATTTATGTACTGAGAGTTCTCCATTATGTATATATCCCACATTTTCTTTATTTATTCATCCACAAATGGAAACCTAGGCTGATCCCATGACTTGACTATTGTAAATTGTGCCATGATAAATGTGTATGTCTATAGCATGCTGACTTTAATTACTTTAAGTATATATCCAGGAGAGGTATAGCTGGATCATATGGTAGTTCTATTTTTAGTTTTTGAGCATTTTCCATACCAATCTCAATAGTGATTATCCGAATTTACATTCCCACCAACAGTTCCTTTCCCCTCATCCTCATCAGCATTTATTATGTTTTGTATTTTTTTGTTTTCCTCTGTGTGTGTGTGTGTGTTACTGTGAATTGAACACAGGACCTTGTGCATACTAGGTCAGTGCTCTGTCACTGAGCTAAATCCCCAGCCCTTGTTTTTTATATTCTTGATGACAACCATTCTGACTGGCATGAGATGGATTCTCAATGTAGTTTTGACTTCCATTTCCCAATGGTTGATCATTTTTTCATATAATTATTGGCCATTTATATTTCTTTTGAAAAGAATCTATTCAGTTTTAACTGACTAGATTATTTGCCCAATAATTGACTGGGTTATTTGGGGGGTGTTAAGTTTTTTAGTTCTTTATGTATTCTGGATAGTAATCCTCTGTTGAAAGAGTTGCTTACAAAGATTTCCTCCCATTCTATAAGCTGTCTCATCATTCTGTTGTTTCCTTTGCTGTGCAGAAACTTTTTAACTTGATACTATTCCATTTGTCAATTTTTGCTATTCCTGAGATACAAGAATCCTATTCAGGACATTGTTGCCTGTGCTTGTTTCTTGAAGCATTTCCTCCTGTTTTCTTCCTGCAGTTTCAAAGTTTCAGATCTCATATTAAGGTCTTTGATCCATTTTTACTTGATTTTTGTACAGGATGAGAGAGAGGGATCTAGATTCAAATTTCTGTACATAAGGAGATCCAATTTTTTCTATACGATTTGTCAAAGAGGTTGTGTTTTCTCCAATGTATGTTTCTGGCAACTTTGTCAAGAATCAATAGGCAGTAGCCACATGGGTTTGTTTCTGTGTCCTCTGTTCTATTCTGTTGGCCTATGTGTTTGCTTTTATGCCAGTACCATGCTGGTTTTGTTATGATGACTCTGTAGTATATTTTGAAATCAGACATTGTGATGCCTCCAGCACTGATCTTTTTTGCTTAGGATTGTCTTGGCTATTTGGAATCATTTTTGCTTTCATATAAATTTTAGAATTTTTTTCTTTTTAAGTTTTGTAAAGGAAGTCACTGGTATGGGGGTATTGCATTGAATCTGTAGATTGCTTTTGGTAATATGGCCAATTTAAAATATTAATTTTGTCCATTCGTGAA
Source organism: Marmota marmota marmota (assembly GCF_001458135.2). NCBI lineage: Eukaryota > Metazoa > Chordata > Mammalia > Rodentia > Sciuridae > Marmota > Marmota marmota. Next base: position 7,695,234 of record NW_026000000.1, on the reverse strand, counting down.
TATGTTCTTTCTTCTTGTAGCGTCCTCTTCAATTTCTTCAGTGTTCTATAATTTTCATCATAGAGGTATTTCACCTCTTTGATTAGGTTCATTCCTAGGTATTTTTAGAACTCTATTGTGAATGAGATTGTTTTCCTGATTTCTTTCAGCATTCCTGGAATATTTTTGGCCTGAGGTTGGTTGAATCCACAGATGGGGAGTCCAGGTGCTATAGTTTGCATCTGAAGGGTCTCCCAAAAGCCCATGAGTTAAAGTCTTGGTCCTAATCTTGGTACTTGTGCAAGGTGGTGGAATCTTTTAGAATTGGAACGTAGCAGGAGGTCTTAGGTCATTAGAATGTGCCTTCAAAGAGAGTTATGGGAACATCCATTTCTTCCTCTCTCTTCCTTCACCATGAAGTGAATAGCCTTTCTCTGCCCTGTGTTCCTGTCATGATGTGCTGCCTCACCACAGGCCCAAAAGCAATGGAGATAACTGACTATGAACTGAAACGTACAAAACTGTGAGCCACAATAAACCTTTTCTCTTTGTAATTTGATTATCTTAGGTATTATGTTATAGTAATAGAAAGCTGACCAACACATAGATATTGAGGATTGACTGTATTTGTGTTTTTCTTGGACCAATGACACTTTATTACTATTATTGTCATACCTTGTGATCTGTTCAAGTGTCTGTAGGGCTAGACCCTCTCTCTAGCCTTCTTTCTCAAAGTGTCTTTACCCATTTTGTCTGTCCTGCTGGATCATCTCTAACACCCAGGCTAAGTACCAACAGTAGAGATTTTGCCCCTTCCCCTCCCTCAGTCTCATTTATCAATGGATAATTGAAGATAAGCATAATTCCACTTAATTGCTAATCCTTGAGTTTGCCTCTTCCTACCCAGAGGAGACATCTGAAAACCAGGCAGCTCCTCCCATGTGGGGAGGGAAACAAACAAATTTCCAAAACTCCTGCAGAGCAGCAAGTCCAACAGAGAGAAATAGTGCTGAAACCCATAACAGAGAATCATCTGTGTTTTTTGTTTGTTTATTTGTTTGTTTTACAGTCAGAAGGCAGCATGAGGCCCCAAGAGCAAAAGGGATTTGCCCCAGATTACCCACCAGGGGGCTCCAAACCCCACACCAGGGCCTCTCATGGTACCTCCTTCTGATATATCCCCAGGCCTCCTTTGAGCTGGGTGTCTCCACCTTCTTGCCTTTGTTGGCCCCTGGCAGAAGTCTCCTGGGGTGGGGTCCCCCTTGCTCATCAGAGTGGCGTTGACAGATATACTCTTGTGTTTTAGTCAGCTTTTTTGCTGCTGTGACTAAAGGATCTGACCAGCACAACTGTGGGGGATGAAAAGTTTATTTGAGGGCTCAGGGTCTCATAGGTTTTATTCCAGAGAAGGCCAGCTCCATTCCTCAGGGCTTGAGATGAGGCTGAACATCATGGCCAAAGAGGATAGCAGAGGAAAGCAGCTCACATCATGGTGATCAAGAAGCAGAGGGAGAGTGCTGGGCATGGTGGCCCATGCCTATAATTCCAGCAACTCAGGCTGAGGTAGGAGGATCAAGAGTTCAAAGCCAGCCTCAGCAATTTAGTGAGCCACTTGCAACTCAGTGAGACCCTATCTCTAAATACAATGTAAAAAAGAGCTGGGGATGTGGCTCAGTGGTTAAGCCCCTGAGTTCAATTCCCAGTACCCACCCAAAAAGAGGAGGAGGGGGAGGAGGAGGAGGAGGGGGAAGGGGAAGGGGAGGGGGCAGGGGGAGGGGAGGAGAGGCTGCCAGCTCCAGGATACAAAAGTATATACCCCAAATGCACCACCCCCGCAAT
>NW_026000000.1:7689799-7693391 GCF_001458135.2 Marmota marmota marmota | reverse complement strand
GGGGAGGAGAGGCTCCAGCTCCAGATACAAAATATATACCCCAAAGCCACACCCCCAATTAGCCACTTCCTCCAGCCACACCCCACCTGCCTCTAGTTAGCACTCAATTAATCCCATCAGGGATTAGTTCACTGATTGGGTTAAGACTCTCACAATTCAATCATTTCTCCTCAGAATCTTCTTGTATTATCTCACACATGAGCTTTTGGGGAACACCTCATATCCAAACCATACATCTTATAAGGAAACTCACACTGTTCCACATTAAAAACAAAACGAGCCAGATACAATGGCTTACACCTGTAATCCCAGCTACTTGGGAAACTGAGGCAGGAAAATGGTGAGTTCAAGGCCGCCTGGGTAATTTAATGAGATACTGTCTCAAAATTTAAAAATTGAAAAGGCTGGAGGGTGTAGCTCAGTGGTAGAGCACTTCTGAGCATGTTCAAGGACCTGAGTTCAATCCCCAGTACCACACATACTCAAAGGATTACTCATAATAGCAATAAAATTGATATAAATTTTATTGAATGAATCTAACAAAAATATGTGTGAACTTTTATTGCAAAAAGTATAAAACTTTATAGGCAATACAAGACTTAGCTAAATGGGGAGTATAGCATGTTTGATTATGCATATCATAAATACAGCAATTCTCATTGAAATAATCTACAAATTACTTGCAACTCTAATTTAAATCCATTTTGCTGGGCACGGTGTCACACACCTGTGATTCCACAGGGTAGGGAGATGGAGGCAGGAGGATCAAGAGTTCAAAGCCAGCTTCAGCAACTTAATGAGACCCTGACTCTAAACAAAATTTTTTATAAAGGACTGTGGATGTGGCGCAGTGGTTAAGCAACCTTGAGTTCAATCCCCCCTCATTGATCTATTTATTTACTTTTACAAGTCATTAAGCAATACTATAGATAGTCAATGAATGGACAAATGCAAGCAAAGAATATTACCTAAATAGGTATATGAGTTCTAAAGTCAGTTATAAAAAGTAATAAACATATTATAAACAGGCAATTCATAGAAAAGAACCAGGAATGATCTTTTGAGCAAATGAAAAGATGTCCAAACTCATTTGTCATTAGAAAAATGGAAACTATACCCCATTTAATTCAAATGTATGATATGTCAAGAACATTGTATTTTCATGAGCAACTAATAAAAAAAAAGAAAAATGGAAAATCAAACAAAGAGAAACAATTTCACTATCCACCCATTTAAAATAAGTTGGGTTTTTTTTAATGTGAATTTTTAAAATCTAGTAACTCAATTGTTGTTAAAGGAACAGCTCTTACAAACTGCTGCTGGGGAAGTAAATCAACCTGATGGTAGAAAGCAACTTCTAAATTCCCAGAGAAATCAGAGATTGCCCCACATCTGGGATGTTGGGTCTCAGGAAGCTCTCATGGAGTACCTGAGGGGATAGGTGCAATGATATGTCAATGCATCATTCCTGGTAATAGCAAACAAGGGTAAACACCTGCCTACCAGCAGCTGAGAACTGAGTTACAATGGAATACTATAGAGTAGTTAAAATGAACAAAATAATAGTTACTCCTTACCAACATGGAATAAATCTCAAGAACACACATAGTTGAAGCCAGATTTAGTAGGCAGTCAGTGTAGATAGGTAAATTGAGTCAGGTCAGATCTAAGAGGCCAATTTTGAGTGAGTCTGGGAAGTTGGAGAGTGTCCCCTGAGGGATCTTATCAAGAACCTGCCCCTGCTCCAACCTGTTGCCAAGGTAACCTGTCCCAGGAATTTCCCCTCTCTATAAGGTTGTTAATGTGTCCTTGGCTACTTCACCCTGCATTTATTTCTTTAAGGAAAAAGATCTGAGGTAATTATTGCATAATATCTTGACACCTGCTGAACTTGGGCAAAAGATTCCCCCTTCAGCCCACCTGTTTCCCACCTTTTGGTCCTCCCACAGAGCATTCCTGGGCCTAGTCACGTAGGCAGGAAGGAGAAAGATAAGGGGGAAAAGGCAGGAGAACAAAGGAATCCTACAACATATAAAAAGAGCAGAATACCTAGCTTCTTGGGATACCAGGCTACCCTCACGGGAGAAGTCTGTGTTACCCCTTTTTAAATAAACCCTGCTTCATGTGCTTGCCTCAGCATGCTTCTCTAATGTTCAAACTTCAGCATGTGGGGAAGCAGGACCGATAACCGGCGGTATCATAGTGAGGTATAAAGCAAATAAAAAAAATGCACCATAAAACTCTATTCATTTAAAAAAAGTCATTAAACAATATAATTCTTAGTGTAGTATACTTAGTATACTTATGTGTGCATAGTCAATGAATGAAAATATGCCTGAGATTAATATATGTCAACTTTCGAAGATTAGTTACCTCTGGGGAGAGGTATCTCGAGGTAACTCTGTAGAGAAGTGTATGAAAAGAAATTTGGGGCGGTTAATTCTTTTCATTGCATTTATTTATTTAAGGAAAAAGGGTCTGAAGTAAATATTGCATAATATCTTGACACCTGCTGAACTTGGGCAAAAGATTCATGTTGAAATGTCAACATTTAATTCCACTTCAGTGTGAGTGCATGAAAATGAAGGCAGATTTGAGAACTTAATAAGAACTTACTCATAAATGGGAATGGGGAGGGACTGAAATCTGTGAGAGAAGAAACTGGAGGCGGGAAGGATGGGGGCAATTGTGTGGGAGATGGGGTGGGGATTGGGGGAGGCCCAGAAAACCTAGAGAGGGTCTAAGAAACCGATCACCTCCCTGAGTCATGTTTCAGATTCCAAACTGTGGTTATCAAATAGCTAGGAGGGAGTTGCCTCCCTTTTAATGCAAATCACAATATTCTAAAATGGGATTGCTATAAACACACCACTAATGAAAACCTTCAACCTACTTTGCCCTCTTAGTAAAACCAGAACACCCGTTTACGTTTTGCTCTCTTCTGTGCCTCTTTTGTCATGGACTCATTTTGCACGGTGTAAAAATGTCACATTCTAATATCCTAACAATAAAATACGTTGTTCCACGGCTGCCAGCTTCTCCGCAGCTGCTCCCAGCTGGTGGGACGTCGTAGTCACCGACTCCGTCCTGCGCAGCGCAGCACATCCGGGAGTCTGCAGACCCCAAACCCCCGGGGCTGCGTCGGGATCTCCCGGCGCCGGCAGCCCGCGCAGAGAGCGTGGGATGGCGGATCCCGAATGTCATCTCTGCTTTGCAAATCCCCGGTTTCATAGGTATAAAAACAGCTTTTTGTTTTCTTTGACCACTTCTTACCACTAACTGAAAACCAAAAGGAGATAAGGCAGAACTGTGAAAACTGGAAGTGATAAAGGAAGGGAAAACACAGGGTACTTAAAATTGAAAGTAAAACTTCTGTGAGAGCAGCCCTGAAACTCACCTGGGAGCCTCTGAAATCTGACCTGCCTTCTTTTCTTTCATGACTATCTCCTTTCTGGCTTTACTCGCACCTCAGGGTGTTAGTATCCAAACAAGAGCCTGCTGCAGAGATGTTTGCCCGCTCCCCCCAAGAATACCCAAATGAATAGCCAGAGGTGCAAATAGCCCATTCCCTCCCTCCCTCCCTCCCTTCCTT
>NW_026000000.1:7685544-7689763 GCF_001458135.2 Marmota marmota marmota | reverse complement strand
AAAAAAAGAACAAAGCGGGAGGGCTGGGGTTGTGGCTTAGCAGCGGAGCACTTGACTAGCATATGTGGGGCCCTGGGTTCGATTCTTAGCACCACATTAAAATAAAGATATTGTGTCCAACTACAACTAATATATATATATGAACAAAGGCTTATTTAGGTTGGAGTGAGTAGGAAATACTGCTGCAGAAAGACTTAGAGCAGATAAAGAATATTAATGCGCCTAGAGAAAGTAGGAAAGTAAGATTCTCTAGGGAGAATTTGTGAGTAAAACCCTCACAAATGCTTTGCCCACTTTGACTTTCTTGTGGTTAGGCCCTGATTGTCAGTGACATGTACAAATAGTGGGCTGGGACCTCAAAAGAGCTGCTTAGGTTACTCAAGACTGAGACTATTCTACATGCAAAGCAAACACTGTTCATGCTCCAGCCCCTCAAAAATCATGTTCTTGTGGTCATCAGGACTTGAAGACGGGAACCTTCTAGTGTTGGGACCTGGTCACAAAAGTTGAGTTAGATCTTAATAAAATCATCAAAAGCAATTCTTTTTTCTTTTTCTTTTCCTTCCTTCCTTCCTTCCTTCCTTCCCCAACCTTTCTTTCTTCTTTTCCAGGCAGAATCGTCAAACAAATGCTTAGTTTTCCTGACTTTATCACTGTCTTCTAAATAAGCTATGCCCAGGTAAAGTACTAAAGAATGAGGACCACATCCCTCTCCCACTGTCTTTTTCCTTTGTGCTCTGTACTGGGGCTAAAATCTTAAGCAAGGAGGGAATTCAATGCTCTGGTAATACCATAATTATCCTGAAAAGCAAAAAGTAAGTTTGCAGGTGTAGTAAATTTTTATTACTTTGCAATACTTTCAAGGCAGAGGGCACCAGATTCATTGTTTGAAAAAAAAAAAAAAGACTAATCGTAGTGGCCAATATTCAAAATCACACAATTTTGAAATCAAGATACAAATTTGAGGTGCTGCCACCAGGAATTCTAACAACTTAGAGATTCTTGAGAGTAATGATGCAAATGAGAAGCATTAGTTGCAGTTTTTCTGTTTTACATTCAGAAACTACCCAAAACAATAATTTCAATTCAAGCTAATTCCAGTCTTATTTCAAATCTGAAATCCCTGATACACATAAGAGAAAATACACACATTGCACTTTTACTTCATTGAATATGCTAGGGGGCAGGTGGTCATACAGCTGGCACTTCAAAAGACTCTGAAGAATTTCTCATAGGATGAACAAAATTTCCCCATTTCCCTCTTGCATAATTATTTTTTTGTTTGTTTGCTTGTTTTTGAAACACAGTCTCCCTATGTTGCTCAGGCTGGCTTTGAATTCCTGGGCACAAGTGATACTCCTGCCTCAGCCTCCCAAGTAGCCAATAATCTTTAATGAAAAATGTTTTTCATATTAATTTCAGGTCATTTGCTCAACAAAATATAATTTTCATTCTCCAGTTAAAATAATTTCAAAATTGTAACCCAGTTATTAATTTCCTCAAATTAATAGATATCCAATAAATTAAAAATATCAGTGTCATTCTTCATCTCCAAATAGAGTTATTTCATTACATGCCCTTTTGACACTTGTGACAGTGGGGGTATGAAATGTACCTGTAGTGTTGATTTGGTTGGTGGGGGTTACCTTCCCTTCCCCCTTGGCATAAATGATTTCCCCAAACATCTAACAGCAGAAGATAGTGAGTGAATTCAACTTTTGAAAGAAACTTTTTCATTTGGGTAATAAATATTAGAATTTTTAAAAAATGTTCTAACGTTACTTGCATGAATTGAATGCTAATAAATTGGCTCTTTCTCACTCTTGAGATGGCCTCCATTCTCCCTTGAATGTGTATCTACTTTCCTAAATAAATCTGTCTATAAAAAAAACAAAAGCTAATAATTTGAAGTTAAAGGAAGTTAAAGCAGCATCATTCAATGGAGATCGGATCAAGACTGAGCATAAATAAATATTTGATGCCTAATTCTAGACAAAATTTCAAGACAACGGAAAAAATATACCTAAGAATTCACATACAAAAATTCATAAATACTTGAACCATATATATATACATGTGCATATATAACCATATATGTATGTAAATTATGCATAAAATTTATACTATGGATAAACACATATATAGTGTGTGTATATACATATATAAATTGTGAATGAGAAAGTATCACATGGTGAGATAAGAAGGAAAACACACCCCAGATGGAGCAGGTGGCAGCTGTCAAGGTAGGAGCAGCCAAGAGAAGTGTGCTGGGGGCAAGAGGGGTGACTGCATTAGGATCAGCTAGGGATTGGGTCCTATTTCCACTGCCTCCTTGCCAAGCAGGGAGCCCTGACATCTCTGCCTCTATTAGTAAGAGCAGGTGGGCAATGAGGCCTTGTGGTGTCCTAAGAATTGGAAGCAGCCAGGAGAAATGGAAGTCCATGTAAGTCTGAAAGGCTCTGGACACCCTCCCCAGATTAGGATCAACAAGAGCATCATGGACAGGCAAACAGGGGACCTCAAATACATCAATGCAAATGTTTATCAGTCACAGTGGGGTTCTCTTGCTCGATTAGAAATCATGAAAAGGCAGCTTTTTTGGATGTTACCTGTTCTATCAGCTCATCAGAGGGTTCTTTCACTCAATTTGAGATAAAAATTATGAAGTGGCAAGCAATATCATCTGGAGGATGTTTTATTTGGGTTGCACACAAGGAAAACAATGCATAGGTTAGGGTGCCTGAACCATTCTCTGAAGATCTGAGGAGCAAAATCTACAGGGGGGAAAAAAAAAAAAAGGCTTGCTCAGGCTCAGAGTCAGTCGCTGCACTAGCTGTCAGGATTTCTGTACATGCTTTGTCAGTTTTTTGCTCTCCACACCAGGGTTTGCACCCCACACCGCGATCCATGATCTGCACTTGTGTGTTGAGTGCAGCAGGTGGATTTTTTTCAGATGTCCTTTGAGTAGATTCCTTTACTTTACAACCAAGGTCTGTTAAAATTCTCACCTAAAGACTGGAGATAAAGGAAGACTGGAGATAAAGCTTCCCCTCTCCTTATTGAATTCTTTAGAGTAATCTTTCCTATGCACAATAAGTGTTTAACTCAACAGGTTGCAAAGAATGACAAAAATGCTCACTACCTGTGCCAAGAAGGTCAAATATTGGTCAAGATCAGACCTCTAGTGCCTGTGAGGGTTGCTAGGAAGCTTGGGGAGGAGTCTGCAGCTCCAGAACCCCGTCATTGGTGAAAACAATTCTTTGAAAGCAGCTGACATTCCCAGGAAACCTGGAGGGGGGAATCAGGGACCTCCCTGTTCTGTCTCACAAACACAGCCAAGAATTACCCAAGATATAAGGAAACCAACACCACAAAAGGAATTACCATTCAACCAGCGGCCAGTACTGGAGGTTACCCACCATGAGTGGCTGGAGGAAGCAAAAGGATCTTAAATAGAATGAATGCACTCAGAGAAGAGAGACCTCAGTATATCCTTGACAGAATAGAAGACTGAGAATGCCCAAGAACAAATCTTAGAAAAGAACAATATTTTGTAAAATTAAAAGAGAAACCGTAAGACATGAACAGAATAACATAATTGGCTCTCAAGAAACAACTTATTGATATGGTGATAAAGCTGAAACATTCTCCCCAAAGCTACAAAGTCCAGTTTTACACCAGTTCTATGAAGTGTTCATAAAATCCCTGTTATATGAACTCTTCTCAGAACATTAAAAAAGTGGAAAGTTTTCCAATTCATTTCCAAAGACTAAAATAACCATCACACACACTGACTCACAGACCATCAAAAAATAGGAAAAAGAACTAGGTGTAGTGGCACATGCCTGTAATCCCAGCAGTTCAGGATCCTGAGGCAGGAGGATCACAAGTTCAAAGTCAGCCTCAGCAATTTAGTGAGGCCCTAAGTAATTCAACTAGATCCTGTCTCTAAGTAATAGGAAGCCAGCCTCAGCAACAGTGAGCCGCTAAACAACTCAGTAAGACCCTGTCTCTAAATAAGCAACTCAGTAGACCATGTCTCTAAATAAAATACAAAATAGGACTGGGGATGTAGCTCAGTGGTTGAGTGCCCTTGAGTTCAATCCCTGGTACCAAAATAAATAAATAAATAGGAAAAAGGGATGGGGATGTAGCTCAGTGGTTAAGCTCAATCCTTGGTACAAAAAGAAAGAAAGAGAGGAGGGGGGAGGGAAGGCTG
>NW_026000000.1:7608313-7685104 GCF_001458135.2 Marmota marmota marmota | reverse complement strand
AGGGAGGGAGGGAGGAAGGAAGACACTATAGAGCAAATTCTCTATGACCAAGAGGTTGAAAATCTAATAAAATATTAGCCAATGTTATATTAAAAGCAAAATACATCATAACCAAATAGGAATTCCCCCATCCTGTCCCAGGATTGAGAACAGCTCAGGAATAATTAAATAGTTGATACAACAAAAAACAAAATTTGTACTAATCCAATTCAGAAATTCAGCAAAGGAGGTAAGAATTATGTCAGTAAATGCAGAAAATGCAATTGAAAAATTCAACATTCATTTTTTTGTGAGGTACTGGGGATTGAACTCAGGGGCACTCCACCATTAAGCCACATCCCCAACCCTGTTTTGTATTTTATTTAAAGACAGGGTCTCACTGAGTTGCTTAGTGCCTCACTTTTTGCTCAGGCTGGCTTTGAATTCATGATCCTCCTGCTTCTGCCTCCTGACTGGTTGGGATTACAGTTGCGCACCACTGCACTTGGCTCAACATTCTTTTTTTGTTTTGTTTTTTTGGCAGGGGTAGCAGGGATTGAACACAGGGCACACGACCACTGAGACATATCCCCTGTCCTATTTGTATTTATTTACAGAAAGGGTCTCACTGAGTTGCTTAGCACCTCACTTTTGCTGAGGCTGGCTTTGAACTTGTGATCCTCCTGCCTCAGCTTCCCAAGCCACTGGGATTACGGGAGTGTGCTACCATGCCTGGCTTTCAACATTCATTCTTAATAAAAATTGTTTATAGGAAAAAAAGTTTTTTAACTCATTCAAAAGTGTCAACCAGAAACTTAGAGCAAATGTGCATCAAAGAGTTTCTGATTCAAATAAGGAGCATGGCACATGTGGCGTACCCATCACTGTGCCTGGCTAATTATGGGATGGAAGAGGGAGGTGGCATGGTAAGAAAAGAACAAGACTTCCAAATGTTGAAAAGAAAGAGACAATCCTTTCATTATTTGTGGATGGTGTCTTTCAGCAATACCTGGTAGGCATGAGAATCTGCTGCTAAAGTATTAGAACTATAGATAACTCCACAATAAAATAGTCAGAATAGGGGCTGGTATCATGGCTCAGTGGCAGAGCACTTGCTTCGCAAGTATGAGGCCCTGGGTTTGACCCTCAGCACCATCTAAAAATAAATAAATAAAATAAAGGTATTATGTCCATCTACAATTAAAAATATTTTTAAAAAATAGTCATAAGAATACCTCACAACAAAAATGGTAGCAGCCAACCCACCAGTGCTAGCTTTTATGCCAGGTACTATTTTAAGCTCTTTAATTCAATAAGACCAAATAGAGAATGTAATTGTTTCAGAAATGTCACAAGTAAGATTGCCCCAAAGAACTTGTAAACAACAAAAATGTTATATAACAAAAATTCTTTTAACAAAGCTAAGACCTTAGTAAAGTTCCAAGTGAAAAATAATTTTTAAAAAATGGAGCTGTACATGCTCACTGTAAAGTGCTGTTCCTGAAATCTAGAAGACTGAATTCTACTCCAAGGTATGGATAAGGAGATAAGGATAGGGACCTACTTCAGAAAAGAGTCAGAACTGGTGGTGGGGGGAAGGTTTGTACACAGCCACAGTCCTCAGAAAAATGGTGGGCGGGAATAGAATTACTTCCTGGTACAAACAACTTTCTCTGATCTGAATTCTTAGTGAAGGACTTTACAGCACCCATCCCTCATCCCACACTCACCTGCTGAGAATTCATAATGAGAAGATTATATAGTTTGGGGGTTTGAATTTACATCACCACATGATCCAGAAAGCTGCAAGTCGAGACACTGTATCATCCCTGAAGCAAAAGGACAGTAAAACACCATTTCCCTGAATGTCCCTTTCTGTTCCCAAAAACCTAGCCAAGTTAAGGGAACAATGAGAGCAGGCTTGGGCCAAAAAGTCCAGATACATATTATCTTGAAGGACAATGGCTTTCTTTTATGCACACTTGGAACTAGGGCAAGTTAGTATTATCCATAAAAAGCTACTTTCTTGCATGAATGCCAGGACCGAGTGCAGAACCAAGGGCACTGTGGAAAGGATACTTGTCTCTCATTCAGTTGGCCACCACTAGACAAAATACCATGAGGGAGAAGAGGCACTGCTGGCCAAACACTGAGAGGCTGAGGTGCGCTATCAGCCTGTCACCACTGAACTCTTCTTGGAGCAGTCCCTGATCTCTTATAAGTTTCCCCAATAAAACCAAAGATCTCCTATGCTGTCTCTGGGCAATTTCTTTGACCTGTCTGCAACCTGCTCTACTTTCCTGGCACAGCTGGGCTGTGAATAAGACAGACATGAACAGAAAAATTGATCCCAGGCTGATAAAACTCATGGGACACAGTAAATAAATAAATAAAACACTGGTTAGACAAGGCTTATAGCCACAGATAAGTCCCCCTGGAGATGACTTACACCCAACACTGCAAACACACAAGAAAGCAATTACCATGAGTGAGGGCAAGAGACACGACAGAGAGCAGATTGCTGGCCCAGAACTTTAACCAGTACAATAATCTGATTCAGATTATAAAACAATGTTTTTAAGATTAAATAAAAATTCACACAAAATAAAAATTCAATTAAAAAAACAGAAAAAGCATTGAGATAAAATTGGGAAGCCTCACAGGGAGAGAAAAGAAGCTTTAGAAATAAATCATAGTTAGAAAATTGAAAATTCAATGAGTAACTTAGGTTAGAAAGAAGTAGTTCCAGAAGGATGAGAGAAAATGGAGAGAGACAATATTAAAAAAAGATAATGCCTGTACTTTTCTAGAAGTGTTGAAAGATATGAACCCTTAAATTCGGGAAGCATGAATTTCATAGAGGATAAAAATAAATCTGCACAAAGCAGAATGAAAATGCAGAACACCAAAGACAGAGATGTTATCCACAACACAACTTTGAAGACTTAGACAAAATAGACAAGTTTCTGAAAAAATGCAACTTACAAAAATTGACTGAAAGCAATATTGAATACCTGAAAATATTTTTGAAGTGTACAATCAGGTGCCCTTTAGTCCAATTAAAAATGTTGTACAATCACCATGTCTGTCTAAATATTCATCCCAAATGTTTTCATCACAACAAAAAAGAACCCCAAACGCAGGAAAAATTGCCCACCCAATCCCCTGGCCAGCACCAATCTGCTTTCTGTTTACAGAATTCCTGTACTGGATTTTTCATGTAAATAGAATCATACAATATGTCATCTTTCGTCTGGCTTCTGCCACCTAGCGTGTTTTCAACCTTCATCCATGTTGTAGAATGTGTCAACACTTCATCAATACTTCATTCCTTTTGGTGGCTTAGTGAAACCTCCACTGTATAGGTACATTAATTTTTTAATCCATTCCTTTATTGATGAACTCTTGAGTTTTTTCCACATTTGGGCTATTATGAATAGTGTTTCTGTGAGTATTTATATAAAATTATTTCTGAATACCAATTTTCAGTTGTTTTGGGAACATTTCACTGAGTGAAACTGTTAGGTCATATGGTAATTCTGTTTAATTTTTTAAGAATCATCAAACTGATTTTTTCCATATCCTCACCCACAATCATTATGTTTTGATTTTTTAAAAATTTTATTACAACCATCCTAAGGAGTATCAAATGGTATCTCACTATGCTTTTGATTTGCATTTCCCTAAAGACTAATGATGTCAAGTATCTTTCATGTGCTTGGTGGCCATTATATATATATGAGAAATTAATCAGATTCCTTTTTTCCAGGGGCAATTTACCACTAAGCTACATCCTTAGCCCTTTTTATTTTTAGACAGGGTCTCATTGAGTTGCTTAGGGTATGCTAAATTGCTAAAGCTGGCCTTGAACTTAAAATTCTCCCGTCTCAGTCTCTCCAACCACTGGGATTATAGGCATGAGTCACCAGGCTCACCCAGATTCTTTACCCATTATTTTATATTTGATTGTTTATCTTTTGCTGTTGAGCTCCCAATTTCTCTTGCACCCAATGTTAATTATATATTAACAACCATATTGAGATACAATTCACATACCATCTAACTCAACTATTTAAAAAATACAATTCAATAGTTATTAGTGTATTCAAAGATATATGCAACCATCCCCACGTCAATTTGACATATTTTCATTCCCTAAAAACAAAATAAAAAACCTCAACCTTCTACCTAGTCCTTCTGCCCTCCCCATCTCACTCACCACTCCTTTCTAAGCAACCATTAACCTTTTTTCTGTCCCTGTAGATTTCCCTATACTGGACCTTCATATGAATGGAGTCATATGGTGTGTTAGATAGTCTTTGATGATTGAGTTTATTCACTTAATTTTTTTTATTTCATTGACGCTGTACTATATAAAGTCCCTCACTGCTTGTTGGAGCTAAATAGTATTCCTTTATATGATTGTACCACTTTTTTAACCATCTCACCTATGAATAGGACATTACAGTTGGACATTACAGTGGACATTACAGTTGTTTCCACCTTTTGGCTATTATGAACAATGCTGCTGTCATGTACAAGACTTTGAATAAACATATGTTTCAATTTCACTTGCGTATAGAACTAGAGGTGGCATTTCTAGATCAAAGGGCAACTCAGTGTTTAGTCATTTGAGAAATTGAAAGTGTTTGCGCCATTTTCCATTCCTGTCAACAGTGCATGTAGGTTGCATTTTTTTCTATATCCTTGCCAACACTTGTGCTGGGAGCCATTAGCCAAGTAGGTATGACAATTTCCTTGCCAGCGTACCCCATGTTCCTGACATTTTGCAGTGACATTGAATGTAGTTGACCTTGCTCAAGGACCAGGGCGGATTAGGGTGTTCCTGGTTTAACATAATCGGGTTTAGGGCGTTCCCAGTTTAGGTTCCAGGTTTAAGGTTTAAGATTATTCCTGCTGGGAATAGGGCGTATCCTGCTGCCTGAGTTCCCCTTGAGTTCTCACGGGATTCAGAGTATATTTTGGGAGACAGAAGCCCAGTGGAGGTAAATTTGGCAGAGAACGTGGATTTCCCCAGAACGTGTCTGTATACGGCTGGTGTGAGTTCGGGAATAAAGAGTTGCTGTTTGAATCTACAAGCTGTGTGGTGGCTCGTGATTGTGTGCCCAGCCAGACTGCGGCATTTGTGCCCAGCCAGACTGCGGCACACTTGTAACTATCTGACTTTTAATTTTAGTTATCCTGGTGGACATGAAATGGTATCTCATTATGGTTTCAATCTGTATCTTCTCATATGCTTATTGGCCATTATTATACATTATTTGGGGAAATGTCTATTCAGAGCCTTTTCCATTTTTTAAAAAGGAACTGCTAGTCTTTTAATGATTAAGTTACTAGAGTTTAAAAAAATATATATTCTAGATACAAGTCTCTTCTGGACAAGTGATTTGCAAGTCTTTTTTTCTAGTTCTGTGGGTGATCTTTTCATATTCTCAACGGTATGCTTTGAAGCACATAAATTTCACATTTTGATGAAGTTCAATTTACCTATTTTTAAAATTTTTATTGCTTAGGTTTTGGTGTTATATCTAAGAAGGCTTTGATAAATCCAAGGTCATAAAGATTTACTCCTATGTTTTTTCCTATTTACTCTCATGTTTTCTATAGTTTTGCTCTTACATACAGGTCTTTGATCTGTTTTAGCTTTTTTGTTTGTTTTTTTTCTCCTATATTGGGGATTGAACCCAGGGATAAACTACCACTTAGCTACATCCCCAAGCCTTCCAGCCCTTTTAAATTTTGTTGTTGTTGTTAATTTTGAGAAAAGTTTCACTAAATTATCCATGCTGGCCTCAAATTTGCAATAATCCTGCCTCAGACTTCCAAGGTGCTGGATTACAGGTCTGACCCACCACTTGTGTCTTGAGTTCACCTTTTTATATGATGCAAGATAAAGATCCGATGTCATTCTTTAGCATGTGACTATCCAGTTATCCCAGTGTCATTTGTTGAAAAGCTTATTTTATACTCCATTGACTGGACTTGGCACCTTTACTGAAAATCAGCTGACCATAGATATATGGGTCTATATCTGGACTCTCAACTTTTTACATTGATCTACATATTTATCCTTGTGCCAGTACCACAGTTAAATACTATTATTTTGTAGTAATTTGAAATCAGAAAATGTGAGTCTTTCTATTGTCAAAATTCACTAAACAAGAAGCAAAGAGCTGGGGGCGGGGGGAAAGGGTGGAGGATTTATTTTAAAAGAAAACAGTTTGTGGGGCTGGGGTTGTGGCTCAGGGGTAGAGAGCTCGCCTAGTTCGTGGGAGGCCCTGGATTTGATCCTCAGCACCACATATAAATAAATAAAGGTATTGTGTCCAACTACAACAACTAAAAAAAATAAAATAAAATATAAAAAAAATTAAGAAAGGCATGGAACCTTTAAATAATAATAAAAGAAAGAAAACAGTTTGTGCTGGGCATGGTGGCACATGCCTGTAATCCTAGTGGCTTAGGAGGCTGAGAAGAAAATTTGCAAGTTCAAAGCCAGCCTCAGCAACTTAGCAAGCCCTAAGCAACCTGGCGAGACCCTAAGACCCTGTCTTCAAATAAAAATATAAGAAAAGGGCTGGGGAAATGGGTCAGTGGTTAAGCACCCTTGGGTTCGATCCCTGGTACCAATAAAATAAAATAAAGAAGACAGTTTGCAAGCCAGAGATGGAGCCTTGCATACAAAATGAAAGTGGATCTGAAGAAATGAAGAGTGGGACTGGCTTAAATAGAGAAACTTGGCTCCCAGGTTCCCACTCCAGTCCACATATGTAAATGAAAGTGTGTGGGAAGTACTCAGTCCTGAGTGGTTGACTGCAGATCAAAGCTTATTGGCCAGATCTGGGTAGCAAAATGAAGATTTGGGGATCTGTTTATCTTGCTAGTTGAAAACAGGAACATGCCTGGGAAAGGACAGCAGTTAGTCCACAGTTCTTCCAGGAATACAGGACACATTTTTTGACACCCGCCCCCCATCAGCAAATGGTTACCAAGCTCTTCTCTAAATTAGTGTACTTAGCTATTAGGCTGTTAGTTTTGGGATCCTTCTTGAAGATTGGGCTATTCTTAATGTTCACTTTACTTTTTTACGCCTTAGGATAGTATTGGCTATTTTGGGTTCCTTATAATTCCATATTTTAGCATTAGCTTGTCAATTTCTTCAAAAAAAGTCAGCTGGGATTCTAATGGGGATTGTGCTAAATCTATAAATCAGTTTGGGGAGTATTGCAATTTTAGTGTTAAGTCTTCTGACACATGAACATGGAATGTTTTTCCATTTATTTAAACCTTCTTTAATTACTTTCAACAGTATTTTGTAATTTTCAGTGTGTAAGTTCTGAACTTTTGATTAAATTTATTTCTTAAAATCTTATTATTTCCAATGTTGTTGTGAATTATATTACTTCCTTAATCTTATTTTTTGATTATTCATTGCAAATATATAGAAGTAAACTGATTTTCAAAATATTGATCTTGTACCCTCCAATCTTGCTGAATTTGTTTTGTTCTAATAGCTTTTTAATGTATTCCTTAAGATTTTCTGTATACATGATCATGTCATCTGTGAATAGAGATGGTTTTACTTTTTCCTTTCTAACCTGGATTCCTCTTCTTTCTTTTTCTTGTCTAATTGCAATGGGTCAATGTTGAAGAGAAATGATAAGAGTGGCCACCTTTGTCTTAATCATGATCATAGGAGAGAAGTATTCAGTATTTTTCCATTAAGAATTAAGTTAGCTGTCAGTTTTTCATAGACACCCTTTATTAAGTAAGTTATCATCCATTTCTAGTTTTTTGACCATTTTTGTAATAAAATGTCAGATTTACTCAAATGCTTTTTCTGTATCTATAGAGATAATTGTGTGACTTTTTTTTTCTATTGCTATGATGTATTATATTAGTTGATTTTCAGATGTTAAATCAACCTTATATCCCTGGGATAAATATCACTTGATGGTGGTGTACAATTCTTTTTCTAAGTTGCTAGATTTGGTTCATTAGTATTTTATTGAGGATTTTACCATCCATATTCATAAGCTATATTGGTTTGTAGTTTTATTTCTTTGTGACAACTTTGAATGGTTTTAGCATCCCAATACTGGCTTCATAAAATAAGGTGGGAATACCCCCTCCCCTTCTATTTCTTTTTGAATAATCCAAGTTAAGTCTTTGATTGCTCTGTAGAATTCAGCAGTGAAGCCACCTGTGGACAGTTTTTCAAAACCTGATTTAACCTTTTCCTTGTTATAGGTCTATTCAGATTGCCTATTTCAGCTTGAGTCAGTTTCAGTTGTTCATGTCATTTTAAGAATTTGTCCATAAGTTATCCTCTTTTTTGTCATAAAACTGAAGTATTCTTTTATAATTGCTTTTATTCCTGTAAGCTTGGCAGTAATCTCTTCCACAACTGATCCTAGCAATTTGAGTTCTCTTTTTCTTGGTCAAACTAGCTAAAGATTTGTCAATTTTGTTGATCTTTTCAAAGAAGCAGTTTTTGTAACTTTGATTTTTATTGTTTTTCTATCTTTATTTCCTTAATTTCCATTCCACTCCTTATTATTTCTTTCTGCTTGCTTTAGGTTTAGTTTGCTGTACTTTTCCTAGTGACTTAAATGGAAGGTAAGGCTTTTGATTTTAAGCCTTGTTTTCTTTATAATGTAGGCAATTTCATCTATAAATTTCCCAAGCACATCCCTTAAGTTTTAATATGTTGTGTCTTTGTTTTCATTTGTCTCAAAGTATATTATAATTTTCTTTGGGTTTTCTTCTTTACTCATTGGTTGTTATTTAATTCTCTCAAATTTATAAGCTTCTTAAATTTTGCCATTTTGATTTCTAATTTCATGATTGTGAACACTGAATATGCTTGGTATTTGTTTCTATTTAAATTTATTGAAGTTTTATGGGTTAGCATATGGTCTATGTTGAATAAAGTTTCTGGTGAAACTTATCAATAAGACAGACTGTGGTTGTTGGATGAAATGTTCTATAGATATCTGTTAGGTGTAGTTGGTTTGCAGTGTCAAGACTTCTATTTCACTATTAACCTTCTGTCTAAATTTTCTAGCCATTACTGGATAGAATTATTGGAAATCGGGTATTTTAAATCTCCAACTATTAGTGTTATTGATTTCTCTCTTCATTTCTATTAATTTTTGCTTCATGTGTTTTGGTGCTGGTATTAGGTGCATATAATTGTTATATCTTCCTGATGGATTGACCCTTTTAGCATTCTCTCTCTCTCTCTGGTAACATTTTGTTTGAAATTTGATTTTGTCTGATAAGCAAGCACTCTACCAACTGAGCTATATTCTCAACCCAAATTTGGGTATTTCTTGTTTAAAAGATCCATTAGCAACAATTTTTATTTATTTTTGTTTATCTGAGAAAAACTTTAATTCTTGTAGGTTTTTTCCTTATTTTTGTTTTTTGCAGTGCTGGGGTTCAAACCCAGGGCCTTGCTCATGCTAGACAAATGCTTTATATCATTGATTTATACCCCTGAGCCCTCATTCTTGATAGGATTCTTTGTTGACTTTTTCTTTTATCCCCTCTCTAGAGCACTTTGAATGCCATCCCTGCCTCTGGCCTCCATTTTTTTCTACCCTCTGAGAGGTCAGCTCTCATTCTTACTGAAGTTGCCTTTCCACTTTCTGTTTACTGCTCAAATTTTTTTTGTTTGAGTTCAGCATTTTTACTATGTCTGTGGGTCCCTTTGCATTTACTATGCTTCAAGGTCACTGACCTTCCTGGATGTTTTTCAGTAAATTCAGGGAGTTTACAGTCATTATTTATTTTTTCTTCTTTCCCTCTTATTCTTGAAAAATCCATTACATATACATTTAACTGTGTCTTAATAGTGTACTTGGTGACGTCTCACATTTCTCTAAGGCTGTGTTCATTTTTCTGCTTTTTCCTATTCTTTGGATAGCACAATCTGTCAATCTTCTAGGTGATGGAATATTTCTCCTACTAATTCAAATCTACTGTTGACTTCCCTACTGCATTTTTTATGATAGTTTTAAACTCCATTAATTTAGCTCCTACAACTTGGAGCTAGGGGAGTTGGAGAAATGCTGACAGCCTACCCCTCCCAATGAGATACTTTATCCCTTGACTGGGAGCTGAGAAGGAGCTCCATTTTCTTGAAATACATACCTGGAGCTTCTAGGTGAGGGAAATGTTGTATCTCAAACATCATAGACTCACTGTTCTTACCAAGGTTTAGTAGGTTTTCGTGAATAAGTATTACTTCATTCACATATAATTTTAAGACAATTTCCAAAAGCATCATATATGTTTTTACAAATTTCACTGATTATGTTTGATTCATGGGTCTACAGGGCCTGTCACACTGACATTTTGGAAATGGAAGTCTAAGGGATGTTTTGAAGTTGGAAAATTTAACTGTGTACTTCACCACACTAACAGTGACATTAAAGATGAAGATCTACACAATTTTATCAGTTTAACAGAATAAACAACCCAGAAACTTTCCCATTAATTATATGGAAGTGGTATATAATGTAAAGATGATTTTATATATTAGGAGGAAAAGGATGAACTTTTTAGGAAACCAGGTTAGGGAACAGCTTCTTAAATAAGGAGACAAGACATGGGAAGACTAAATTCACTATATTTAAAATTTTAAAACTCCTGAATAATAAAACTCAAAAAGTAGATCTATGGATGTTTTAATCTCCTTATGTAAAAGTAAAAAAGAAAAGCTCTCCAACCCCAAAATCTATAAAATACCCAGTGGTAAGCCTAATATGAACTATAAAAGATTTTGAACAGTTATTAAAATTTTATCCAAGAATATAAAGGACTTAAAATGAGGCCCATCATGAAACTAATGGGGAAAATTATATTACTTATGAAAAAGTCTATTATCCTTAAACTAATAAAGTAATACAATCCCAATCAAAAGAATAACACAATTTTAGTGGAACTTAATAAGCTGATTGTACAATTAATTTGGAACTGAAAATGCACAAGACACCAAAGAGAGTAAAAAAGGAAGTGGGACTTGTCCACAAGCGGCAAAATATGGCGCAAAACCAAATGACAGTGTGAAGAGTGTGGTAAAATAGACATCTAGATACATTTCTAGAAGTAAATGACATAATATATGATGAGTTAAAACTTGGGATTTTAACTGGTCAGAAAAAATAATAGACTATTCATTAATAGCTGTGAAAACTGCCTTTTATTTCTGTGTGGAACAACCCTAAAAAATTTAATAACTCATAAAAATCCAGGCAAATATGACATGAACAGGCATGATATAACAGAGATCTACAAATAATCAATAAACATAGAAATGTTTGGTTTTATGGTAATCAGGAATATTCAAGTTAAACCAAGGTTATTTTCAACCACAAGATTTTCACAAAAACCTACTGAGCCTGAGACTGTCTACCTCCTGCTGCCATGGGTGTGGAGAAACAGGTCCTTTCAATGTATTGTGAATTGGAGGAAATAAGTTCACTACATTCATTGCAAAATATTAAAATGAGGGCTGGGGTTGTGGCTCAGTGGTAGAGAGCTTGCCTGGAATGTGTGAGGTACTGGGTTAAATTCTCAGCACCACATATAAATAAATAAATGTCCATTCACAACTAAAAAACTTTTTAAACTGTTATTATTTTTAACCTAGCAATTCCATGAAAGTATAGCTGTAAGAATGAGAAGATGTCTGTATATAATGTTAATTTTAGATGCAATAAGGATGATATAATTCCATTAATGTAAATTACATGTAATAAATTAGCTCCTATAATAGGAACTCCAAAATACAATGGTTTAAATAAGTCAGTGGTGTATTTTACTCTTAAGTAACAGAGCAAAGAGCACAGTTCAATACTGGCAGATCAATTTCTTCATCCTCAACACATAACCTCTTTGGAGATGCCAGGGCATGCCGAAGCTCCCATGGGCATTCCCACCAGCAAGAAGGGAATATGAAGAAGAGTATACACTCCAATTCCTTACTGAAGACCCTATCTGGAAGTTTTACATCCCACAGCCCCAAACTTCAATATGTGGCCATACTCAACTATCACAGAGGTTGAGAAGTATAATCATTAGCTGAACAACCATGTGTCCAAGTAAAGTTCAGGAATTTTATTAAAGGAAGAAAGGGGAAATACACACATTATGGCAACAAATTTTTGCTACTTGTTTCATAAATGTGTGGAAAACAGCCTAGAAGAACACACACACGTATCTGTATAGGAACTATATACACTCCAAATATAGAATTTAGCTCTGGAACAGAAGCAAGATTGGTGCATGGTGGGAAGATAGATAGCATGCGTATTGCTTGAAATTTTTTAACAGTGACGGTACATTCACATAGTAACTAAGGAATTTTAAAAACTTGACAAAAAATTCAAGTCCTTTATTTGTATTAATATAATACATTCAATACATTAAATCTATTCACATTGTACAAAGAACTTCATGTTCCAAAAATTAACTTTCATCTAAATGAATAAGTTACTCTATATTGTTAAAACCTTTCCATTTAGAGCACTGTTCTTCAATGCCCTTCACCCCGGAGGCATAAAGACCATGTTTACAGATCACAGGTACACAACCTACCCAAGACCATGGCTTGTCAGCAGCAGAACCGGAAAGAGGACTATCTTGCACTTATTGCATCATACTTTTATTTCTTGCTCAAAGAGAAGGCTACAACTTCTCTAGCTCAATATAATTTAGATTCAGACTCTATAAGGAAAATGTCCAAATGCTCCTCACTAGTGAACCAGATCAGTATTTTACCCTGAGAACAAGCCAGGAGGGGGAGATACAATTTTCTTATATGCTAATGATTACAAAAATAAAAATGTACCCCATAAACAGTCACACGTTTTGATTCTCTTTAGGATTTATTGAGTGGTTTAGAAATCCCTTCTAAGACTTCTAGATAATAATGGCAAAATGAATATATATGAATATATATATGAATCAAACTAAAAGCAAACAAAATGAATAAGCCAGAATCCAAGAAAAGAAGCAGAAAATCCTGATAGGAATATAACTCTGCTAAGGGAAGGGAACCCTGGCCTAAGCTATCTAAAGAAAGAACAGCAAGTCTCAAACCAGGGTTCCCCAACCAAAGCCACATGCATCCTGGCAGGGGCACCACCTGCACAGAACCCTCCCCTCTGTGTTGCAGGGAAAAGCAAGTATCAGGTCTAGACCCAGCTGTTCACTTAAGTATGAGTTTAAGATTTAAGAATACCGCATGGGAGGGAGGCAAGCAAAATACAAAGAAATGACAAAGAAAAAAATAGCAAGTTGCAGAAAACACATCCAAGAAAAAAAATGCACTGTGATGGCTTAGAAGAAATTTAAGGAATGCAATGAACTTGAGAAAACAAGACTTGAAATGATAAAAAAAATAAATAAATAAATAAAAAACTATGAGAAGTAAACAAGAAAAGCAAAGCTAAGAAAATAAACTGAGGATTAAGGTTAAACGATCACAGAGCCATAAATATAACAGACTCTAACAGTCTCTAAGAACACAATTAGCTGAAAACCAAACCATTAAAACAGGAGAGTATCACAGTGAATGTCAGCACAAGAGGTGAATGCCACTAGAAAGAAGATGACTTAGACAACTGTGGTCACATCTACAACAATCAGTGCCCTCAGCAAACCAAGCTCAACAAATGAAACAACAGATCTTCAGACACCAGCCAGCAAGAGGACAAAGAGAGTACTGCACGGTGGTCACCTCATGGTGAGGAAGGGATGCCTGGCCGTGGTCCTGTACAGTGTAGTACAGTGTAGTACTCATGTGTTCTTTCATGCATGTACTTTTGGTTTTTCTTGGATATTCCTTTTTTTTTTTTTATGATAACACATTTTATTTTCCTAAAACCAATCGTGAGAATAGGGAGGAAAATGTATGTTTTGCTTAAAGCCAGAGTAAAATGAGTACACTAAAACTTTTGACAAATATCTGCTTTATTATTTATTACCAGGCTTTCATGCTTTACTAATAAAAACGCTCTCCGACTAGAGATGTCGCTCAGAGGTACAGTGCATGCTTAGCATGTATGAGGCTCTGGATTAAATCCCCAGCTTCCAAAAAAGGGGGAAAAAACCTGCAAATTTAATTATATTTTTTCAAGAAGGATTGTTTAAAGGCAATTAATATGATGTAAATTTGAGATATTATCTTTTCATGTATGGCAGATGATAAATTTAAACATTTAAAAATTATGCATCAAAATACTGTTATCAGATATTGATAAACTAATTTACTGAATAGGCTGACTAAATGTAAGACATGTTTTTAGCACCAATAAAAAGAATTGAGACTTCTATTCTACAACTTCTTCTTTTTCTTCTTTTTTTGAGTACTGGGAATCCAACCCAGGGAGCTTTACTACTGAGAAACATCTCCAACCCTTCTTACTTTTTACTTTAAAGTAAAAAGGGTCTCGCTAAGTTGCTGATGGTAGCCTTCAACCTGAGATTCTCTTGTCTCAGCCTCCTGAGTCACTGGATTATAGGAGTGCACCACAGCACGCAGCTCTATTCTGTAAACTTCTAAATGAATAGTTATATGCTCCCTGACACCATCTTTTGGGTAAAGGAACAAATGTGCTCCAAGAAACAACTGTTAAGTCCCTGATTTTAGAACACAATTTCATAATGGAAAAAAACAATCCATCCAAGTATTTTTCTTCTAATAGCATTATTAAAACTTTTCAGTTTTGGAGAAGAGTTTTTTTCTTTAAAGTTTTAGTTATGAGGTAGATGCCATTTTAAAGTAAACATAGGGGCAGCCAACTTTCCTCGACAAATATATGATTATTAAGCACAAGTTGGTAATCACACACTTCCAGTAGAAGACATGACTGAAAATTTAGTGTTGTTTAGCAGTACTCTGGCTTGAGTTTCCAAATTCCTTCACCTTGAGGAGTTCTATGAAAAGTGCACAGATTTCTCAATAGTTCCCGAAAGACACAAGACTGTGACGCTGATAGCTTGGACTCAAATTCCTGTAGAATCTCCTGAGTGCTGGCCTGGCCGTCAATGTGGGCCTGAAAAGCTATGAAGTTCCTCATTTCCACCAGCAGGTCATCATGTTCTGTGGTGAGCGCCTGAGAGGCAGAAGCCTCTGGCAGGTGTCCACTTTCACTCTCTAACCGCTCTGGGAGAATTAGGTGATTTCTCGCTCTCATTCTGGCCAAGAGTGAGGAGGAAGCAAGAGGCCCAGAAGAAGACTCTGAATCTTCTAATTTTCCACTGAAGTGATCAGGGCCATGATCTTTTCCCTCCTTTTTCATGACACCATCCTGCAGGAAAAAGAGCACTACATTGATAGGTGGAATTCTAGATTATGTCCCTACTTCGTTCCCCAAAGGCTGTGGGGGATTGAAAAATAATTCAGGTGCCAGGTGGTGAGGTAATGGTGGAAAGAATGAAACTCCACATAACACCAAAGGAAAGGAAGTAAGCCAGACAGTTGAGTCCATACACAGTTAAAGAATATTTCCTAAAACTAGGACAGCAAATTGGTGCAACCATTATGGAAAGCAGTATGGAGATTCCTCAGAAAACTTGGAATGGGACCACTATTTGACCCAGCTATTCCTCTCCTCGGTGTATACCCAAAGGACTTAAAATCAGCATTCTATAGTGATGCAGCCACATCAATGTTTATAGCAGCTCAATTCACAATAGCTAAACAATGGAACCAACCTAGGTGTCCTTCAGCATAGGAATGGATAAAGAAAATGTCAAATATATACATAATGGAATATTACTCAGCCTTAAAGAAGAATGAAATTATAGCATTTGCCAGTAAATGGATGGAGCTGGAGAATATCATGCAAAGCCAAATAAGCGAATCCCAAAAAACCAAAGGCTGAATGAATCTCTGACATGCAGATGCCAATTCACAATACAGGGCAGGGCTAGGGAAGAATAGAGTTACTTTAGATAGAGGGGAGTGTAGGGACGGGAGAGGGTATAGGGTAGGAAGGATAATAGAATGAATCAGGCATTATTACCCTATGTACATATATGACTGACTACATGACTGGTGTAATTCTACATCATGTACAACCAGAAGAATGAGAAATTATACTCCATTTATGTATGATGTGTCAAAGTGCATTCTACTGTCATGCATAACTAATTAGAATAAAATATATATGTACATATATATTTTATGTGTGTGTGTGTGTGTGTGTGTGTATAAATAAATAAAAAGGAAGAAACAGTAGGCCACTCCATGGGTTTCCACTCTGCATACAAGAGCAGAGGGAGGCAGGGTGGAAGGGCTGTCCTTCAGGTACTGCTCCCAGGAGGCTTCCTGGAGACACTTTCTGTGGCTAGGAGTCTTATTCTGTTCTTATTTTCTCATGCACCCTGACTGAAACTCAGTGAGATAAGCAGCAATATCACAGCTACACTTTTTCTTCACTTTTAAGCCTTCTCACTCTTTCCTACAGAGATAGGAATTAGGGAATAAAGGGAGAGATACTGAGTGCCAAAAGACAAGTCCAAATACCACTGAAATGCAGAAAGAAACCATGAATAATTGCAAACTCCTGGTTGGCAAGCCCCTGAATCCATGCCCTTGTAACATAAGGGCAATGTGCAAGTGCGGGGAAAACTGGTACAAATTGTGTAGCTCCAACCTGGATCCACTTCTAATCCAGTATCTAGCACCAGCCCTCTATGAATATTAACATCCCACACCAAGGGATTGCCGTCTCTCCCTCTAAAGATTTCCTGCATTTTCTCTTGAATGTGTATTCCTTGCTTTATCCCAAAGGCATCTCTTTTGAGAGTGCCCCATTCTTCCTTGAATTTCTATCTACTTTCTTAAATAAACCTTTGTGCCTTTGGCGTGTATTGCAAATTCTTTTCTATCACATATGCCAAGAACCCTGGTGGTCCTGAGTCAAGTTCTCTTTGGGAACTCCTTGGATTCTTTGGAGACATGTCTTCTCCCGTGATACTATGTTATAACTCATGTGAATTTCCCTAAAACAATAAAAACTAACTTGGAAGGGGCCTCAAACTAATACTCAAAAGCACAAAACAGACAGTCAGAAAGGTTCTCTATTCCAAAATGTGTTTATACTAATCTAAAATTGGAATCTGAACCTGGGAATTTTTAAGTTTTCTCATTAATGCAGAAAGACAAAGAATGCTGAATGGTGCAGTTTGACCCAGTTTTCCTCTTACTGAAGTGCTTAGGGCATATGGTGTGCTCCAGAACAGGGAGAGATACGCACATAGTCAATATAAACTCCAACACTCAAGGTAGTTTTTGGTAGCTTCATTCTAGAGGACGGTGGTCTCTAGGCATGTTCCCTCCAGGCTGTCTTCCCAGCAATACTTTTTCCCCTGTATTAACTTTCTGAGGGCAATAACCATCTTCATATCCAGAATTTGGTGAAATTTTCCTGGCAATTCAATCAAGAAACTCCCCCACATTAAAAGCAAACATGCTATCTTATTACCTGGCATTTATCTGTTGGAGATGTTGAAGGATGCTGCACAGAGAGGTTAGAGTTCTTTTTCTGACCAAATCTACTCCTAAATAAGAAAAAGAATCACAGTAGATAAAATGTTAGTTTTTGTGATGTGATGATCAAAACACTTCTTTAATAGCTAAATTTGTTCTGGAAATTTATCATCATCAAGGTTATAGTTTCAAAAGCATGTCATTTTTGGTTTTCAACCTGTCTGCTTTGATTATTCCACTTTGTTCTACTGGGAAGTAACTGATGCATCTTGGAATGAGACCCACTCAGTATCCTCATTCAGCACATGAAAGCAATCACATTCACATTATAGGTAGGAAAGTTATTCTAAAAATGGCAAACTGAAGAGCATAGTAATTACTGATTGGTGTAAGTTGGCTAATCATCTTATTAAAGTTTAATCATTATTCTGAATCTTGCACTATATAAAAAAAATTTTTTAGTTGTATATGGACACAATAGCTTTACTTTATTTTTATGTGGTGCTGAGGATCAAACCCAGAGCCTCACACATGCTAGGTGAGCACTCTACCACTGAGCCACAACCCCAACCCTTTTGTACTATTTTTAACTTTACCATCTTTCAAATAAAACTGATTACTACTTCTCCTGAAATTCAGCTTTAGAAAGCAGGGAATGAAAGTGAGGAAGAAGGTAAGACCATTGTATTTCCCAAATCACCCACTCTGATGTATACAATGCTTCCCTGAGAGATTTCCTATTACTGCAGATAAGCAAGCAGGTGAGCATGTTCACCTGCCCTGACTTTTCTGCTAGTCTTCACTGTTTGTCCTGCTTGTAAACATGGCAGGGAGCAATCTCTTACTTTATTCCTGCTGGTGCACCTGAAGTTCCCCTGAGGCCAGTCCAGGTGGGGATACCAGACATTGCCCCAAGACACCTTTGTCGAGAGAGCTTCAGGGCTTTCAAGGCGTCTTGGGCCACTCGGTTGGCTTCTGCCTCTACCAGGACATAATCCGGGCTGGCTCCATCTATGATTGCATCGTGCTTCACCACGCTGTGCACACCCACTGATAAGAACAAAGAAAACAGCGAGAGTCACATTTCAGTTCATTGAACAGGATACTATTTTCCTGTATAATAGTCTAGGGTTGTAGGAGATGAAAAGAACATCTTTAGCTGCTATTTGCGAAGTGGTTGTTAGAACTCAGGAACTTCACAAAAACCACTTCTATTCACACTCACTATTACCCTAAGGGGGAGAGTTATTAATTATCCCTCTTTTAAAATAACTAAGGAAAATGCTTTAATCTCAACTTTAATATTTACCCTTTCCCCTGCTATACAGAAGAAAAGCAAAAACCTATTAATAAATTCTTCAATGAGGAGAAAACATAAACCAGAATTATAGAATTTCTAAAAAATAACAATCATAAAAATGCTATGTATCAGAATCACTGAGACAAACTTAATACAGTGATCAGTGGACAATTTCATAGTCTTGACACTTATATCAATAAAGAATAAAAAGTGAATTAAATTTCCAAGTACAAGTTACAAAAAGAAAAAAAAACCTATACAAAAATAAAACAAAACTTCCAACCAAAATACAATAAAAACAAAAATACCAGGAAGAAAGTAATAAAGAAAAAAGCGAAAATAAGGTAGAGAACCACAGATCCAGTTTAATAAATCAAAATCCTAGTTTATTGAAAAATAATACAAAATAGACAACTAACTAGCATGGCTTAATCAAGGGAAATAAAAGGAAAAATAAATTTACAGAATTATAAATAAAAAGGGAGAAATTATCATGGAACAAAGTGAATTTTAAAAAAATCACCTTTATGCAAGTTGGAAAACTAAACAAAATAGACAATTTCTAAGGAAAATAGACCAGTAACATAGAAGAAATAGAGAAAGTTATCAATGATAAACATAGCACAAAGAATATAGATCCATATCATTTATGAACATCAATAAAAAAATACTAAGTACAATACTAGGAAATAGAACCCCATAGCAGTCAGAAAATTATACTCTATGACCAAGTGGGGAGTCATTCTAGAAATCAAGGTTGGTTCAAGATTAAGAATCCCATTATTTAATAAACCATATTATGATGCTGGTGGTTTCAGTATTATCCATAGATTTCTATAGATGCTGCAAATGCCTTTGACAAAATTCAACATCCATGCAAGAAGAAAACCCCCAAAATTGGGAAGTGATGATATTTCCTTAATATAATAAAACATATACCTTAGTCATAACACCAGAATCTTACTTCATGGGTAAACGATAGAAGTTATTTCCACTGAGAATGGAAAGATGTATATTATCTCCAGTATTCACTTTCCATTTTAATTGAGTTACTAGCCAGGCAATTAAAAAAAAAAAAAAAAGCAAAATCAATTAAAGACATAAAATGAAAAAGTAAAATTTTCTTTTTGCAGTTTTTTTCCTTTTTTTTTTTTTCCAGTGCTGGGGATGGAACCTAGGGCCTCGTGCATGCTAGACAAGTGCCCTACCACTGAGTTATGTCCCTGATCCTTCTTTTTGAAGTTTTTAATGACAACCCATCTAGACAATCCTAGAATATCAATGACAAAACTTTAACAATAACTCAGAAAAGAATGAAACATAAAAATTAATATACGGAAATCTATAAGCTTCCTATTCTATTCACAAACAACAGAATTTCTAAAATTTTATTCCCTAGTATTGTACTTAGTAATTTTTATTGATGTTCATAAATGATATTGATCTATATTCTTTGTGCTATGTTTATCATTGATAACTTTCTCTATTTCTTCTATGTTGCTGGTCTGTTTTCCTTAGAAATTGTCTATTTTGTTTCGTTTTCCAACTTGCATACAGGTGATTTTTTTTTAAAAAAAAGAATACAATGGTGGGAAAAGCTCCATATTACAATAACAAAGAACATAAAACAGGAATAAACCCAAGATACATGTAAAGCCATTACATGCGAGAAAACTTTAAAACATGCCTGGGAGGACACGTTAGGCCTGAAAAAAATGGAAAGACATCCCTTGCTTTTGACTGCAATGACTTTATAACCTTCCTCCCTGTGCTAATTTATACATTTAGTGTAAATCCAATAAAAACACCAAGAACTGCTTTTATGAAGCTAGACAAACTGATTCTGACATATGAAAAAACAAATAAGCACAATCAGCTAGGAAAACACCAGAAAGCTAGGCCTTAACTGACAGCAGACAAACAGTAGAACACTCTTAATTCCAAGTGTGTTGCCAAGGCAGGAATAAAAAAAGCAGGGTATTAGTCACCAAATCTACAAAGGATATAGAAATGCTCTACATGATAAAGGTGGCATCTTAAGTCACTGGAGAAAAACAGATTTTAAATAAACGATGCTGGAAAAGGTAAGGAGTTACTTAATCCAAGTGGATTAGACAGACTTAAATGTAGAAAAAAAAGTCATACAAGTAATGTGGTGAAACATGATACAAGTTCAAGAAAACGTGGTGAATTCCATTATTATCTAAGTGTAGAAAATGTTTTTGTTATCCATGACTCAAAATAAATAACAGGTAAGACTGATAAATTTGAATTACCTTTTTTTTGTTTTGTTTTTCAAGGGGCTGGAGATCAAACACAGATCCTTGCACATGCTAGACAAGTGTTCTACCACTCAGCTATATCCACAGCCCTGTGTATTTTTCTAGATAACATTTTCATCAATAAAATCATTATAAGTAAAACAAGACAAATTGAGAAAATATATGCAACATATATGATAAATAAATCAATAAATAGGAATGTTTGAATTTATTAAAACAACAACAACAAAAAAAAAACTTAAAGGGGAACAAAGGCCAAAAAACTGATTTAGAAAACAGGCAGAAGTCATAAACAAACAATTCTCATGGAAATTTAAAAAAAAAGAAAAGGAATAAGATATAAATGGTTCTATAAATGTTGTTCAACTTCACTCAGTGAAATAAAACAAGGTATCATTCTTCAAATTTTAGATAGCCAAAGTTAAACATAGAGCAAACTCTCTTAGCAAGGGTCTGGGACAGACACTTATACATTATTGGTGACAATTCAATTTGATATAAACCTTATGAAGGGGAAAAGGACATTATCTCCAAAGAACAAAAAAAACCATATACATATATATACATATATAACCTTTTGATGCAGCAATCTCACTTTCAGGAATTTTCTCTGAAAATTTTATCTCTAACACAGTACTAAAGTATATAGGTTATGCTAGCCAGCTTTTTGTCACTGTGACCAAAATATATGACAAGAATAACTTAGAGGAGGAAAAGTTTACTTTGGTTCATGGTTTCAGAGGTCACAGCTGGCTTCAAGGCAAAAATATCATGGCAGAGGAAAGCTGCTTAGCTTGTGGCAGCAAAAAGAAGAGTAAAGATCCACAGAGAGTCACAGTCCAAGGACACATACCCCATGACCTACTTCCCCCAGCCATGCTCTACCTGCCTATTAATACCACCCAATAGTTCAGTTATCAATGGATTTATTCATCGATAAGATTACAGCCCACATAATCCAATCTTTTCACCTCTGAACACTGCTGCGTTGCCTAACATGAAAACTTCTGGGGGGGGACATTTCCAGATGCAAACTATAACATGAACACAAGATTACTGCAAAGTGAAGATTTTAAAAAAGGTATTAATAATCTAAATGCTCAAATGTGAATAAACTATGGTATGTCCACATAATAGCAATAAAAAAGTAGGAAGCTTTCTATTAATAAATACAGAGTGACTGTCGGGATGTATGACAGTTTTTAAAAGGTTAATATAAGATATTATAGGAGGTACCCTTTGTATCAGACTAATATGTGCTATATATTTTGACACAAAGAAACACAGGAAAGAAGAGGTATAAACACATATAACTGGGGAGGAAGTGATGGAATGTAGGTGAAGGTATTCTTTGAATATATCTATTTGTATAGTTTTGACCTTTATAACTTTATATTAATGTATTATATATTCAAAAAGTAAAATAAACAAGGATGGGGGACCCTAAAATGGATAAAAGCAGAAATAAACTAACCTATGTTATCAACTGTGACACAGAGAGAAAGGAGAGGAAAAAGAGGAACCAAGAAACTTTTGACCATATTGTGTGGACTAAAAACTCCAGACCAAAGACAAAAAGAAATATAAAAAAATATTGAACTCTAGTTAGTATGGTTGTCTTTTGTGGGGGTAAAGGTTGGGAATTCTAATGCTACTATGTATTCTAGGATTGATAAAGTAAGTCAAGCTGCTGAGAATGATGATTAATACTTCTCAGTCTAAAAGAAGAATCACAAGTATGGAAAGGACCCTATGTAGTTGGCTGGGAAATTGCCTATTAAAGTTCAGACAGAACATGTCTATTTAAAGCATTACATCTTGCCTGTGAGTGGTTATTTGTTTCCCAAAGTTTCAAACTCCTCCAGTTCTTCAGAAAAGGGGGTAAATATAATTTTCAGAATGTCAATACAATTGAAATCTAAATTTTAGAAGGAAAACATCTCTGGTTATGACCCCCCTCTGTATCATCAGTTAAAGGATGCCACACTAAAAATGGCTCCTTGTTCTCTGTTCCTAGCACCTGTCGGTAAATGCATCTAAAGTATTACCTGATTTTTTGAAAAGCTTTTCCAAAACATAATCATCACTGCTCCGTTCCTGGGCCTCACTCGCAGGCTCAGTGTCTCGTTTGTGGTACTGCCTTTTCTTCACCAGGTGTGGGACTCGAATTCCTTCAAACTTGGCATCTTTACAATGCTTAGAGTTTTTGGCCTTTGGCTGCTGCTGCAGATGTTTTTCTGAGATCTCTTCTTCTGACACATTATGATGTTTTGTTTTTGACTTGTGCTTATAAAAATGACTTTCAATTTGTTCATTCTTCCTAAGACGTTCTGACTGAACCTGGGAGCTTTCTCCTTTATAAGAAGGACTTTGCTTTTCATCGGTGCTTTCTTCACCAGATGGCTGGGATTTTCCACCAATGCTTGCAGAATCTGAACAGTCCCTATTTCCACTAATCACTATTGGCTCCTCCCGTCCAGACACTGCTTTTGTCTCTTCTCCAAGCCCATCACTGCTAGTTACGTTCCCATTTCTATGAGGGTTACTTTTTAAAGGATTACTTTCAGTAGAAGTTTCTGTATTTCCTTCAGTTTCTGTTGCCTTAGATTTCTCTTCAGTCAATAAGGCATCGTTTATAGATGTATCAGAATCAGGAAATTTTCTGCATTTTGGAATTCCACTATCTGTTCTAAAGGCTGATGGAATCTTTTTTTTTAAATGGCTTTTGGGTGTCTGAACATCTGAACCAGTTCCTTTAAAGAGGGAAAACAACACTAATGTTACATTACATTATTCATATAAAATTGATAATTCTGAATTAAATGACTTTATGTAATACCTGCAAAAATAGCACTAGTTTCAGTGCTCTGTGATGCATCAGGACTAGTCAGAGTAAACAGCTCATAAAGATCATTCGATTTGAAGAACCGCCTTTGTTTTGGATCTTTTAGTACTCTGTTTGTCAAAAACTGCTTGAAGATTTGTCTATAAAGATAAAAATTATGCTAGTATAAAATAATGTTAGATACACTTCAAAACTTCAGTTATAAAACAACATGAGATATAACTGCATCTGTATAAATGCCTAAATCATCCCCAAAACTTTCGGTCTTATAAAATTATAGTTCTGGATGTATATATCAGTTGATCTTCCATGTTTCATAGAATTTAGATTTGAAAGAATACCTTATTAAAATGAGCTTTTACAACCTTAAAACATTTCAAAAAATATTTTTCATACACATTCATGCAGCTAAAAGCTTCTCAAAGCTGCAAGGGTCTCCCTGATTCATGGACCAAAGGTCCCATCTCCTGCCCTGCTCTGACCTTCCTATGATGGGTTCAGGAAACTGACCTGGGTTTTGCAAAGTCCTGACTCTGACCTGCCCTGTCAGTTCCCACTTGCTGATCCACACTCTGTGCCAAAGCCCCATACCATTGTCCCTCTTACAGTCATCTCAAGAAAGCAGCACTGTTCCCCCAAGTTAAACCTCTCTTCTCACAAAATCCAACTCATCTCCAATCCTCCACAATAGGACTTAAGGACATGGAACATTCTAGGAATAATCCAGGGCACAGTGGAGAGTAGTAGCTTCCCCTTAGCAACTAGGGTATAGCACATAAGAATGAACTCTCCAGTGGGTGGCAAAGTCTGGACTGCTGAATTTATCACTGCTGAAAACCCCTGCATTCTAAAGAAAGATAGAGGAAAAAACAGATGTCCCATCAACCTCTCTCCAAGAGGCATCTGAGCCCAAGACTATGTTGATCACACCTGAAAGGCATGTGAAAATGCCAATGTTAACTTCAACTCTGCCACTTTTCACAATTTTCCTAAAAGAAAGTGGAATATTGCAGGGCACGGTGGCACACGCCTTTAATTCTAGCGCCTCGAAAGGCTGAGACAGGAGGATTGGAAGTTCAAAACCGGCCTCAGAAAAAGTGAGGCATTAAGCAATTCAGTGAGACCCTGTCTCTAAATAAAAATTCAAAATAGGGCTGGGGATGTGGCTCAGTGGTCAAGTGCCCCTGAGTTTAATCCCACAAACTCCCACCTCCAAAAGGGGAATACTATAGCAGGTAGAAACAGTTCTCTCAGATAAGATTATCAAGTTTACACATAAGTGGACTTTGAAGTAGAATAAGGTACAATGATGATCAAATTTGAAGACATTTTTGAAAACTCACCATTAAGCCATCTATGCTTATGTCAAAGAAAATATCACAATAGAAGAAAAACTATATCCTTTAAGTTATAGCAATTATTTTATTTTTAAAACAACACTTAAAAATACTCCCTGCTCAAAACTCTGGGTGCATAGTCAAAACTTGGGCAGCCATCTATACCAACCGATGGTAAATCTTCTCTTCAATTGTGCCTGCCATCAGAAGCCTATACACAGTCACCTGCTTCTTCTGGCCTATCCTCCATGCTCGCTCTCGGGCCTGCAGCAGAGAAAGTGAGATCTTAATGAGGACCCTTCCCCTGCAAGTGCTGATTAGAAATAAAGATAGCTGGTCAGTGCTTTCACTCTCTGAGATAAAATTTTGACTAATGAGGCCACAGACACTTAAGGCCTTTTAAAGGACATGAACAGTCAGTTGCCAAAAACTGAACCAAGACATCTAGATCTAAAAAATATCCTAACTTTGCTTGTGCTCTTTTTATTCCATATCTAGAAATGGATGCTGTGGTAAACTGCTGAAAACTCCTCTGCCTATGGAACCCTAAAGGATGTGTTCATTCATGTAAAAGAACAGGAAACTACCAAAATTTGGACTGTGAATCAATTAGAACATTAAAGAATGATCACAGTGTTAACCGAGAAACTCCATTTCTACTAACACATTTTGGTTTTAAAGTAAAAGACAGACCTGTGTATCAGTGCTTGGGTTCCAGTCAGGATCGTAGATGATGACTCTGTTGGCCCCAGTCAGATTGACTCCTATGCCACCAACCCTCGTGGTCAAAAGAAACACGAAGATGGACGTGTCCTACAGGAAAGACACATGGCACTTAGCAGACACATCTGAGACTAGCTACAGCTTTTTGTTTCTGCCCACACATATTCTATATGTGGACTACTAGGCTGTTCCCAGTATGAGGAATGGTGACGTCCCAGAAACCTTTGGTGAATGAGGCTCACCTCATAATTCCTACTCAACTAATTATATTAGTAACATTTAAAAACTGGGTTTTCGGGGCTGGCATTATAGCTCAGCAGTAGAGTGCTTGCCTCACACTTGTGAGGTACTGGGTTCAATCCTCAACACCACATACAAATAAAATAAAATAAAATAAAATAAAGATATTGTGTCCATCTTAAAAAAAAAAAAAAAAACTGGGTTTTCAAGAAGGACATTTTTTAAGTACATGCATATCCCACTTCCCAAAGATCCTGAAGTGCACAGAAGCACAACATCTCCCTTCAGCAGCTACCCAGTCCTAGGAAACATAAACACTGCTCAGGTGGCTGTGGATGTATTCACTCTTGTCCCTCTACATACAGCAGCACAGTCTGACTCCTTGTTACCTCATTGTATTTTGTAATCAATGGTTGTCTTGATGCTATGGTAGTGCTTCCATCCATCTTGAGATAGGAATACTTCTGGCTTCTCAGGAACACTTCTAGTATGTGTAGCATCTGTTTGATGGGAAGAAAAGAGCATGCAAATAAGATATACATCCTGGTGAGTCTTTCTCTACCTGTATAAATAGCCATATCTTCCCCAGTGGGCCTATTTCCTTGGGATTAGTTCTTAAAACTTTTTAAGTAGCCCTACCTCAGGCCCAAACTCACCTTAATACCAGAATCATATCTTGTTTTTTTTTTTTGTTTTTTTTTTTGTAAACCAACTCTAGTCAGGTACAGTGGTGCACGCCTGTAATCCCAGTGGTTCAGGAGGCTAAGGTAGGAGGATCATGAGTTCAAAGCCAGTCTCAGAAACTTAGCAAGGCCCTAAGCAACTTAGGAAGACCCTGTCTCTAAATAAATAAGGACTGGGGATGTGACTCAGTGGTTAAGCACCACTGGGTTCAATCCCTAGTACAAAAAGCAGCAACAACAACAACAACAAAACAATTCTAGATGCCATTTCTAGAGAAAGATCCAAACTCCTAAAGAGATCTGCAGGCTGCCATCTTAACAACAGTGGCAGACTTGCTTTAGAAGCATTTTAGTTTATTATATACCACCACCACCACTCCTTTTATTTTTGTATTGGGGAATAAATCCAGGGTTGCTTAACCACTGAATTATATCCACAGCCCTTTTCATTTTGAGATAGCACAACCCTCAGCAAATAAGTGAGATCCTAAGTTGCTGAGGTTGGCCTCAAACTTACGATCTTACTATCTCGGCCTCCTGAGTCACTGGGATTATAGGCAGGTGCAACTGTGCATGGCGATTATATTCTATTTTTAAGGCATGAAGAACAGACTTCTTTCTTATATGAAGAACAGATAGAACTTCTTTCTTTCACTCACCTGTCTTGACTGAGAAAACAGCAACACTCGCTGACCCTGCTTTTGCCATATTTTCAACAAAGATTCAACAACAATCATTTTCCCAGAACGTTTCCAGTATCCAAACTGATTTTCTTCTAGTTCATCATCTGGAAGACCTCTGAGATTCTTGGGACCTCCAGAAAAGAGATCAGGGTGGTTGCAGATTTTTCTTAAGGCTATAAGTCCAGAGAAAATCTGTGATACAAAAGAACATACGTGCACTCAGATTACCCATGTAAAAATAATATTCAGGAAAGAAGGAAGGGAAGGAGGCTATTCCATACGTGACATGGATTAAAAAAAATCATTCTTTACTAGCTTCTTATTTTCTTCCCTAATCGCATTATTAGGAGCTGGAAGACATTAACTTTTGCTCATCTTCTTTCCCTGATAGGGCAATTCTCTGGAAACAAAACAATTCTATTGGACTGAACATGTCTACAGGGGTCATATTCAACTGCTGATAATTTACTTTCTTTACTAGTAAAAAATGGTATGTGGTTAACTGCATTGTAATCTTTATATAAAAACTGACTCCTTAAAAATAAAAATCTGAAATATCATACCAATCTAAATTTAGAGAAATCAGTCATGTTAACTATCAGATATATTTAAATATTACATTCCTAAGCAACTCAATGAAATTCTGCAGTTGAATGTGTGAGTCAGAGGCTGAAGTTTCATTTACCTGTATATTATTACTACATCAGAAAATGAATCTGGGGCTGGAGTTGTGGATCAAAGGAAGAGCACTTGCCTAGCATGCATGAGGCACTGGATTCGATCCTCAGCACCACATATAAATAAAATAAAGATACTGTGTCCACCTATAACTAAAAAAAGAAAATGAATCTGCATGACAAATGCATAAATGAGAAGGATATGAAGAAAGGTTCATGCAACAGAAAAGTATAAGAGGCTGGGGTAAGTATTCCCTAACCCCTGCCTCAGCCCCTTCCTGAGGACATTAATAAAACAGCAAGAACAGGCCTTCTCACAGATTTCAGAGTGTGACTCAAATAAAATTCATTAGTATGAGAGCTCAAGTAGAAAAAGAGATATCAGCTGGGTGTGGCAGCACACACCTGTAATCCCAGCAGTGTGGGAAACTGAGATAGTATGATTACAAATTCAAGGCCAGCCTCAGCAACTTTGCAAGGCCCTACACAACTTAGGGAGACCCCATCTCAAGATAAAAAATAAAAAGAGCTGGGAATTGGCTCAGTGGTTAAGTACTCCTGGGTTTAATCCCCAGTACCAAAAAGAAAAAAAGAGCTAATAAATTAAGTGAATAATCAAAGGGATGACAGTTTAAACCACCAAACAGTTACACAAGCAAATAATAAAAGATCTGAACAAATCAGAAATACTGTGAAAACTCCCAGAGACATCTCTAACTCATTTTTTTCCTCTTGACCTGCACTGTCTGACAGAGTAGCCACTAGCCACATGAGGCTATGAAGCACATTAAGTGTGGCTAGTCTGAATTGAGATGTGCTGCAAATGCAAAATATATGCCCAATTTCAGAAACTTAATACAAAAAAAGGAGAGTAACATATCTCATTAATCATTCTGAAACTTTGATTATACATTAAAATGATATTTTAGATATATTAGGTTAAATAAAATACACAATCAACATTAATTTTCTATTTATCTATTTACCTTTGTAATGTAATTGAAACTTACAGGTGTGGCTTGCATTCTCTATCTATCATTTTGATCTTGGAGGCAAATGAAGAAGTGAAGGGGAGATTTAAGAGCTGAAGAAATGTGAATGATTTAGAAGCCTTTATATATATCAGTAACTGATGAAGTAAGAAACAGATGTAGTTAAAAGAATGAAAGAAACTACTGAATCTGGAAGCACAAGCACTCAGATACTATGAACACAGGCAGCCATACTGCCTGCATTCATCTCGATCCACACACATCACTAGTCCAATGGGACAGGACAAGGACCATGACTTCAAAGCTCAGCATGGATTAAAGGATACAGAAAGGTCTGTATTCCTAAACCTGGATTCCTAAGGCTTGTTTTGAAAGCACCTCGCAGAAATGGCTCTTGCTCAGGATGACAGCAAGCAGAGTGAGCATCCTCAGCCTTAGGAATCTTATATATCAAATCAATAAGACAAAATTCACAGGGTATACACAAAGAAGGGGTACAGTTTAGTCTAAAGCCCTACAGCTTTAGACTAAATGCTGATTATATTCTGCACCTACTTATTTAACATACATATAACCACATATATGTATGTGAGCACTTAGTGCTATCTATAGTTACAATGTTACTGTAGAAAAAAATGTGTAAAAATGATTTTTCCTCAATGTGTCCACTCACACCAGCACTCTGGGGCTGTTTCCCTATATTCTGCATGGGAGCCCCAGTCCCTGAGAACCTCATCATTGCAGATGCCAATACTTAGCTATTCTTCCACTAGACCACAGGGTTGGATTCAAATACAACAGTACTGCAGTAGAGATGAAATGAAACATACACAAATTTAATGTGTTCTTTCACTTCTTCAAGGCTTGAAATTTAGTCAAAATTCTCACCAAAATGTTTTCAAAGGGTCACAGAAAATTCCTAACCCAGCAGAAGCACATGCCATCTAAATAGCATTTAGATACTAGCTTCCAGCATACAATCTCAGCAGCACA
Organism: Marmota marmota marmota; assembly: GCF_001458135.2. Lineage (NCBI taxonomy): Eukaryota > Metazoa > Chordata > Mammalia > Rodentia > Sciuridae > Marmota > Marmota marmota. The sequence goes on along the minus strand of NW_026000000.1, from coordinate 7,654,840 downwards.
TTCTTATTTAAAAAGTTCCCAGGGACAGTCCACCATGGTAACATGTTCCAGAGAGCTAAATTCTAGCACACTCATTTAGTTATATAATGTTTTTCCATTGTTGTTATTTTGGTTTTTATCTAAGAAGACATTATCTACTTCTGAATTCTGGACAACCACAGAAGGAGTTTTTAGAGTTTTGGAAGGAATAGAGTGACATAAATTCTTTTTTTTTTTTAAGAGAGAGAGAGAGAAAATTTTTTAATGTTTATTTTTTCGTTTTTAGTGGACACAACATCTTTATTTTTTTATTATTATGTGGTGCTGAGGATCGAACCCAGGGCCCCGCGCATGCTAGGCGAGCGCTCTACCGCTGAGCCACAATCCCAGCCCATAAATTCTTTTCACACACTGGGGATGATGAGAATTAGAACCAGAGACATTTAAATCAGAATTATATTTCTTTCTAACCTGGTAGTGATTCATGTTTATTAGGGTTTAGGACTCCCTTAAGAAACTGATGAAAATCATGAATCCTCATAATCCTCTCATTATATATAATTTCTGCCATCATTCCCAGGACAACCCAGCAATGTACCTGACACTCATCCACCTGCTAGGTGAGACCCTTGAGAGCCACAGGAACTATCGGCCTCGTGGTCACACCCACAATTGGGTTCCAGCTCCATAGCTCATGGCTACCAATCTCCCACTAGTGACCTCCCTCCTTTGCACTTTACTGTCTTCATGCTAGATCTCTGACTTCATACTTCCCCACAGCTCACCAACAAATCAACTGAGATGACATGATATAGAAATCCTGGCACATTCTAGACACCAGTTTCCTTTTCTCCCCCACCTCTTCTCATACACAAGTTATACAGCTTCTGTTCTATGGCTGACCTGCATCTCTCCATTGAGAATCCTGTAAACTTCTTTGGAATCAATGAAATTCTGGTAGACTTTCTGCTGCTCATCTGTAAGACGGCAAAATAAGACCTACAGGGGGAAAAAACAAAGAAAGTATAATTAAAAAAAAATTATTAGAATAAAGTAATTAAAATATTACAACATAAGCATTTGGTTCCCTAATCAAAAGAATACAACATGTGCAATTTTAACAAAGCTACTTACTAAAACAACAAAAAATGATGATACCTCTCATTGTTGAACAAAGACCATTTCTCCATTTTTGTATCTACCTATCTCCTGGTCCCTGCCCTATTACCCCAACAGTCCCTAAAGACTAGCTTCCTGTTCACAGGCCAAGTTCAGGATCCAAGTACAGACCATTCCTGGCCTCAACGTGCCCAGACTACTCCACCTTCCATGCCCCTTATGTGCACTCTGCTCAGCAGACCTGACAGGGACCTTCACCTCACCTAGAATTCCTCTTTTCCTGAAGTTCATAAGTTAATTAGACTCATCTCTGAGGTCAATTACTCCATGCCATTGGGTTCATGGACTTCCTATCTCTCAACCTTTCTCTTTCTCTAAATTCACCACCATCACCTCATGGCTTGACTTTCTTCTGTGGCCAGTCATATACCCTTGTATGGCCAGACAGCTACCCTGTGTCACCAGTACGGGCCCTTTTCAACCTACTTGCCATATGAATTTCCCAGAGGCAGATCCACTCTCCCACCTGCCTTCTCGACTTTTTATAGTCAATATCTAGCACCATCTCCCATCCTGTGGCAGCTTGCCACTTCTTGTTTCAGAGAACGCCTCTACACACACCCTGCCCAGTACCTTCCTAAAGCCCAGTGCAGCATGAGAACTGTTGTGCCAACACTCATTTCCCTAAGCTACTTCACTTCAGCCACCGTTGTCTCAACTTCTATTTAAAAGCAATCATATAAAAACAAAATGATAAAAATCAAACCTGAAGCCACCAGAATCAGGCAGAATTCCCTAGTTTCCACTCCCTAAAATGTTTCTACTTCTGCATCTACCTCACCTTAGTTTCCCTTATTCCAGAGGAACAGAATCCAATACAGGATCAATGTTAACTCCTCAACCTTTGCACCATATCTGAAAACCATGACCATTAGACACTCTAAAAAAGGGAGGAAACTTCCTGAAATAATAGGGGATAATCCTTACTTCCATTCCACTGTTTCACCTAGGTGTTTCTGCAGATAGCAAGTCTGATCGGCACCCCGACTGATGCCACTGATTTTGTTCCTATGTGTCTGTCACTAATGACTTCAGAGTTGCCAAAATCATCAGGTTCTTTCCAGTTCAGTCCATTCACCCTGTTGCTCTGCAGCCCTGGCCTCCACTCCTCCTAACCCACCTCTTACCTGTCTGCCCGGGCTTCCCTATCTTCCTAGCTAGCTTCTTTTCTTTTACCCTTTTCTTAGGTGTTAGTGCTCCTCTGGGCTGCTTGTCTTTTCTCATTCTCCACCTACTCCACGGGCAAACCAATCCCTGTTTAACACGTTCCTAGCTCATAGGTGTTAGTTACATCCTAAGATCCTCCTCAAACCTCTAGACTCATTTGCAACAGCCTCTTGGCCAAGGGAGTGTTTGCATAGGCACTTCACATGCATCATAAATTAAACCTGTCAGTCATGTCCTTCTGAAGCCTCTATAGCAATAGATATATCCCAGCATCCTAAGGGGGAAATCTGGACATCACTGGGCCTTTCAAGTACCTTCTGTCAGCCCCAACTTTCTACCAGTCCAAGCCACATTTTCTCTCCAAAGATTTTGGAAGATCTCATTAACTTATCCTTCTGCTTCTACTTTCTTTCCCTCAAAAAACTTTCATTTGTGGCATGAGTAGTCTTTCTAAAACATTAACCTCAGGGTTTACAATTCTCAATTTCTTACATTTGTATTTCAGTCTTAATTTCAAGGACAACAGAAAAAAAGCCCTTCCTCTAAAACACAAAGAAAACTAAACCAATAGTTTGCCAGGTGCTTAGCACCTAGGAATCACTGTAATATTTTTTACAAGGGATTTTTAGATGGTTACACAGAGTCAGATTTCCAGGAGTTTCCAGTCTAGTAGAGAGACTAAGAGGATCTTTTTGTTGTTGTTGCTTAATTATTTTTTATACAAATGGAGCACTACTTTTCATTTCTTGGTTGTACCTGATGTGGAGTCACACCATTCGTGCAATCATACACTTGTTTTTTTTTTTTAAATACTTTTAGTTGTAGATGGACATAATACCTTTATTTTATTTATTTATTTTTATGTAGTGCTGAGGATCAAACCCAGTGCCTCACACATGCTAGGCAAGTACTCTACCACTGAGCCACAACTCCAGCCCCTTCGGAGGATCTTAATAAAGAAACTTCTCTGCGTGTGTTTTTTGGAGGGTGGAGTGAGTGTGTCAGAATCTTCAGGTGGAGGGACTTAAAAGCAAAGAAGAGAGACACATGTTGAAAAAGCAGAAAGTGATTCGTTTGACTATGGCATAGTAAACACAGTTGAGATTCCATAGTGAAAATAAATGGTGTGAATAAATCAAATTGGTGATCTTAAACAGGTGATGGGGAAGGAACAGTGAAGGTATGTTGATAGGAATAACCTTGGGCAAAATTAATCCAGCAACAATGGGAAATACTGCATGGTGCAGGAAGTCTTGTTGGGTGGGAAGCTTGTCAGACATCAACTGCACCAGTTTATGACCAAAGTCATGGGTGTGAAACAGAAGAGAGTAAGAATGAAAAAGGACAAATAAAATGTTACAGCAGTGGCTGACTTGGAATTAACCAGCTCAGACAACTGTGGTTTGGGGACTTGGCTACAAGGGGAGAATGTTTAGAGAATGTGAAGATAAAAGGCTCAAAGTAGAGATAAGTGTGGTGGGAAGAGAAGAGGCAAGAATGAAAGGAAAAGTAGCCTTGATGACAGAAGTCAAAAGTCCTATTCAGTTTAAACATCCAACATCTATAATGCATTTACAGGTGCCAAGCAAAGGTACAATCATCTCTTAAGATTACAGAATACCAGGATGGAATTTAGAAGGACGATTCTTTTGACACCAAGTCAAATGACATCAATCCTTTGCTCAGTATAATCCTATGACTTTCCGCCTTGCAAAAAGTAAAATCTACAGTCTTCCCCATGACCAGCAGGCCTTGACATCTGGCCTCTAGCCAGTAGTCTGGCTTCCTCCCTGTGGTTCTTATCCTTGCTCCTTTGGTCACACTGGCTTCCCTACTGGTCCTCAAGAGTACCAATGCACTGCTCCAGTCTATCCCTAGGAATAGTCTTTCTTCAACTCCCATACAACTCACTCGCATACCTTCTGTAGGTCTCTGCTCAAATGCCACTGGATCAGAGATCTCCTCAGACTATCTCATAAAAAGCCTAAACCCTTGCCCCTAGCACTCCCCATCTCCTCGCCCAGATTCAATTTTCTCCATACTCAACCACCTGCCATCTTCTATACTTATTTGTGAGTCTCTCTCTACATTAAGAATAAATGTGAGAACCATGATAACTTGCCCTGCTACCTAATGTGTCCAGAGACTTGAATCATGCTGAAAACATGGTTAGCATCTAATACAATGTATAGTATGAATGAACTGGGGGCCTAAGGAAAATGAAGCTTTTAAGAAAAGTAGTTAAAGAAATCCATGTGTTAAGAGAGAGAAAACAAAGTCCATGGGTCAGAGGAAGAGTCTAACTGAGGGCAGATGCCACAGAGGTACACCTGTCACATGCAAATTAGGACCAGCCTGCCTTGCAGCAACAGGACCCACCTGTTGGCCTAATCTTTTTTTTTTTTTTTTTTTTAAGGAAATGTCAGGTCTATACAGCAATCCCTCTTTACCCACACATCCACATGTACCAATCTCATGAGGAAATCTTTGTTTCATTCTGAACCTTATTTATTTATTTATTTATTTTAGAGAGAGAGAGAGAGAATTTTAATATTTATTTTTTAGTTTTCGGCAGACACAACATCTTTGTATGTGGTGCTGAGGATTGAACCCGGGCCGCACGCATGCTAGGCAAGCACGCTACTGCTGGAGCCACATCCCCAGCCCCCCTCATCTGTTATACACAGGAAAATCAGAGTGAAGGGGCAGGCACACCTGTGCTTGAGGACTATTTGGTTAAATTCTATATTTACAGACCTGTTCATTTTTATCTGGCAAAGAAAGGCTCATCTTGACATCTGACTTCATTCTCCGCAGAAGGTATGGGTTTATGGTGTCTCGTAAGACACATGCACACTTATAAGCAGTTTTAACCTGTAATAAAAGAAAAAGGAGAAATTACTACATCTAAGGAATGCATTTATTCTTACCTCTGAACAGATTCCACTGCTTAAAAACAAAAAGAATGACTATGGTTGTACAAAAGTGGTTGGAAATGGTCAGAAAATGGCTTGAAAAAATTTGTGAAAGTTCTGTATACTTTAGGTGATGGTGGCTTTCATAATATCACCAGGTGCAAAACTGATCTCATTAACTAAAATGTACAACAAAAGAAAACCCAATAATTTTGTACCTTATTCCTCTTCAATATTTGCTTTAGTTATTATTATATAGTTAGACCTTAAAGTAGAGATTTATGTGATTCTTAACCACCCTCCAGGGAAAAACCACTTTCAAACAAGACTGTTTATAATCTTGTATTCTCCAAAAGCTACAAAGGAAATGCTACTTTGCAAGACTGAAGATCAAAAGCTAAGTGTGGGGGAAGCTGAAGCAATGGAAGCCACCAGCTAATAAGCAGAGATTACTGCCCACTGGAGACTTAGGAGACTAAGTTCAAGAGGAGCCCTATGATCCCAGAAATGAAAGGTCACTCTAGCCTAAAATGGAACATATGGCTCCGTAATGGACACAGTCACACGAGAGGGGTATTAACTGTACATAGAAAAACAAAGACCCACAGCCCAGGAAACCCCTCCCTCTGCAATTTACTTAAAAGCAAACAAAGACTTCAATAAATTATTAATAATTAAAAAAACAGGCTTAAGAACTAAGTAAATTACTATTTCACAGAACAAGAAAAAAGTCCAAAGTTTTAATGCAAAAAAATTAGCTATAAAATCAATGATAGTGAGGAGCTTGACCATAATACACAAAGAAAAGTTCAAGTTAAAATATTAACATGTAAAAAAAGAAAACATTTTTAAAAAGCATAAGAACATCTCACTCAAGCCCATGTCCATACATGTACAGTGTGTAGGCATGTGAATGGGTGTGCACTCCCACCCCCCAAAAAAGGTGTTACCTGGGATAACATAAACTAACAAAGAATTCAACTAATCAACAACTTTTATATCTCCAGCACCTCAAGTGTATCATTGGATGCTGATCAAAATTACGTTTAAGATAATCATGAAGTACATGATTTGTGATGCAGAGATGATTAAATTTCAGAATTTAACAATACATTATGGTCTCACGGAGGAAGCAAGTATTTCAATATGCTGAGGAGATTTCCCACATCTCTCTCCTGCTGGTTGTAGATACTAGTAAACTAAAACAGAGCTGGCTGGGAGGGGCCAGTCCCTCAGCTTTGCTCTTTCCTGCAGGCCAACTCCAAGGCAGTGATCTTATATTTAATTCCCACCTGGCTCCCATGGCTGCCTGTTATTAAAAATAATAATAATAATAAGGGGGTGATCTAACTGTATTTCTCTAACTTTCCCAGGCCCCCAGTGCTATGGAAAATGGATACCTCACTGCACATATCAATCTTCTTCCTGACAAGATGGAGAGGTGATTATAATCCCCCAGCTCTGCCTCTTAGACAAGTCACCAAAACAAGGAGTCTCAGTTATCTTGACTATAAAATGAGACATCTCCTGAGGTTCTTTGCAGTTCTGAAGTTCCATACCAAAGCTGAATGCACCACCCTGTGGGCTACTGGTGTTCTGCCCTTACCTTCCTCAGCCCTATTAGTCCTGGCTTCCTCATTTCTTCTTCAGGAGGACTTTCTTGAGCACTACAGTCTCTGATAATGGATATCTCCCCTAGTCACAGTCCTCATTATTCGGTTCTGGGATTTTCATTTACCATTTTCCTTTTGTATGCCCCACACTGGACCAGAAATACTATTCATGGAAGCTTCTGGCTTCCAGAGCCCTCTCGTCATGTTAGCCCACAGCCTGACACAATAATTACCAATGAACAATCTTTATTCTTAGGACTCAATAGCACATGGCAACCCTATTCTAACACAAAAAGAAGCAAATTAAAAACACTAGAAAGGGAAAAGGAGTCCTCTTTTATCTGCACTTTTACTTTGCATGGTTTCAGAACCAGAGGTTAACTGTAGTCCAAAAATATTAAATGGAATATCACAAAAGACAGGACATAGAGTTGGATACTCTTGATTTCAGGTATCCACCAGATGCCTTAGAACACAAGCCTTGCAGATGATGAGGGGCGGGGGAGGACAACTACTACACAAATTCCTGAATCAAAGACTTCAAGGAAGAAAGATTGTACTTACATGTTCTCAAAATGTCTCTCCACAAAAGACTAATTCCAAAGCAAAAGTATAACTTCAGAGTTTAGAAATCAAGCCAAAACTTTATCAAGCAGTCACCAATGATGGGACAAACGAACAGCTGGTGTCGCCAAGTAGAATGCACTGAGAAAGACAGATCACTCCTGCAATATTTCTGCCAAAAATGTATAATCTGATCCAAATATGAAGAAACAAAAGAGAAACCCAAACTTAGGTATAGTCTAGAAAAATAATAGGTCTATAGTTTTAAAAACTGTCCAGGTCATGAAAGGCAAAAGAAAGATTAGAGAAACTTTTCCAGATTAACAGAGAGAGACTAAAGAGACATGGAAGCTATGAGAACAATTGGCAGAATATGAATGACAATAGATTAGGTAACAGAACTGTATCAATGCTAAATTGCCTCCTATAATTATGTAAGCAACTGCCCTTATTTTTAGGAAACACACTGAAGGATTGAAAGAAAGTGGCATTATACTGCAACTTACTCAGAAGTTTCAGAAAAAAAAATAGCATTAATCTGTGGATATTTATTTGAGGAGATGGAAAGATGATAAGTAAATGTAGTAAAATGTTAGAAAAAGCTAATAATCAGTAAATCTGGATGAAGGGTACATGCGAGTTTGTTTTTACAATTCTTGCCACATTTCATTCAATTCGAAATGATTTAAAATGGCAAGTTAAAAGGGAAAAAAAATGGTTTAACTGAAGGATAGCAGGGGATGAGAGGAAGAAGAGAGCCCTTGCAAAAGTTAAGTAAAAAATCATTCGATCTTAAAGTGTAAAGGTATTAAAGATAAAGGTACTGATGTAAAGGTATTAAAATGGTCTAAAATTCTTTTTCTAGTTAAATATTTCAAAACATGTGAGCAACTCTTTTGATGGAAGACTTTATTCCTGGCCCAGTCATGCCCCCACAGTTGCACCCTCCACCTGAGAAGGGCTGTGCAGAAACCTTGCCTCCCTTTAAGGCTGGAGCCTGCCCCCAAAGGCCACAAATTTTCGTCAGGTTAGCTTTAGCTCCTAAGGTTCCTACCTATGACAACCCCCGTCCCACCATTTCCTTTATTCTATTAGTCTCTACATTTTGCTTGAAGTATAAGCACCACCTGGGTCTCTTTGTTCCTCATGGTCTTTCTCAGACTACCAGCCAAGTTCATGTCCTCACTGTCCTTACTACCAAAAGTCCCCAAAGGTCCCTCAGTTTCAGCCTCTCTCCTCATGACCTTACTGCAGCCTGAGCAATCCCTGAGAACCACCATCTTCCAGCAGCCTGCTCAGACACATTCCTGTTGTCCCTTGAGCACCACTGCCTCCTTTTCTGGGCCCCAGTTCCAGCATCCACAACTTCCTACTACCTTCCACCAAATAAACATCTCCAGTCCAACCAAGCAAGTCTCTTCATTGTTCTAGCCATGAAGTGTGGCTATACTCTAGCTGCTGCCTCATTGAGAAGGCACTCATTCTCCATGGCCTATTACCCAGAACTGGGATAAGGGACATATCATTTCCCCTAACAATCCAATCCGATCTGTCCTGGTGTCCCCTTTCTTAAGTCTTTCACTATTTCATAAGATGTACTACCCAATTTGCACTAAATTATATGCTGAACTGATTTGCTCTCACTTCATGATTTCTCACTGTTCTTGTGATCACACATAGTATCATTTTTTAATTTATCTGACAGAAAAAACCCAGGAACAACCAACCCAAAATTTTCATTTCTGTTCTGCAAAGAAAAGTTTAATTTTAGGTAGTTCCTCTAAGTAAATATTTTACACGATTTTTAAAAAAGTTTATCTGGAAAAGTATATCAAGCAGAAATAATTATCTGATTTTTATCAGATACCAATTTATAAGCCTGGCCATTTCCCTTACATTCTGAATGACTTGGCTACAAAATACAAAATACAGTATTAGTAACAACATTTTAATACTAAGATGCCAAAGTTGTCACCTGCCTACTACATTACCTGTACTGGAGAAGCATTGGAATATCCCCCCATGGTGATGGGGACAGAGAACTGCTCCATAAACACAGGCAATGTGCCTAACTTCCCCGGGAAGACAAAATCAAAGAGGGACCAGAGCTCCCGGAGGTTATTCTGCATCGGTGAGCCAGACAAGATGATCCGATGAGGTGTGCGAAACTAGTTTGGGAAATAAAGCACCTTCTTAATAAATTCGCCTTTTAACAGATGATGGATATCACTGCCCCCAAACACTCCCACGTAATACCATTATTTAACACATTTTACTCATTTTAATTCTTATATCATTTTCGTCCTCCTCAAAACATTTTATGCAATTATAATTCTTTAATTACATATAGATGAAAAATGGGGGAATTTTTTTCTTATATCAAGCTGAATAATATAGGTTAGAGTAGGATTTGGTTACATTCTAACAACTGATCCTTATAAGAGACACTAAGTAATGTGAACAATCAGAGTTTTAAAAAACAATTAAGGGTGAGCATACAGAATTTTCTACATTTAGGTAAAATGTATATTTTTAATTTCTTAAGCATAAGGAATTAATTAATGTGTTATTAAAAGCAGAAAGCCTATTCTAAATTAAATACTACTGCCAACCTATAAACTCCTTGTTATGAGAGGTCATACCTGCTTGCAAGCAAGTGTGACAGCAGCATTTGGATTTCGAATTTTGTGTCCTTCATCCAAGATCACATAGTGCCAGTCATGCTTGCTAATATCATCTTGCATCAGACGAATGTAGGAGTAAGAAGTTATCAAAATTCCATGACAATGAGCAATATCTCGAATTAGTTTCTCCTAAAATCATAATAAAATAGGAAGGCCCATTTTAAAAAGGAAGTAAAATACAGTGAACATGACTTAAAGTGACACCCTTTCAATCATGACACAATTTAGGGCACTTTATAAAAATGTATAAACATAATACACACATCCTAAATAATACCTTTTCAGCAGTAAAAGTCTATTTTACATTTGTTTAATCTGTAAGGCAGTAAACACTGACTAATAAAGCTATTGGTGGTAGGGAATGGGGAGCTCTCAAAAAGAAAGATAAGAGTAAGTTATAATACGTTAAGCCCTCAATTTTCATTCTTCTTTGTCTCCACCCTTGTTAAACTTAAAATAACAAGGTGAATGGAAAATGATTAATTGTTTTAAAATAAAGAAAGAAAATGAAAGAAACTTCATGGGGATAAGGAAGTCAAATTTAGAACTTCTAACCATATATAACATGAATTCCAGGAGACTAGAGTGAAAAGGATATAAACAGGAAAAAACTTAATACACTGAGGAGAGATGTAAGTCTAAAGAAAAAAAATCCCAGAATGTCAGGTAGAAACACTGAAAAGGCACATCCTTCTGGATGTTGGAATTCTAAAAAGAGAAATAAAAGAAAGAGAATGCCATGGATTCTGACCAAAACAAAACAGAGAAAGAGAAGATTCCTTTCAGAGAAGAAAGACCTCTTGCACTGGGCATTTCTTTCTATAACACTAAATATGTCAAAAAGCAAAGGAAAAAAATCTTTATGTAGTTCTCAGGGGAGAGGAGAAGTGGAGACCCTGGAATTCTGCATCAATCCAACAAGCAGCTATGCTTGATGAAAAAAATTTTTAAATTCCAGCTTCAGATAGGCAAAGATTCAGAATATAGGCCAACCAGAGGATGGCTAGATACACAGTGTGCTGAATTCAGAAGCCGAGAGGTGTGCACAGACAGGCAGATGCTGCCCTCTGGGAAGAGCTAAAGCAACACTCTCTACCCTATATGTTCTCGAGAGACAGCATGCTCCTAGCAATTCACTGAGTGAGGACAGAGCAACCACCACTAACCCCATTTTATATATGCAGAAACTGTGGCTTGGGTTTAGTAACCAATATACCACGTCACAAAGATGGGAGTGGTAAAGTCAGAATTCCAAAGCAGAAGGTCGTCCATTCCAAAGCTGGAACTATTAAGTATTAAGCTGTACTACCTCTTACTATACTACAAAGAAAAACTTTAAAAGGGAAAATAAAGCATGACTACATAATAAAGAATTCCATTAATATGTACACTAATAATGCACCAATAAATTTTTTAAAAATTTAAAATGGGGAAATGTAATATACATACTTATGTATCTTAAAATAAATTATTAGAACATAATAGTCTAAATATTAAACACTTTCAAATATAAATGAAACTGTTAACAAATGATCTAAAATATAAAACATATTTTAAATTATACTATAATCCCTGCTTAGCTTAATATAACTTGGAGTAAAACTGGTGGAAAATAAAAGTGGATTATAAACCACACCCTATCCACAGGCAAAAATGAAACACAGAATAGATACTGTACTAAGTCTTAACTGTGAGAGAAAAATATGTTAAACTACACTTGTCAAAAATTTAAGCCTATTACTGACTAATGGTTGCTGACTCTATATAAACACTAGAAAAGATAAAGGATATAGAACTATTAGACTACTATAGGGGGAAAAGTATTAAAAATAGCAAAAAAAAAAAACACAGAAAATGTAAGAAACAGAAAACAAGCTAGTAAGTTGCAGATTAAAGATATACCAGAGGTCACCACGATGGCAGATTATTAACAGCAAGACTTTCCCTGGAGTAAGGCAAAACTCTAGCCTTGAGTTTAAAGGAGACCCAAACCAGGCCCACAAAGAAAGCTGAAACAGAATTAATCAAAGATACACTGAGAACTGCAAACAAAAAAGGGTAGTTTTAGCAAAATGAACATGAGATAAATAAGTGAACAGAAACAAGAGGGATGTTTTAAATTTTAAAGGGAGTAAAATACTAAGAAGCAGCATTCACCTTTACCTGTCAAAAAACACAGCAACAAACACAAAAGCAAAGCCCTGAGAACCACAACCTGTCCTGAGGCCTGACCACAGCTTCTGAGAAAAGAATGTTTAAAGGAAACAGTTTTAAAAATTGGTACACAAAGGCTTTCAGTGCCACCAAGAAGCTCCCTTCATAGCTATCAACAGAGCCTTAGCCTGCACAAAGAATACCTGGTCTCCCCCTTCAACATTTCCCTTTTCTCTTCACTCTTCCCTCCCCATTCCTCTACTGGTCTTCCATCTATTTATTTATTTACTTTTAACTGGCGCCTTATAATTATACATAAAAGTGAGTTGATTCATTGTGATATATTCATACATGCACATGGCATAATTTGGTCAATTTCATTCCATAGTTCCTACTCTTTGCCTCCAAAAAAAAAAAGGAATCAAAAATACCCATTCTTTACAAATATGCTACTCAGAAAGGTTAAAATCTGAAAAAGTAAAAAAATTTAAAAAGCCGAGATCAATATGTATAATCAACCCAATAAATTAAAAAGAGAAAAGACAGAATAAAAAAAGAAAAAAGAAAAAAAATCATAGGAAAAAAACCTGGCAGAACTGATGAGGAGAAAGAAAAAAAAAAAAAAAACTCTCCGAAAAGACCAAACCAATTTCTGAAAACTCAGCCAGAAGAACAGACTCATTCTCATTGTACAGCTTTAGAAATTCTCTACATTCTAACCAATGTAGAGAATACAAAAATGTTAACCAATACCACGTGCCAAAAAAATCTGAACATTTTGACATAAGACAATAGTTACAAAAAAATTACCCTAATGAAAATGGACCCAAGAAAAATTAGACCAACTGAGCAGAATAATACTGAAGAACTTGAAAAAGATGTATGCTCTTCTATAAGTGACACAGGAATAGAACTAGCTATAGAACTGTTCCCAAATACAGAAAAAGAATGCATTTCAAATCCTTATTACAAGGCTAGCAAAACCCAGTCTCCAAAACTAACAGATGTGTTCATACCTCCAAATCAAAAATTTATTACTTTAAAGCCCAGCAATACATTAACCTAATAAGGCTTATCATAAGGAATATCAGAATAGCTAAATATTGGAAAGTCTAATATCATCAAGCAATTAAAACCATTTCATACAAACTACATAGAATTCAAAATATTTTAAAAAATGGTAATTTTACTAATATCATCTTCAAGAACTAGGATTAAAATGCTTTTTAATTCAACAGAGCATAAAAGAGTGCAAAGAGCACAAAAAATTTTGAAGAAATAAAACAGAGAAGAATTATCTTCTCATGTGTCATAACACACTCCACATTTAAAGAGTTAATAAAATTGTTTTGGAGATTCAAAACAATACCTGGGACCTTTAAAAAGGTTCGACAAGTGAGAACTGTATTATTATAACCACTCTTTTCCATCATCCCATTCACAAAGTTCAACCTCTGTATAGTACTATAATGAAGGTCACACCTGTTTTAACCATGTTCTAATTTTTATCTTAGGAAAATGAAGCAGTAAATGTCTCGGGTGCACAGCCTTGCAAACATGTACAGGCTTGCCCAGGACTCACCTTCATCCCACTCACTGGACTACACTGATACTGCCTTGGCTGCCGATGCCCAGTGTAGAAAAATGTTGACCAGAGAAACAGGCTGCACATCTAGTACCTCAACTGGCCAGTTCCATAACTTTGAGAAGCCAGCTGATTTCTATAGCTCTTCCACATCTAATTTTTTTTACTGAGATTGTAGGCAGGCAGCTCCCCTCTGAGTCTATCACTATCTTCCCCTCCAAGAGAGCAGGGGCTGCGAGAAGCCATACCAGCAAGTGGGGTAAGGCAATAGCAAACTGAGCCATGGGACTATGCCCAAGTCCACTCTAGGAACAAGCCATGTGCACTCAGATAGTGAGAGGAAACAACTTCGGCTATCTGGGGCTTGAAAGAAAGTGGAAGTTAAATTACCACTCATATTTGTAAAATGTCCACTGTGTATAGCCAAACCTGAAAATATGGGTCTACTTGCTCATGGCTCCTGGAACTCTTGTTGGATGCACAGACCAGCCATGGCCATCCCATTAACATTCAAGAAATACAATCCCAGAGTGAGTTCTGGACACCACTCTGTGTAGCTGGGAGCTTTACCCTAGTTAAATAAATGGGATGCCAAGCTTCAAATGTACACTAATGGAGCAATGAGTAGTTTCTTTTGCTTATTTAAGAATCAAAGTTTATTTGGAATATTCTGTAATGCTGGCTACAGAAATACAGAATTCCTACTGTGTTCAAAGAGATGCACAATTAACAAGAATTAAGAAGATGCTTTTATAAAAAGAGTAAGTTGTGCAAAATGTCTCCATTGCAAAAATAATCTCCACTTAGCCACTTACACCTCACACTATTTGTTTTCACCTGATTCAATCTCAGAATTCTATAACTGCCTCGACTGGAGTTTCAATAATGGTGAATATTATGGACGTCTCTATCCAAACACTTAAGACAAATCATCTCGGGCGGTTTCAAATTAAAAGCTTGTAAAATATGTAACCTCTCCTAGTTTTTGCAATTAATAGGGTACATCTGCAATTAGCCTGACTTACTGAATGCAGTGCTGTTGTCATTAAAAGATGTCTGTGGAAATGCTGCTGTTATTATGGAGGCTCAGGAGACCAATCCCTCCTAGAGGGCAAACAGTGGACTGGTAGAAAACAACAGCCATAAATCACACTGTCAGGCAGCGGGGAGAGCGAGTGAAGCACAGGCACATGAAGGCCATTCACGGTAAACACAGCACGGCAGCTTCCCAGGCAGGATTTACTGCACCTGTAATTAATTAAAATTTCCTTCAAGCTAAATCTTTAATAAACAAGGATTTGTGCTGACAATGAAGAAAAAAGGACCCCAGCAACATAATTTTACAATAAAACTTATGGAACAAGCCTAACATCTATCATTTCTTATATCAGGTGTATATACTGACTCTGAAGTTAATAGAAATTATATCACTTTGTGCTATAATTGTGTACATGGAATGGGTCTGAAATATTTAGGATGCTTGAGAGACCTGGTGGTTCCCTTTTCATTTTTACTTGTTAAGGTTTTTTTCCTGACCCCCCTTCAGCTTTTTAAAAAGCCTTTTTTTTTTTTTTGCTCTAGTATCTCAGGAAAGGGGAGTTTTTAAAAAATCCATGATGGCAATTTCATCAGATGGCAAATTTTTTTGTGAGGTTTGCTTTTTAATCACTTCCCAATTTTGTACTTCCCTCCCCAAAATTCAACACTCTATTTGGGATCAAATGTATCTGGATGTGAGAAAAACAGATCTAGAAGCTGAATGACCATAAACCTTTCTGATAAAGCAGTTAATGAACTTTCTATCTAGAATACATATCACATCAATCAGCAATGCATCTTTCAGAATTTTTCCTCAACCACTGAAATGAAGAGGCCTGGGCTGTGCTTTCTGACAAGAACAACAAATACTTAAGTAACTTTATATATCAAGGACCACACTGAGCTTTTTATGCATACATGTTAATCCAAGCAATCCTCACTAATCTATAAAAAAATTCTCATTTTATAGGACATCAAACTAGGCTCAGAGAAGCTAAGTGACTTGCCTGAGGTCACAAAGGCATAAAATGGCAGATCCAAGATTCAAACCCAGGTGCGGTAACTACCAAACCTATGCAATTAAAACTATGCCATTGTTGTTTTTCCCACTCCTATGACTGTAAATAGCACAAACTGATCAAAACAAGGCAAAACTCTCTGAATAATCTAAAACAGTCCACAGAATTACTGGATCCTACACAGTAGAAAAAGGTAGGAAAGATAAAGAGATAATTATTTCAGGATATAAACAATTTCTCATTATCCATATTCCGACAAATCTAAAAAAATTCTCAATCATTAAATAAGCTTTACAACATAGTGCTAACGATGCCACCACCCACTGGGAGTTATGTGCTAAGTCTCACAAGACTGCCTTCTTTCATTATCTTTTCATATATCCTCTTTTCTTTCCCCAAGAAAACAGTTGGATTTTCAAGGTTAGTTATCATATCCATTTTTAGAGCCCTAACAATATCAAAACACCTGAAATGTGGCATTTATACTTGTTCAACAAATAAATATTAATCAATTCACACAATATTTTTCTGTGCTAGAAAAAAAGAGATCACAAGTCATGATGGGAAAATCTTAGACTCCTATTCAATGAGATTTCAAGTGACCATCAAAGGAGACTCAGAAGTCTGAAATCTTCCTTATCAGACATGACCATTTGGTTCAAACTGATAGATGCATATTTTTATATAGTTATTGGGTGTGCACTTGACAATTCTTTTTTTTTTTTTGCACTTGACAATGCTAAATCATGCTGCCAATCAAAGAGACTTTTAACAAAGATAATATAGGATTAAGTGGTAAGAGTAATGAGAAGCTAAAAAAAAATTTAGGGAAGAAGAATGATAGATGTTCACTATTTAGAAATTGTTCAATCACCTGTTTTCCAAAAGAAAAAAACATCTTCAAATTTTTATGTTACACCAGCTACAAATAGGTATTAGGAAAATAATGATACTCCTTTTGAATTACAAGGAAAACAACTGTCATTATTAGTGTTTCAAATATTTCTAAAGAGAAATTCTTTCCTTTCCCCTATTTAGTCCAGTATTGCATGTCCCTATGCCAAAGTGTCACTACTGAATTCAGATAGGAGAGCCAGTGGGTATAGAACCCTCAACCACGAGAAAAAGAAATCTCAGCTGATAAGGAAGGAAAGGAAGTCAGACATTAAATGCTGGCTTAGGGGACAGACCAGCATTGACAGAATATTTGAAATGTGAAAGAGAGACACAGACTTTATTGCAGTCTAACACATATTTGTAAGCTACCAGGTGTGCATGGAGAAGTGACCAAGATATGCACACACAGATAGGAAAGGAAGGAGCAGAAGGATCAACTATCATTTTAGTACTTGAATTCAGAAAGCAAAGTCACAATCTTGGAAATGACCCTAACCAGGCCTATGCAAAGGAACAATTAACACATTCTCAATGTGACACTACCACAAATAATAAACTGATATTGACATTAATAATAAATAACAAACTGTGTTTTTAAGTCAAGAATACAGTCTGAAAGATAAAAGGTATATCTTTTCAATCTTTGCATAGCAGCTTAATCTTCAGAAATCTTAGGTACTTTATAATAGGAAAGGAATAGTAGAAAATTAAGAGTAAAAAGACACAGTAACTGTAATACTGCATTTCCTCAAAAGTAAAAAGTTTCAAGCTCAAGTCCTTGTAAACTGGAAAGCACTGACAAAAAGAGAAACCACCATCCATTTGTCTCTGGGTGTAAATCCACCTCAGAAGGTGGAACTATTCTAACCCAAAGTAAAATATCTAGGCTTTAAGTTTTTGCCCTCTATCAGAGTTAAGGAATCAAGTTTTCCCAGCAAAGTTCAATGTCAATTTGCTGTCAAAACAGCAAGTTCAATATCAATTCTCTTTCCACTAATGAGTCAATGTAGGTGATTTACAGGAAGGTAGTTCTTCAGGTTATAATTACAGAGGGACTGTAGGTAAGCACAATCCAGGTGAAAGTTTGAAGTACATGTACTTTGCTAACCCAAAAGAAAATAAAAGGATAAAGAAGAAACATATGAAAAAATTTGCCTTTATAAGACAAAGATTTACTAATGAATCCTGCTACAGAATTTTGTAGCACAAAACATTAAGGATGTCAACAGATAATGGAAATGAAAACAAGAATCATTAAGTTTTGAATGGGTGATAACAGGATAGTTGTAACAAGTGAAAGTCTGGCTAGCAAACAACTTAAACTTAGTATTTTCACTTTCTTTTAAAACACAGCATTTACTCACCGTCATTAATTATCTTAACTCTATTTTCCATTATCTTTTAAATCATGGTCAAAATCTGTTGATTTAACAGTAACAGCTAGTATAAACAAGATTCCACCTCACCTTATTCAGTTACCAAATCAGGTATTCTTGATTAATTTCTATCAAAAGTTCTGCTCATATATGATTGTGAACATATAAGAATTTAAAGGGAAATGGGAAAAATTAGGGAGCCACTGGAGTTCGTCAGTCAGTGAGCCAAACGTCCATGGCTCTTACAGCTGGCACTGCTTTCCTAGGGTGAAGGAGAGCTCACTTGAGAAGAGTTCAGAAGATTCAGAAAAGGCAGAATTCATTAAAAAAAAAAAACAAAAAAAAACCTCCCACTTCTTATCAGTAATGTAACTGGCAAAACCAACAGTGAAACCGATTATTATTTATTCAGCAAATGCTTATAGGGCAACTGGAATGCAAAATGAGACACAGTGTTATCTATTGAGTTCACAGTTTAGATAGTGAGAAGGAAGGGAAAAAAAGCATAGCACAATGTTTCTATAATGCTAGCCATAGGAGCAGAGATAAACCCCCTTTTTGATAATGCAGCTAGTAACAGAACTACAAATAAGGGAGGAAATACAACTCTCAATACATGATGATACAGGATTCAGAAAACAAAAAGTAACAAACTAAAAAAGAATACTTGTAAAAATCGCAAATTGTCAAGCTGCTTTTATTCATCAAAAACATGTTGTAAAAGCACATTAACAGGAGCTGGGGTTGTGGTTCAGTGGTAGAGAGCTCACCTGGCACATGTGAGGCTCTGGGTTCAATCCTCAGCACCACAAAAATTAATAAATAAAATAAAGATATTGTGTCCAACTACAACTAAAAAAAGTATATTAAAAATAAGCACATTAAGAAATGGATTTACCAATTAAGGTCAAATATCCCTTATCCAAAATGCTTATTTCAGATTTAGAAATTTTTCAGATTTGAGAATGTCTGCATATACATGAGATATCTGGTGGTTGAGACCCAAGTCTAAACACAAAATTAATTTGTTTCATATACACCTTATACACATAGTCTGATGTAATTTTATACAATATTTTTAGTCCACCTACATTTTTACTGCATCCTGTCACATGAAGTCAGGTGTGAATTTTCCAGTTTTGATGTTATATTGGTGCTCAAAAAGCTTCACATTTTGAAGCATCTCAGATATCGGATTAGGAATGTTAAACCTGTATTCACTTTCCTAAAACTGTTTAAAGCTGATAACTCTCCAGTGAGCCATCATTTAAGTCACCTGTTATGATCCTGCACATAATATCAGGCTTCTGGTACTAGTTTGTGCTGATTTGTGTTTTGCTGGACAACGTACATATCCCGGCATCACTACAGATGTTAGAACAATAAGTACATATTCATAATCACTGAGTTTTACATTGTCAGTAATTATAAAATAATTTTAAATGCTTGAAAGATACAGGAATATATATTTGAGAAATACATGGTTCAAAGAAAAAACAAATATGTAATGGAGGGCTTTAAAACAAAACAAAAAAAGTACTGAAGTATTATAGCATTACCTTTTTGTGGGAGTAGGAGCCAGTTTCATGTAGAACTGCCACTCTGAATGGAGGCCACCATGTGTGGAATTCTTTGACCCACTGATGCATCACTGTGGTTGGACAGACAAGTATAGTGGGACCCAACCCTTGGAACCTGCACCCAAATGTCCAAGAAGAAAACACAACCATGAAAGCCAGCATATAGAGTGATCTACTGCTAAAGACAAAAACCCTTAACAGTACAAAAAAGAAAATGCAAGCTGTGGAAGTTTCATGATATTAAAAACTCAGTGAGGTTATAACTTAGTAAGTAAAATCTGAGTCCAACAATCATTAGTGGATGCAGGAATTAAGAGAAAACACCAAATAATATTAAAAGTTAACATCTATAGTAAAGGAAAGCTGAACAATATTACATAACAAAAATACTTTTCTCTTCCTTTCTATTCCACATTAGTGAAATTATATAAGTGAACACAATAGCATCTTAAATTTGGAGCTTTACACCTACCAAAATTTTTAACCCACAGAATTTCAATATATCTTCACCATCCTGGGACAAGCAGGACAGAACTAGTGGCTTGGAAGGCTGGTGTGCCCAGAGCAACATCACCACCAGGAAACGGAGAACTGCTTTGAAGTGAGTCTATTACTTGCTATGGCCTGCTCTCAGTCCACCATGCTGCCTGCTTCTCCATATGGCAACACCTGGAGAAGCAGCCAGTGACTGTTCTCCCCAGGAAAGGCTATATGGTAGACTGTATACTGATACCACTGTGTGGAAAGCAGCTGAGCAGCACACGACAAGCAAGAGCCTTATGAGCAGTCACCCAGGGGCCCAGCAATCCCAATACAAACAGTTAGTACCAGAACACACACTTTAGTGTTATTTATACTACAGAAAAAGCAGAGGCAACCTAAAAGTTCAAAAAGAAAGTGTTGAATGAACTATCTCATGTCTTTTGCACAGCACAGGTCAGTAGTTAGGAACGCTGCCTGGGTCTGAACCTCAGCTCTACTTGCACTAAGTTGTCATCTTGGGCACATTAATCAACCTTTCTGAACCTCACTTATCTTCAGATGGGACCAATGACAGTACTGATCTTATAAGGTTACTATAAAGATTAAATCAGTTAACATGTGCTTAGAACAGGGTCAAACAGTAAATACTATAAGAGTTTGTTAAGACAGAATATCATATAACCATTAAAATAGTTTTTGAAGAATGTTTAATAACCTGGAAATGTTCATAATAAATTCTTACAAAACAAAATCATTTATGGAATCATCCCAATTTTTTGACATACAGGTAGCCAGGAGACTGGTGGTGGCCACTATGTCAATGTCCTCCTCTTTTCTCTCCTTCCTAGCAGAACTACAGTTTGGGTAAATGCCAATCCCCCCACATACACACACACACCTCCCACAGACATGTTCTCTATGAAGCTGGAATTCTGTTCCTCTAAAGCCATTCAATGCACAGTACATCCCAGCAACTCTCACAGGTCCACAGAACTGGCCTAGTATGACTGTCCAATTTAGGGAGGAAGGACTTACATAAACTCCAGGTTGGGGGAGACTTTTCTCTCTCTGTTTATCCTGCTACATGTACAGCCAAATAGCAGGTGGCCAAGTACTAGTTAATGCTTGAAGTACAAGTTAAAACCAACCACATCAATTTCATGCACACCAGGGTCCACACTCAGCTCAAGCTCCAAGAGGCTGATCAAGGCCCCAGGCCCTGGATGCCACCTGGCCTGACTCCCTCTCATCTGAAACAGTCACATCTTAAACTGCCCTATCCCTCCCCTCCCTCTTTCTGCCTGTGTGAAGCAAAATGCACTTGAATTACTCCACAGTACACAAATTCCTCTGAGATATCCCTAATCCCCACAGCTTCAACTCTATCTGTGCACCCAGGATGCCAAGACTGGGTCTCCAGCCAGATTTCTTTCCTTAATTCTAAACTATCCTGCACTAGATATCTAATTGCTGATGCGTATGTCCCCACTGCAGCATACATCAAAAGCCCCCTTCACCCCAGTTTCCCTGTCCAGTGGACAAAGAACATCCATTCTCCAGGGCCTATTCTGAAGACCAGGCCTTATCCCTTAATCAGCCTTCTTGTACTCCAGCAGAAGCAACCAAACTCCCAATATTTCCACCTCCTAAATTCCTCTCCAAGTTCTCATGTCCCTCACTCCATACTGTCATAGTTCTATATACTGTCACAGTTCTAGCCACCATCATCTTTCATCTGAGTTATGGCACCTTCCAACATGATCCTTTCTCAGAGCAAAATCTGAATGTCTCATACCCCCAGTTCAAAGCCTCCAATGGCTGCCACTGCTTGTGGGACAGTGCACACCTAGGTCTAGCCTGTAAGACCATGAGAATCTCATCTCTACTCACTCTTACAGCCTCACCTCTCTCACTGCCATGACCCTAATACCTGCCCACATGGCCAGCACCTTGCCAGCCTGAACTGTCCTCAGTTCCTACAAAGCGAATTCTGCTGAACTTTCAACCCTCGATTGCTTTTTACCCTCCTCTTCCTCCCAGCTACCTTCTACTCATCTCAAGACCTCAGTTTCCTCCATAGAGACTTCCCTGTCTCGTTCTCTCCAGACATGTTGAGGACCCTTCCTTAGAGCACCTATGCTAGTTAGGACCCCACTGTAATCCTTTCGTAATAGTGTTACCCTTCCTGAGCTTCTTGAGACTATGAATAACCTCTTCTTCAAATGATCTCAAATTGGCATTATTACATGAAAACACTTTTTAAATACTGGAAGAAAATATGGTCAAAGTATTCAGAGATTACTTCCAAGTTGGGGGATCATGATTGATTTTTGACTCCTGAACAGAAATTTTTTTTTATAAATAGAGTAAACCACACGGTGCTTAAAATATTCAACATCATCTTCTACGCAAATGAAAACTGGTGGTTCTAACAGAAAAATGAGATTTTGGGCCAAGCCCTAACTTTAAGGAGGCTTACCCTATACTCCAACATGACAAAATGCCTCTGTCTGCTTATGAATACTCCCACCTCCTGCTATGCATGGTTACTGCCCCTGGCTCTCAGAGTCAGAGCAGAAGAAGCCAGAGGTCACAATAGACTCAACACTTCCAAGAGAATGTCCTCAGACTATCCAAGCTGAGATCTTCACCAACGGCAGGGCCCTGACAGATGCCCCTCAAGCTCCCTGGGGAGAATGGGACTCTGCCCTGGCCCCTGGCCCCTTCCAAAACAGCATTCCTTTTTAAAAGGATTAAAAGCACAAGCTTCTTTATATCCTCCAAGGGTCATAAAAGAGAATTATCATCAATATGCACTTAGCAGGGATTAGGGAACAACCAATCAAGGGCTGTTTAAAATATTTAAAAACAAGCTCACATTCAAATAAGCATGAATTCATACATATGGCTTTTTAGGTTGTATACCATTTTTTTTTCTCTTTATAACACACCTTCTGCAAACTGCTACACTGATGACTCACACTTTTTCATTTAAGGCAACTATTTTCTTCTGCTTTACATCTATCTGACATTATTATACCCTTTAATTTCTGCCATTCTCCCCACCTCCCTCATTAAAATAGGGAGATTTTCACACTGAGTTGAAATCTCAGAGCTGAGGCAGATTGTTCCTGGACCACAGAATGGGCAATCAAACCCATTAACAATCACAACAACTGAACCACCCTTTCCAACCTCAATATCAATGAGATGAGCCTAAGAAATGGCTAAATGTACTAGAGTGATTAGCATCAATTACCAAACAGACTCCAGTTCCTTTTATCTTTCATCATCATTGATTACCTAATGAATTTGGTACATCAACAGCTTCATGGTCAAATATTTAAATCATAAGGTTGGAAACCTGCTAGTCATAGCCAGGAATTACAAAGTACAATAAAAAGTTTATTAACTTTTTTGGGTGTTCATTCTTAATTAGAAATTAACTAAATGATAACCAAGACATTAAAGTACTAAAGTTTGAAAGGTAAATAATTGTATTTCTTCTCCATCATAACATTCAGGGGCCCATCATTATAATAAAAATGGCAAGGTGAAAAGAATGCAATTTATCCATTATAAACCAGAAATAAAACAACTGGTTTAGATTTTTATTAACCACATGTAATGTTTTTCCCTCTTCTAAAAACAAACAGGCATACAATACGCATTTTAAAAACACCTAACAACAAACCAAATTTCTTTTACTATGAAGTTTCTTGGTATCACACAACTTTTCATGTTCCAGTGTTCATGAACCTTAAAATTGCAACACTAAGACCATCTCAAATTTGGCCCCCAACATCTTCTGCTGCAAGAATTCAGAAAAAAACATACATAGCCAATGAAGCAATGCCAGCTCATGCATAACTTCATTTGACCTCAAGGGCTGATGATTTTTCTTTAGGACACAAGCAAAGAGGAGGACTCTTAAGTTCACCTAGTTTCAGGAGAGGTCATGTTTTAAAACTGTTAGGAAAATGTTAACCAATTTGCCTGGGCATGTGAAGTGGAAGGGAACCAAGCTCCTCAGTACACCTCTATATGTAAAGACCCTAGTTGTTTGGCTGATATATTACAGCATTCTCAGAAGCCACTTCCACCAATACTATTTTAATAAAGATGATCTGGGCACTAGTCCAATATGCTGCACTATTTCATTATGAAGAAGAGGTTATGGGCATTGATAGTTAATTGATTACAGATGATGCTCATTATTAGTCCTGACTTCCACTTCTAGTAGGATTGTCACCACTCAAGAGAACATGTTTTAATTTTTAGATTAAAACAACACTGCAGGGATAACTTTAGGATTCCTAGGCCCAGAATACTAGACTCCATACAAATTTCATAACAGGAAAAGAAGGGAAGGGAAGGAAAGAGGTGGGAAATTAGAAAATCCCAAAAATCATTTAAGGAAAGACAATCCTACAAACCATCTGGGGCAACTTGGGACATTCTAGTTACCTAAACAACAGAAACAAAACAAAAAACCAACAGAGAGGACAATCAAAGAACTTATCTGTGGGCTGGGGACATAGCTCAGTTGGTAGAATGCTTGCCTCACATGAACAAGGCCCTGGGTTCAATTCCCAGCATCACCAAAAAAAAAAAAGGTGGGGGGCTTATTTAAACAAAATCATTTTTTAAATGCTAAACTAATGACAGTCATAA
This sequence comes from Marmota marmota marmota, assembly GCF_001458135.2. NCBI lineage: Eukaryota > Metazoa > Chordata > Mammalia > Rodentia > Sciuridae > Marmota > Marmota marmota. Next base: position 7,629,933 of record NW_026000000.1, on the reverse strand, counting down.
ATAAGAAAACCCTATATGCCCATTTTCAACTTTGATTTTTCCCTTGGGTTGAAATGTTTTTACATATTTCCAGACAAAACATAACAGAATTTTAACATTTGAGAAAATCCTCTGCTTCAATACAACTTCCTTATAATGACATTGACAAAATATACAGCATTTAAAACTCTCTAAATGTTTTCCCTCCTCTTACATCCATATAAATACAATAGGAACTTCCAATTTTTAAAAAAATTTCAAACATTCCTCACAAGAAGTACTGATCTGCTAACTGAATGAAAGAACAAGAAATAAAAGCAAAATGCCAAACTCTGAAGACTAAATATAACAGTTTTTACTCAATAGCTCACAGTCGGTATTTGACTCTCTATTAAACATTTCTCTGCTGATACACTGAAGTGAAGGACAGTAACTTTCTGTAATTGCTGATTTCAGGCACACAGACACTGTTTTAAAGGCATTTCCAAATCATATGTTGGGAGTACCTGAGATTCCTAGGTCACAACCATCTCTCACTCATTAGATAAGTCTACCAAAACATAGGAGCTCTTGGATTATCTGGGTTCAAGATTAAACATCTTATATAACTTACCTGAAATATTTTTACTAATACAGACTTCCATAAAGCCCATTTACAACTTAAATATGGAAATGTACTCAAGTCCTTTACTTCAAGATCAGGTATTTCAGTCCTACCATACTGAACAATAAAATACATATTATTTTAGAATACTAAAGTTTATTCACATTTTTAAGGACAATAAAAATTAAAATCTACACAGTCTTTTTGGCCTTGGCCTTGGAATGTATACGAAATCGTAAAGACTGGGAGGGGAGCCACAAGGGGAGCATAGTGAGTAGACAAGTAACTTCATTCAAAAAGAAAAAGAATGCTTTCTATAAATGCTATCACAAGCACTGACTATAAAGGAAATTAGGGAGAATGGCTTCTTCAAAGCTCCAACTTTCACCATGAATAGACTTTGTGCTTACTGTAATGCTCACCTGGTCTTCTGCCAGAACAAATATTTTAATGTAAAATTTAATAAATGGAACTAAAGGTATTATGTCTAATTTAAAATTCCATATTGTGTAAACTATTGATATTAACATAATTGAGTTTGTAAACAATCCATTTGCAGGAGCTAACCTTAGACATTGTATTGACCCAAAATATCTAGTGGGGCTCATCTGCAAAATGAAGCATCAATGCCTGGAATTCATTAAAAGTGTTACATGTTTAATTTCTCCTGCCCTACAGCTCCATTGTCTCGTAAAATTTTTCCTTTGATGTCCCCCACTAAAAGAATTAAAGGAATATTGTAATTGAAATGTCATCAATAATTCACAAGACCCTCCTCCACAGCAATACATCTGATGAAATATTAATTGAGCTCCACAGACTGACAGTCTGCAGAGGAGCACTTGCCTGTAATTTGAACCACGAGTCCTGATCTTGCTGTAGCTCAGACCTGCCAAGAAGGCAATTATCTGGATGGTCTTGCCCAATCCCATTTCATCTCCCAGAATTCCTCCTGCCTGCTGGCAGTGCAATTCCCACAGCCACCTAACACCTGTCTGCTGGTACCTACAACAAAAAACACCAACAAGAAAAGAGAAAACGGCAAATGGTAGATAATACGGATCATAACAGAAAGTACTCATGAATTAATCATTTGGCTAGGTTCTAGTACCAGTCAGAGAAAGAGGCTGGATGTGTGTTTTACATGAGTATTATATTTATAAGGTCATACATTTTTGATCACCTAGGCATAAAATCACAAATTTTTCTTTACAGAACATTAACACATTTCTAATTAAACTGATAGATAGGGTAATTAGGGTCTATTTCATTTCTTTTTCAACAATAGGAGTAGCTTAGTAAACAAGCATAAACTTATTATCTTTTATTCACTCTCTAGGAAAAAAAATTCCAAATATTTTTACTCTATAAAGTTTCATACTTTTTTGTATGAGGCAATATGTTTGTTTTTTCAATCTGAATAGCATCAAGAAAGCAAAACAGATAACACCACAATTTACTTATACAACTGTCAAGTAACTTGATAATCACATTACCTTTTTATAGGAAAAATTAAATTTTAAGGCAATAAACAAGTCTGAATAATAGGGTTGCTCTCAAAATTAGTATATAACAGATGACTCTGCTGTACCACTACCAGATGCAAAAAAGAAAGTTTAAAGACTCAACAATACAAAAGTTCTTTTTAATATTTTAAAATAGAAATTGATTCAGGGATTTTATCATAAGGACAAAAAGATTAGAGCTATTAAAATTTTAAATAAGAAAAACAGGTCAAAGAGAAATAATATATCACTATCCCTCTCAAAAAAAAAAAACACAAAATATAGGAGCTGGTATTTTCTTATCTCCACTAATGGAACAGTCAGTCTATAAATCCAAAACTGAAGTTTTTTTTTTTTTTAAAGGAATAATACAAAACCATTTTTATGAAAGACTTAACATCACTCAATAATATGAAGATTTTATGACATGTTTAAAAATCTAAAATAAAAAACTACTTAAGTTTTTTCCAAAGAAGATACCAAGTTTAATGAGCTATCCACCTTAGAAGAAGATGGCATTACTCTTGTTGTTTCACTGTCCCAATATTTACTATTTGATATCTGGTATGTCTACCTAAAATCTCATTTAGACCTCAGTTCTTATTGAGCTGATTTTATTTAACCTCTTTCCAGTAATTAACTTTCCCCCAGTATTCTGCAGATCAATCTAGAAGTGTTCCTCTAGCTGTTACCATTACCTACAATGTAACGAAAACTTTTGAGAACTTTTCTACTTTAGTTTTCTAATTATAAAATACACACTGGATATGCACTTTGGAGAAGAGGGTTAAAAATCAAAACATAATGGTCTAGTATGTGTATAAGATCATTTAATTCAGAAAGAACATGTTCCATAAATATGTTGGATGTAAACAGAGAATAATGAGTCTACTGCACTAGGCCTGGTGGTTTGGACACAGAATCAAATAACCTGCACAGAGGCAGTTATCAGTACATTTTAAATTAGGAAACAAAGGCGCAGAGTGGTTAAGTAACTTGTCACACTCAACCAGTTTCCAGAATCACTGAATTTTAGCCAACTAACCTCCTCTTAACTAAGGTACTATGGGAGCAGCTCCTCAGGGCAGGAATCAGAATCTCCCCACTGGCATACTACCTATACTACTTCCACCCAACATAGGGCCAACACCTCTCTTTATCTGGGGCCTAAACATAATAAAAGTGGAAAGAATCTGGAGAACAGCAACTGGGAAATTTTGATAAAGAATGGTAATCAGTATGGTATCCCAGAAGTAGTCTGGGAGGGAGCTAGAACACTGGATTCCACACGACCCTCGAAAGGCAATGTGCCGGTTGTTATCACATCCCCAACCTCATTTCTAAGAGCTCTCAAACAGCATGATTGTGTGTTTACAAGAAGATGGGTAGCACTAAAGAAATGACTTCAGGAAAAATCTGTAAGTCACATTTCCACATGGAAATCTCCAATAGCTAGGGCTATTGCACAAAGATGGTACAGAGTAGCTCGTTCTTTACACCCACAGCACAGGTAGATCCTTGAAGTTGAAGGAAATTCACTCACACATGCACCATGGTCAGCAGGGGTGTAATGCTGGGTGAGGAGTGAGGAGGCCTGGGCTCTGGTTCCAGCAAAGGTACTGACTGGTTTTATTGTTCCACTTTTCAAATAATAAATAGTGTAAAATACTATAAAACAATTACACAGTTGAGATGAAAACAGATTACAGAATCCAGTTTCAAAGCCTTTGAAAAGCATGAAAATTTTTCTTTAAAAAAGGAAAGATTCTTATAAACTATTTAAAAATATTAACAAAATATTGTACTCTGCTATCTCCATGATACCAAACATCCCAAAATAACCACAAAAATTGGTGTATATTAGCACTGCCATATTAACTCAACACTGTGTTTACTAGTTTGGCTAAAAGTAAGGTCAAAAGATGGAAGTTTGTCATGTGACTGCTAAATTATACAGATGAATGCATTTGCTGGGCAAACTTTCAAAACAGAAATTTAGAAGTTAAACATTATCTTGAAGAAAACAGCACTTAAGTGGATAACTCTACCTTCTGACTCCCTGGTGTACAACTATACACCCTGTTAATTCAATTCCACAGAGCACAGTAAAAACATATCTATAGTTTAAAATTAAATTGGCCTGGTAAAACTTAATCATAAAAGAAAAATGGAGACTCCTATTAATCTTTTTACACAGAAGAACAGGAACAGAAGTTTTAAAACTCTTATAAAATATTTAAAATTCTGGTTTTGATAAACAATTAAATGCTTTCTAAGAATGTATGTTTAAAACTAATTAAAAACACAAACATCATGCATTTAATATTTAATACAATAGGGTTAATAGTCAATACATTGACTCTTAGTAAGTACAAACATTCTTAGTAAGCATAAGTTTGATTCTATTAATTGTGAAATTTCTTTGCTAGAAAACCTGACATTTATATAAAAATGCATATTCAAACTCGACTCCTCAGGTTATTTGCCAAATAACTTACTACATGTGCAGAAGCATCCTGTCTTTGTTAAATCAATTGAATCTATAATGTGGGTATTCCTTTTGCCAGTACAACACTCATATTATTTCGCCTGTTCCTTAATAAGCAATCAGTTTAGAGAAAATGAAAGAGTGGCCATTAAATGTTGCCTTTATTTACTTTCCCATGGTTGGTTTTCATTTGGGAGAAGCAATAAACAAAGCAGCCACCTCTCCAGGCTATGAAATGACTTCTCTGCAGAAATTACTAGAGATTCAAATTTTATCTGCAATTCTTCTCTGTTCAGTTATGGTCACCCAAGTGCATCAATTCACCTATTCTAAGGACTCCTCTTTGCTCTAAGTGTAGTGAGATGAAATAACTACTCTTTACCTCTCCCCTAACCCTGCATAGAGAAATTAAAACCAAAATAAAGGATTGAGGATGTAGCTCAGAGGTAGAGGACTCACCTGGTATGCCTGAAGCCCTGAATTCGATCCCCAGCCCAATACACATATCCCATGTATATATGGAGGGTGTGTGTGTGTGTGTGTGTATGTATATGTGTATATACATGGACTCTTTGAAAGGAAATATAAAGAACATGCTATCTATCTATTTATATATATATATATATATATATATATATATATATATATATATATTTTTTTTTAGTTGTAGTTGGACACAACACCTTTACTTATTTGTTTATTTGTTTATTTTTATGTAGTGCTGATGATCAAACCCAGGGCCTCACACATGCTTAATTAGGTAAGTGCTCTACCACTGAACCACAACCCCAGCCCAAAGAACATGCTATTTTTAAGCAGACATTTTCTACAAGTTTAGGGCATGGCTGATGCCTGAATCTATAAAGGACATCAAACTTAATCATCTCACAGAGAGAAATTTGCATCCTGCTACCAACTATGAATTGATAGGAAAAAGAGAGAAAGAAGCTATTTAATGGTTTAATTTCCTGTATGCACCTAAGAAGCCTTCCTAAGCATCTTGTTAAGTAAATCCTAGGAGTGAGGAGATGGAAAATGTTCCTTACTATTTACATTCATCATGGGAGATGCCCAGCCTATAGACTCAAAGCATACATCTATCAGGCAGCAGTTGTTCATCCCTAACACTCAGCCATTTTACATAAGAAACAAGTCAGCCTCAAATAGCAACTTAATCCTCGAGGTGTTGCCTAAGTCTTCTCTTCTGACATTAGAACGACATCTACATAAAATATTTAGAAGCACATTTGGTCAACTCAAACGTATTATACCCTTAGGTATGATATAGGACACTCAGAAAATCATGTGAACATTTTTTTATTTCTACACAGAAGTTAAAAGGGGGGGGGTCCTTCCAGAGGTTTGATTTTAACATACAACTCTTGATATTGATTTTAGTATACAACTCTTTTTAAAATTAGTCTGAAGTAAGAATTAGCGGTTTGGTTCCTTAAAATTACTAAAAACAAAAAAATAATTCAATGGAGAGGTTTTTAAATATGTTGCTTTTAGTCTGCTTAGATCTATATAGACTCATCAGTTTACAAACATACCCAACGCGCACTTTAGTCAATTTATTATCATCTAATTTTAATGAACAGCATGTGGCTAAAATTTCATTTGACAGTGTTTGTATTTGCAGTAAATTGCTGCAAGTACCTTAAGGGCCTACAGGTAACTAATGTGTAATTCCTAAAATATTAATTTGTACCCAATGGCTCAATGACAAATTTAAAGGACAAAACACATGGCACATACTTAAAGAGCTTTTTGAACAGAAAGCCTGGCACTTTGAAACCTTCATCAAATTCGGCATCACTTTCCTCAGAATCGTCTTCAAGTTTCAGACGTTTCTCTTTGTCTTGCAGTCTTAGTTTATTCCACCTCCTATTATGAAAATAAAAATTATATTTCCATTACTTTGGTTATATAAAAATAGGTAGTTCTAGATCACACGCTGGGAAAAAACTGGCAAATTAGAACAGTATTTCTGGTTTCTGCTGCCATCATTACTCCTATTTTATTGATAGTCAAAGATGGAAAATAATTCTCTTTTTCTGCCTTCTCAATTTGATTCTTATTTGAAGTATTATAGCTGCCCCAGAAATACTCCTGTAAGGTCTCATTTCATTATCAAAACTACTCACTCCTCTCTGGCATACACTAAGGGAAAATTTCTAAAAATATGTAAACTTAGATCTAGAAAAGATTCAGAAAAATTTCAGTATAACAAATTATCTCCAAAACAGCAATACAGTATAAAAACATTTTATTTATTTATAATTATTATTTCTGTACTAAAAATGATAGTCATTAGCATAAAACAACACAGTATCTTTAGTCATAACTGCTGTATCAGATACTCTAATAATTCACTTAACTGAAGTGGAAGCATCAACAAATGGACTGATAATTATACCACTCAGAAAAAAAAATGTATTCATTGAATAAAATCTAAATTACAAATTATTTGCATTCATATAACTAAAATGGACTCTGACGTTGTTTAAAAAAAACCCACAGTAAATAGCCTGAGATTCTATTCACATTAAAATAAATTAATTTTTTCAGCATACATGCAACTGACATTCTGTTGGAATGTTGGAAAATGGTTGGAATGGAATAAAGCAATACAAATACATGCCTTCAAACTAAAAAATCTCACAGGAAGGGATGAGAACAGTAACATACAAAGAAGGCATTTATCTGCCACTGACTATGAAATAAAAATAGAGACTGTCTGAGGGAAGGAAGAGAGAACTGAAAGGATTATATACTGCCCAGTGAGAGGTAGGGAATGTTTTCCAGGACACATTACAAACCCAGCATGGAGGCCAACTGCCAGAGAGATTGGCATTCCCATCCAGAGAGCTGCTGGTAAACCTCAAAGCACATCCATCCTTTGATAAATTCTTCCCTGGTTGAAAATTTCAACTCTTTAAAATAACACAAAGAAGGGCTAGCTGAAATTTACTTGTCATCAATAAGAAAGCACTAGTTGGCTATCTGAAACTGCACTGCAGGGTAGGAAGAGAACTTAGAAATAAGATCAATGAAGCACTATTGTTAATTTTGAGAACAGCAAATGGAAGAGGCAGGATATGACCAGGTCTAGGGAAATAGTTCTCATACAATCATAAGGTTTAATATATGATGTTCTTTTTATATAAAAAACTTAATGTACTTAACTTTTAAAGGTAATCTCTCCCTTTCTTTTATTAGTATTTTTTTTCCTTAAAAATTATTTCTGGCCAGGCACGGTGGCCCATGCCTGTAATCCCAGCAGCTCAGGAGGCTGAGGAAGGATGATCTTGAGTCGAAAGCCAGCCTCAGCAAATTAGCAAGGCCCTAAGCAACTCAGTGAGAGCCCGTCTCTAGTAAAATAAAAAAAGGGCTAAGGATGTGGCTCAATGGTTAAGTGCTCCTGGGTTCAATCCCCAGTACCAAAAATATATATATATATATATATATATATATATATATATATTTCCATGCAATTGACAAACTGAAGTATCTCTAAGTGGTTATGACAGTCTTTGCTATTCTTTTGAGTTTCATGTTATTTATAAATTAGTTAAGTGCAATGGTTTTCAAGGGGGCAATTCTGCCCTTTTACCCTCAGAGATAATCTGATACACTTGGTTACTGTAAGTGTGAGAGGACTAGGGGGACATCCTGCAGGTGGTGTCCAGATAAACATCCTACAACTCTCAGGCTCCTCACCTTTACCAATTAAAAGTTATCTGGTCTCACATGCCAATAATGCCGAGGCTATGAAACCCTTAATATCAGAACTTAGAAACTAAAAAGACACACGTATTTTTTTCCTGGTGCACATATCAAAATTCTTGCTACTCATTCTCTGAAATTTAGCAATCAAACAGTTTCAGATAATGAGATAATTCCTCAGTACCCAACGTTACTATCAATTCAGTACCAAATATCTGCATAACAAAAAATACTTGTATTTAGAAAATTTGTGGATGATGTGAAATTGAAAGAATCGCAAAAATTATCACAGCCACTTAAAAAAACTTCATTTTGCAATTTCTCAAAGATGACTTTACAGGAAGAGAAATGAAAACACAGAAGATACAGGCTTTAGAAGTTTGACACAATAATAGCATTCAAATTTCCACACCAGAGTATCATGTATTAAACTTCACTGATAGATGACAGCTATTTCCTTGGACTTAACCAGTAAATCTTTGAGGCTGTTAAATTTCCCACCACATCATTCTGCACTGACAAGGTTTCACCTTCTACTCCTTCCTCTCTCTCACCCTCCTAAAATATACAGGCATCATGTCACCACAGAACTCAGTACCTAGAAAACCACATAAGCCACCATAGAAGTGATTGCATCACAGTGCCTTCCGCTTCACAAAGACAAAAAGCACTGAACATTTATTAAGTTTGGCCAAAGGATGAGTAAAGGTGGCGGGGAAAAATCATTATGACCTACAAGTACCTGTAGCATTGTGAAGACAAATTGTCCCAGCAGAATCACATACACGTTACAGACAAAATACCAGGTTGATAGAATCTCAGGCATATGTAGCTCAAGCAAGAGATTCTGTTAGCTACAGCAACGCTTCCTTGCTTCCTCGTGTGGCTTAGAGCTGACCATCTAAGGCATGCCCACAGAAGTGATGCAGCAAGGTGCTGGCCAACAAGAGGGCTATACAGAATGTGGTACACCAGGGAGAGGTGGAGCTCATATCACCTGAATACAGACACAGAGAAGTTTTTCCCACCATCGGTGCTATCAAGTATCTTAAAGATGCCCTCTTCAGCATATTAACCAGGTTATCCTGAAGCCTTGAGCTCAGCAAGCTATCTGACCATTAAGAGGAAGCAGTGCTATGAATATACATTATAGGCTAGACATGCAAAAGCACAGGCCCACAAAAGTCTGGGTGTACATTGGCTAGAATCAAATTCTGCTGCTATTAGCTCATTAACCCTCACCAAGTTGACCAATCTTGTTAGCACCTATGTTTCCTCCATCCTGTGATGGGGAGACCACCACTACCTACTTCACTGGGTTTGGGGAGGGTTAAACTAGGTGTCACATGCAAAGACTCAAAACAAAGCCTAAAATATAAGAAGTGCTTAATCAATTAAAACGGTACTACATTCACTTACTTAAACTTGCTAAAATCCTCACTATAACCCTGCAGCTGGCAATTACCACATTCACACAGAGAAAGAAACAGGCAATAGACAATGCAACAAAATATGCACATGACAACGCAATGCACCACAAATGTTTAATAGAACATGCATATTTGAATTAAAAGTAGGATAACATCAAATGGGATGTTCAGTAAATTATTATGAATGTGATCACTATATATACGTAGATATTTGCCCTTCATAAGACACCTGCTGGACTATCGTACTTAAAAAATCTTGCCATGGGCTGACGATGTGGCTCAGTGGTTGAATACATGCTTAGCTCTACATGCACAAGAACCTGGGTTCAATCCCCAGCTCCAAAAATAAATTTTTAAAAATTTCCATAAATTTGTAAACAATTTGCCGTCATGAAGTATGGTAGGTTACTATATGGCTGAAACAAAGGCAGATGCAGACACAGAGTAACTTGAAATGGCTAGGGGCAGGTCAAAGTCAAGATCTATGCCTAAGTGAGCTGGAATCCAGACCATTAGGAATGGCTCCAAAATGTCTAAATTCTGTTACTTCAATAAATACACCAGCTAACTGAGAGAAAGCAGAAGGGGACAGTAAATTATCCAATACTTACCTTTTTAGAAAAGAAATAACTTTTTCAAGTTCTCTATCCTCTCATTTAAAAAAATCCGCACATGTAATAGTCACAGCTGCAGCCACATAAAACGAAGTGGGCCTGGTGTTCCCTGGCAGGGTTTCTAACTCCTCGCATGGCTGCCATGTTCAGCCTGCTATCAACTCCACTGGCAGCCACTTAGAAAAGAAGCCAGTAATAAACATAAACTTATAATTCCAATCAGATGCAGGCCCAGAAAACACTCCCTGGCTTGTCCACATTTGTGCAGGAATGAGACCCTGGTCCAGGTTGCAGGGTCTAGTGCTAATCCTGCAACAATGACCTGTAGATGCACCTCAGCCTAAAACTAGTTCAACTGCATCAGAACCAGTGTAAACTGATAGGTCTCTCATCAATGGAACCCTAAGAATATACCCAAGAGCAAGTTGCCACCATCTAAAGTTAATTTATTTTAGAATTTCCAGCATTCAAGAATGTTCATATAAGTAGAAAAACATGGCTAGCCACCATTATGCCATGTATTGTATGTGGCTTCCTCAACTCTCTCCACCTGCATATCTAGTACCATAATCAACATGCATGTCCACCCATCTTTTGAACCTTTCAAATCCCTACCCAGAGCAGCACCTCTGATCCAAGTAAATGTTCCCTGACCAGGCAGAATTAACATCCTCTCTTCCAAGTGCCCTTTATAACTCCCACCAAGTATTAGCATATTGTGAAATCCGCATCTGGTCTCCCATTAGTCTTAAGACAGAGACTGACTTTGGCATTTTTATATTCTGAGAGACTAGCACGATGCTCTCCTCATGGCAAACACTCAATAAATGCCAAATTATTAAGTTCAGAATTGGGCTACAGATAAAAGACAAGCAGACAGAGGGACATGGCTTGAAAACTGTCAAAGTAAGTCATCAGAAATGGTTCTAGAAACTTCCTGTTTCATCTTATTTAGAGACTACCTCCTGCTCATCTTCTGCTTCTTCTACATGTGTGACTTCTGATGTCCTACACCTAACTCTATCTACTGAATAAACATGGTTACAATCTATGATAAAGAATGACCCCTGGAAGAGAGTGACTGCAAAGAGAAAGAAATTCTTAATTTAGAATCTTATAACCAAAAACAAACAAAAAAGAAAAAGAGAGAAGGATAGAAAGAAAAAGGAAAAGAGGGAAAACTCTTGGGCTGGGATTGTGGCTCAGCGGTAGAGCGCCCGCCTAGCATGGGCGGGACCCGGGTTCGATCCTCAGCACCACATAAAAATAAAGGCATTGTGTTGTGTCCATCTACATCTAAAAAATAAATATTTAAAAAAGAGGGAAAACTCATTTTTAAAAATAATTAAAAATAAAATAAGTGAAATGAAAATTGTTTAACATATTTTCAAACCTGAGCTCCACTTTTTGGGTCCACCAGTGGGTCCACTTTGTAACAAGACTGACTGGTTTCTGTACCCAAGCCAATGGGAAGAAATCAAAAACTCCAAGTTTGGTCCAAGCTTCCTCAGGACAAGTAAAAAAGGCTGGTCAAAAGATTCAACTGCTTACCAAAGAATTCTTCTTATGATAGGAAAAGGAGTTTAACTAGTCCTAAATTATGTGTACATTCCTAAGAAGGAAATAATGCTTTTGTTGTTCCCATATTCATCTGTCTTTACTAAAGACTTGTTATCAGTCACAGACACAAAGAAAACAAAGTGAGTGTATTATTTCCACAGGATGTTCTACCTCCTAAGGCCCCCATCAGATTCCAATGGTGGCTACTAGAGCAGAACCCAATAATAAACACAGATTTGTGCTAACTACAAAAAAATGAAAACAAGATGTACACAGACAGCTGTATTACAGGGCTTCACCTGAGAAAGGGAGATCCAAACTTTAGAAAATGTTACTCACCACTGCTGCATTTGTCTTCTTGATCACAAAATGAGCCAAATACAGGGTCTTCTAAGGACTAAGTGAGATGGTATATGTACAATACATTTGGGAAGCTACACAAATATCAGAAGCTATCTTGAAATATTTGGCAGATTACATAACATTCACAAAAAAAGTGAAATCAAAAAATTTTAATTAATTGCACATTAATGTGAATTAAAAGTAACCAATGTCAAAACACCTACTGTAACTTTGGGCAGGCAGGATTTAAGTTCAGCCCCTAAGCTACCCAACCCCACACTGGCCAGTCAAGGTGAACAGAACATTGTGGTCATGCCATCCTATGCATCTAGAATTACAAGAAGTCTGGAAATTGAGTCCCAGGAGAAGAAACAAGAAAACTCCCAAGGGAAGGCTCTGGCACATCTGCCATAGAACATAACTGTGAGGACCCACAGTGCCATCTTTACTTATGCTGCCCTCAAAAGTAAAGAGACAGTTAAGTTTCAGTGTCCCCTGGAAAGAAATCTAGTGCCCCCTAGTGTGTTCAAAGGAGAAATAAGACAACTATTGATACTGTATTTGTAAAAGTAAGCCTTAATCACATTAACAAAAATGTGTGAAAGGTACAAAAAGCATAACACCAATAAAATTAACTGTGTAACAGCTAATAATTTGGTTATACACACTAGATAGTACCAATTGTAAACTGTCTTTTACTTGGAAAAGAGATCTCCTTTTCATATACTTCAATGTTTATGAGCACTTCTTTGTGGCTCACACAGACTCTCTTTTCAAGCATCTTACTGGCTTGTGGAATCTTTGTCCTGTTTCAGCTAGTGGCATGTGAAAATACGAATAGCTAAGAGTTAGTGAGCATTATCTTTGTAGTTCTACCACCCTTGATATTATCACCGTTGCCATTTTATAGATGAGGAGTCTCTGCATTCAGATCCCACCGCCTGTGAGTTCCAACCTATACGAATATACTGTCACCTCAAGTAAAGTTGGCTAGTTCTGGACAAATTTTTTTCTGAGATTACACATATGTACATGTGTATATATTTGTAAATTCAGAGTCAAAAAACAAATATAGGTGATAATGGCTGACAGTGATTTCACCATGTGATAAGCACTGATTTAAGTATTTCACATTTATTAATTCATTTAGTCCTTACAATCCAATGGGGCAGATACTCTATTATTACTATTGTTATTCTTTTTTATTTCATAGTTAAAGAAAGGCAGACTGGAAACATGAAGGTAACTGCCAAAGATTACCAATAAGACAGTGATGAAGCCTCCAGCCCAGATAATCAGACTCTAGAATCTGTCCTCTCTATGACATAATATAGTCTCAAAAAACTCCACAGAAGCTGGTGTGGTGGTGAACACCTATAATTGGAGCTACTCAGGAAGCTGAAGCAGGTGTATGGCAAATTCAAAGCTAGCGCCCTAAGCAATTTCATGAGCCCCTGTCTCAAAATACAAAAGAACTGGGGATAATGGCTTAGTGGTTAAGAGCCCCAGGTTCAATCCCCAGTACCAAAACAAAAAAAAAACAAAAAACAAAAACCACTCCATAGAACTTCCCTTTTCTCACATAAGGAAAACAATTATACAAGGGCAAACCAAATTTTAAAACTCTGATTCAAATTTTATCTTTAAAAAATATGAGCACTAGGGGCAAAAAAAACTGCCTTCATCTTTGTACGATAACATGATCCCTTCCTGCCTCAGCACTGAGCAAGTTTAAGTCAAAATTCACTCTTCACTGGACACCAGCAAACTTTTTCAAGTAAAAGCAATGGCAGCATAGCAGTTCTTTTGATCACAGACAATCTCGACTGAACCATCACATGAGATGCATTAATACCAGACAAATCGACATATACATTGCCTATACCAACCTATAAAAAAGGGACAAGGTACACCTATTGATGGGGATTGTCAAATATGAGCAGCCTTGGATCACTTATTAGTAAATGAACATGCCTCCTCCAAAACTTCAATAAAATTTAAGCACACATTGAGGTGCTTAAAATTCAAAATTGTCCTTACTGCTCTGCCTTTATATTGTTTTTGTGTTACAAAGGTCACTGAGCCTAGAGCAGTTTAAATCTATACTGATTTGAAAGAAAAAACTACACACCACAGAGTTAAACTATTCTTAATATGGAGTGAAATTTCAACCTCAGAATCATTCTCCACTTATTGCAATCTCCATGAAAGAAATTCTACAACAGCAGCACAATGAGTACAATTTGATTTTTAAAAATATATTCAGGCACCAAGCTGGGTATTTAATATAGTTTGCATTTTTGTAGTGCAATAGGTTTTCTACTTCAGACAGCTAAGAATTCCTTACAGATTAGTCTAATTTGCTAAATTGAGATACTCAGTGTTTTACTTTTCTTATCTGCCTTTTTATGGTCTATCTGGGTGGACTTAATTGGCACATCCAAGCAGATGAAATACCCTCAGTTAGGAGTCCAGATCTCACAGAGTAAATTAAGACTGATGCAGACAATTATGCCCGGAGCTGAGAATGAAAGGTGTGCACAGAGCAGGAAGCAGAATTAGTCTTCATTTGTGTCTCAGCTTTGTCATTTAAAAGAAGTCAAAGTGCTCTCTAAGAAAACATCCTTAAGGGAGTAACTTTTTCTTTTCTCTTTAAAATACAGATTCCTAGAAGAAGACAATAAAAAAGAACACCGGCTTATTTTTTAAAAAAGAAACAAACTCCTGGAAATAGATAAAAACAATCTTTAAGTCACTGTATTTAGGCTTCTGGATCAAATGTAGATTAAACTTTCACTAAACTCAGATTTTTCAGAGATCAAGTAATTTGGGCTTTAAAACAAAACATACAAGCAATCAATTTGGTTTTTGCTTAAGTGGGGCATAAAATTGCTGAATGCTCACCCAGTGCAATCAAGGATCCAACCAAAAGGCAGACAGGGAACACTCCCAGTAAAAATGGGCTCTTGGCAAAAGGAAGAGAAAGAGGCTCCATAGAGACAACAAAATGGAGATGGAGCAGAGGTTCTGCAAACATGGCCTTCAGCAAGGTCTCTGGACAGTTGAGAGCTGGTCCCACCAAGTAAGGAGAGAAACCAGTCCCTGCAGCAATGCTCATCTGAGTCCACTGCAGCAGACCAGATGCTGGATCACTTCCACCTTCACACTCCTTCCCAAGTTTCCTCCACTAATCTTACCTTGGCTAAATGACATCACCCTCAGGGATCAGGTTCCTATCTCCTAGAGCCCGTAAGGACTAAACCGAATAGCCCACACATGATGTGAAACATCACCAAGTGGTAAACATCCAAACACACTAACTCTGTGTTCTTATACGCTCTCCCCCACACACCCATACCTGATGTCACTCTTGCTCAAGCAAATCCTTAAGACATTTTTAAATATTTATTCTGGTTGGCTTTCAGATAGGTGGGCTCGTAAGGGAAGACAAAAAGATCCTTACTAGATGAAGAACCAAATCTTTGAGCATGACCAGTCCTGCCTGTCTCTTTAGTTAGAAGAAAAAAACCCATAGTGTTTGCTTATAACAGATCAACTAGGACAAAAACATAATTGATTTCAACATCACCAGATTCAAAGATTTATACAACATGCCCACAACTGATTTATAAGTAGACTGTTTAACCAAGAAATATTCTGAAGCCCAAATATCAAATGATTAACATGGAATTTCATTTTCACAAAAGCTTGCCTGGGGACCTGCACTTTCTTTCCCAGAAAATCCTATATGTAGCCAGACGGTTCAACCATGGTGTCTTAATGGTCTGCTCCTCTCTGAGAGGTGAGGGGCATCTATACTTGTGCCTCATTTTTGATGCATCTTAGAATTTTTTTCAGCCATATCGAGTCAAGAACCTACCAGGGTCTAGTTCAGGCCGCAATGACCTTGGAGGTACCTCCTTGGACCCCTGTCTAGTGACTGCTCAATCCTCTCAGTCTCTAAAAATGATGACGGCCTGCCCCTTCTCAGAACTGTGCATGTATATAAGCAAACCCTACAAACCAGGATCCAACCTTCCCTGGCCATAGAAGCAACACTGAAGAAGAATGAAGACAATGAGGAACATTATTTTCCCAGATGACTAAGCCTACTGGTCAGTTAGAAGACATTCTATAAGATTTACACAATGAATGGAGTCCCCATCAGCCTTTTTTAACTCAATATTCAATGAGTCAACAAAAAAAAGAAAAACCTTTAGGATCAAAATTTACTGAAAACACTTTCTAGCAACAGGTATCATACAGATTCAGTTTGCACCGGATCACGAGGCAAATCCCAACATGATCTACACCATACTTTTCAGGTCTTCTAGACTCCCTAGCCATCTCTTCATACCCTCCTCCAACCCAACTCCCAGATCCCAGCTTTCAGGTTTGGTTTCTAGGCCATGGAGATGGGAATAGCTGTGTGCTGGTTCTTGGCACCACCGTGTGGTCACACCCGGATATTGCACCTTCCACCCAATCTCAAAATGGAAGGAAATACATTTACATGGTATTGACACTTCAAACCTCAGCTCTGTCTTTTATTAACAGTGAGACTATATGCAAAATGATTAACTTGGAAGGACTATGATACAGTGTTTGTATAGCCCACAATAATTACAGCAATGTAAAGATATATATGTCTAGAATCAAAAGCTGGAATAATGTAGAAAATAAAAACAAAAAACACAGATACAGGTAGTTTTCTCATCTTAATAATTGTTTTTTGTTGTTATTCATATTTTCTGTGGTACTGGGGATTGAACCAAGGGGTGCTCTACAGCTAAGGTTTTTTTTCTCTTCCCCCAGCCCTTTTTATTTTTAATTCTGAGATAGGGTGTGACTAAGTTGCCCAGGCTGGCCTTGAACTTGCCATCCTCCTGCTCAGCCTCCCCAGTAGCTAGGATTATAGGCATGCACCACCACAGCCCAGCTTAATATTGTTATATTTTCACAATTTAAAAACACAAGACAGGGCTGGGGATGTGGCTCAAGTGGTAGGGCGCTTGCCTAGCATGCATGAGACACTGGGTTCAGTTCTCAGCACCACATAAAAATAAAATAACGATATTTTGTCCACCTAAAAAACTAAAAAAATAAATATTAAAAAATAAATTAAAACAGAAGACATCATCACAAGTGCAGAAAGGTGGGGAAAGAGTGGAAAGCCTTAAAACCATGAAAAGGTACCAACTCTAATCAGTTTCAGGCTGTGATCTCAGCAGCTTAGCTCAATGTACCAGATAATTTGAGGAGACTCAGGCACTTAGAGAACAGTCTGTTTCTGAACTCTTATGTTTTACTGACTGGTGGTGGGGCTGGGTTGGAGATTTATCACAGAAGCAATACTATGCTGACTTTGGGATGAGTAGGAAAATAAAAGCATTACATCTCAAACCCCCAAAATCCTTACAATTCTTTCCAACCACTTCAAAGGTCCCCTAAATGGGAGCACATTTCTTTCTAAACCAAAGCCTATGATAATGAAGAATGCCACAGACCTCACATCAGAATCAGTGAAGCTCAGTCAAAGCACAAGTGCACGCCCAGTTTCTCCACACCCAGACCTGCTGCCCCTGACTCAGCAGCTGAGTCAAGCTCCTGCCTGTTGAAGACGTGCCCAGGTGATTCTTATGTGCACACACCCATAACAACCAGAACATCTGCTGCTTTTAGCTGAGCTTAGTGCAGCTAATTTAGCTGAATGAACTAACCCTGAGTCCCCTTCCAGGCCTTTGTCTATGTAAATACAACTGTGCAGAGCACAAAAGGGAAGATTTTAGAAAAACTGATATAAACCAAGTTGGCTAACAACTACAGCTTCAAAAAGGAAAACAGTATATAAAATCAATTTATATACATCCAGTAGTTCCCAACGCAGTGCACCAGAATGACATGGGAAAGCTGTTTCAAAGACCTGCCCAGTGGCCCCACACTAGACCTTCTGAGTCTGCACCTCCAGTATTGGGGCTCCCAGGGGCCACAAAATCGGTTTGTGGGCCAGGAAGCATGGTTTCTTGCTAAGGAAGTACCTGCAGTTAACCCAGCAACTTAAATAACAACTGGCAGGTGAAAACAGAAGAGTGAGCTTGGGGTTAAACTCAAGTGATAAGTACTAGGTCTGGTTCAGTGAGGAGACAGAATAGTCTTTGGAAGTGGGCCTGGTCTGTGCCCATAGCAGTTCTGACTACTGCTGGGAAAAATGCCAGAATAATCAGTGGCATTTGTTTGACTACCTTAAAGGTAGCAAATAGCTGGTATGAATGCTGCTGGTTTCTTCACCCATTGACCCAGGATAGAGATCACTAAGGAACTGTGGCACTCTCCCAGTGAACCCAAACAGGGCCTCAACCTCCCACTGAACAGATGTCCATTCCCCTGAGATAGAAGACAGTAGGCCAAGTGAAGTACATGTGAATCCCTGTCCTGATGTGGACAGTTCAGAAGCTGGGCCTCTCTGCAGATCATGCCACCATTCTAATCTCTTAAGGTAATCCAAATGAGATCTCTAAGGATCTTAGAGCAAAGCAAGTCCTTTTCTTCTCAGTGATACACCTAAAATTTTGGGAAAAATGCAAAGTTTTTAACCTGTATCTCTGTCAATATTCTGACAGGGTTCTGCACTGGAATGTACCTCCTCCACAAAGTCTCTCCCCATCCTAAGACACCTCAGTCTAAATTCATTTATGCCCTTCACATCTCATTAGGTCCTATCTGTGTTCGTGTCACTAACAGCCTGAAGATTCTTTGCCAGGAACCCTAAAAGTCAGTCCTAGAATGAAGACGTGAATTCACATAGTATAAGCAGAGATGAAGCAATGGGAACTGACTTCACATCTCGACTGGGAAGTAAGTCAAAACTGAGGCAGCAAGGTCTGGGCACAGGTACCAATGGAATTTAATGCCCTGAACCAAAGGGTTTGGTGTTGCGATTTCTAAAACAGTGGTATGTTTTAAGTGCCATATCCTAACAGAAAATGATAGAACCTGCAGAACACTGACGTGAATAGGAATCAACAAAACATTTACTTCTAAGCAATGACTCACCACCCCCCCACCATTGAATGTTAGCAGAGAAACACACACCAGGGGCACACCCCTGAGGAGTCAACCTTCATATGCACTTGGATACACAGAAAGAAAGAAAAACACGTGGAAGGAGAAAATGCACGGGTAGTTGAAAAATGGTTAGAACCGCCAAGACTGAGCTGAGGTCCTAGGCCAGTTCAAAGGAAGCAGGATCATTACTCCTATTGCCTAGTTCCAGAAAAGATCAGAAAAGATCATGCTATTCAAAAGGCCCAACAGGAAATGCCTGCTGAACATCAGGCAAAACAAAGATGCTTAGTCAAGACAAACTATTCATTATAGCTAATGAAAGGCCTATGGACTCTCAAGCTGAGAGGATAAAGGGGATGAGATGTCTAGGAGGCACCCACTCTCACTTCCAAGAGTTTGAAAGTGTATTACAATTAGCAGGCTACAACCAATGTGAATCTGTGAAGTTCTGTACAAGGTTCTCAGCCTGAGTCCATATTCCTAAATCCTAACCATTAAGAAAAATTCAGTTTCCAAATTTTAAACTATGTGACTTTTTGGGGGATCATCCATCATTAAATCATTGCTAAAATACATAATCCTTTTTCTTCTTCACTCAAAGAAATACCATTATTATTTCAATCTATCTACAAAGATTAGCAACAAGCAACAAAATATAGAGTGACTGGCAGTTCTCAAATGTTCTTAATATGCTTTTCAATCCTGAGCATTTTATTTTCTTTTAACTTCCCCCAATCCAAAGAGCACCAAAGGAGATGTAATACAAACCTTTCAATGTGGATATCTGCAGCTTAACAGCCTTAATAACTAGCTATAAAATTTTAAGAGCTATCGTATTTTGGCGGCAATTACAGTTATTGATATTTCTGAAATTCATTTGAGATTTTACTGTAACTTTAGCAAAAAAATTTGGCTTATGATATGGCTCTGGAAATAATAAATTGTTTTACAATCTTAACATTATTAAGAAAAACTTACTGCCATGAAATTAAACTGCACCCACATTTAAAATTCAATCAAAATAAATTGCTCTTGATCAAAATACTGATATACTTAAAATATATTTAATATTGACCCAGTTTAATGAGAATATATATTGCTCCACTTATAATCAATATGTTGAGATTAACACTTTTATTAATTTTCTACAGTAATTAAGAAGACTGACATTGCTCACTGTTCAAGAGTATTGAGCAATATTCCTCAAACAATGTTACAGATATCAAGTATGCACACTAAAGTTGCAGTGAGAAATGACAAAAATCATTCCTCAGTTATGAGTACTATGTGAGGTACTATTGGAACCTGAATAACAGCTCTCAAAAACTGGATTTAAGTCACAGGGCTTCATATTACTAAAATCACCGTGCTGCATCCACTCTGAAAAGCAGTGTCCAAGAATTTTTTGTTGTTGTTATTGTTTTGGCAATACCAAGGATTAAACGCAGGGACACTCTACTGCCGAGCTACATTCCCAGCCATTTTTATTTTTTGACAGGGTATCACTAAGTTTCTGTTGCCTTGAACTTGCGATCTTCCTACCTCAGCCTCTCAAGGAGCTGGAGTTATAGACGTGTACCTCCAGTCCCTGCTATTAGTGGTTCCAAACAGAAGAAAAATAGTAGGTTAGCATCATTTAAAGGGATTTAAGAAAGTGGTCTATAATTCTGTAGATGACTATTTTCTCAAGACAAGGAAGAAGGAATTTAAGAAAGCTTAAGACTTCTAAAAATTACTATTCTGCTTCAAAATGAATAATAAAAATAAATAAAAAGGCTATTTATTGTATGAGAAATACAATAAACCAGATCTTCCCATGTTGAGAAATAAGGAAAAACTCTTGAGAAGCAGGAAAAAGCCCCCCAATATTAAATAATCAAGAAGTACTGCCATTCGTTTTTCCCTCTGACTTCCTTAGAAATCTAGAGCACTCGGTGAGATATGGCAGAGAGGCCTGCAGTGTACAGATTGCCAGGCTCGAAAAAAACCATGTGGTGATGGCAATTTTGACTTCATATTACACCTGTTCACTCCTTTTCATCTCACCTGTATCATACCAATAAAGTCACAGAGGCAAAAGACAAAGTCAGTCTCTGGCATAAAAAAATCACAGTGAAAAGGAAGGTACACTGTACACACAAAGTACATTTCTAACACAACAGAGATTTATAATTCTGTAGATGCCTATTTTCTCAAGACAAGAAAGGAGGGATTTAAGAAAGTAAGCTTAAAAGACTTCTAAAATTACTATTCTGCTTCAAAATGAATAAGTAAAAAAAAAAAAAAAAAAAAAAAAAAAAAAAA